>NW_020455614.1:0-5342 GCF_003342845.1 Nothoprocta perdicaria
TTGCCTTGCCTTTGGCCTTGCCTTGCCTTTGGCCTTGCCTTGCCTTGCCTTGCCTTTGGCCTTGCCTTTGGCCTTGCCTTGCCTTTCCTTGCCTTGCCTTGCCTTTGGCCTTGCCTGGCCTTGCTTTGCCTTGCCTTGCCTTTGGCCTTGCCTTGCCTTGCCTTGCCCTTCCACCAAGGAGAATATCTCTCTCCATAGAAAATAAAGTCTCCCACTTGACAACTAGTGGGAAAGCAAGATAATATTACAATAAAAAACATGACTAAAATTTCTCTACATTTAACCATAGAAAAATTAGTGCAGTTGTAGCTATGAGAATTAATTCCACACAGCATAATTCCAATAAGATGTTCTTTGTATATAAAAAAAAAAAAAGAAAAAGTTCAAAACCGCATGGGCCGGATTGCCATTTACAGAAACACCTCTAATCGCCATTTTAGCAGTATAAAGAAGCTTTGAAGTGGGTATAAATTCTTGTTCTGAATTCTTATTGAGGCTCCTTTCATCTGTCAGAAAGGTCTGAAAAGCAGACAATGGTCGTGGCTCTACAAACTTCAAATATCACTGTAAAACACATTCAAACTCACTTTAGCTATTGAACTCAATGCAAAATTGAGGGCACTTTAAAGAAACTGTATCACAGTAAAGACTATCTGTTTCTTGCCTCCCTACAGATTTTATACTAAATACCTTTCTTTATAAAGAACACTTGTTGCAGTGAAACTAACTTGCACATAAGGATATAAAATCATGAGTCTCATTTATTTTTTTGCATTTCAACAAGGCTCTAAGTTGTTATCCCTAGGTCTAGCAGGAATGATCACTCCACTATACAGTGGCAGACTTCTAATAGTAAAGGGCTCCATTAACTTATTGTCATTTTAATCCTGCTGAACCCATCTCAGAAAAGCAGTTATATATCTTAAAGAGGAACATGTGATTAAATCTTTTTGAAGCTGCAGTGAATCAGAAACAGAAGGCTACATCATGTGGTGCTAGTGCAGTGTAGTTTGAGTTAAACAAATACATATGTCCAAACACTTTCAAATAAGCCAGGGCAAATGGGTAGGTAAAAACTACTCATGCTTTTAGAAATAATTGGTGTTGACCTGCAAGAACAAAGAACTGGTCCTATAAGAACCACTGAACTGTCCTCCGACTCTTTTGTCTTCTACTCTCACTTTGGCCTCTCTTCAACAAATGTCCTCCTTGAACCACCTTGAAAAGTTCCCAGGTACTTCTAGGTGTCAGTCACAGGCAAGAGAAACTTTTCCTGGTTATACTGCTGCCCTGCAGTTCTACTCAGCCACAACTTAGACATCATTGATGTGAAAAAGTAGAAGAAAAAAAAAGTGAGGGGGATATATTTATTGGGAATATTTATTTTGATTGATCCCGAACTTCAAAAATGAAGCTTGCTAGGTAAAAAATCTAAAACATATTGCCCATCAGGAAATCACAAAGCAAGTCCACCTACTGAGCACAAGTGGAATTTCTTGACATCACATACCAAATACATGAAGCCAGTCCACATAATAATAAAAAAAAAATCATAGAAACAACATATTAATTGAATAAAAGTCACATCTGAATAAATCCTGTCAGTTGCTTCCAGTTCTTGAGTAAGTCATTGACTACACAATTGGATAGAAAGTTCACTCTATGTACACTTGCATGATGAATGCCTTGAGGAAAGCCTGATTCAGACAGTGGAGTGGGGCATTCATAAAGCCAAACTGCAGTCTGGGGAGGATGTCACCAGCCCAAAGAGTACAGGGAGAAACAAGTGAAGTTGCTCCATAAGGTAATTCAGAGCACCTTAGATTCTGTCTCCTAGACTAGTCTGCCTGTCAGTCTCTTCACCAACCTTAGCTAAAGAAGGAGCTTTCTTTGCTTGTGTTAGACCTCTTTGGTAATTCCTACCTAAATGATCATCGATTAGTACTTTGAACACAATCTAGTCATAGCTGGCCACTTGCTGTACCTGTCTAGCCACTTGCTATTGCCTCCACTTCCTCAACAGCGGTTTTGAATCCAAAGAAATTTTAAGCTGATTTCCAGCTGTGTGTCAATATGAGGAGAATACTAGGCACATGGATATTGCTCTGTGTGCACAGGAAAACTCTGATCTGAATATTCTGTGAACTTGTCAAAGAAATGGGTTTTGCATGAATCTTAAGTGACTAAAGGGATCACAAATATCACCTCAGTGACTAGCTTTGTATATTTCTTGCAGCTCTATTTCTAGTTATGAGTCCCTGGATAAGAGTGAACAATTCATCTCCTTCCCAGGAACATATGTTTTTCAAATTATACTTGTAGATCGTTATTAAAGACAGAGTAATTGTAATTTAACCAAGCAATACACATAAAGCTTTTTTTTTTTTTTTTAATATAAATCATTTATCCTGGCCCTTTAATCACTTAGCATGGCTCTGAATATCCACCAATTTGAGAAAAACTTTCTGGCAAAAAGATGTTTAGAGCTCTATTCCTCTAGATACTTTCTTAGCAGAAACATATTAAAAACAAGAGTTATCTCCACAGCAAGAATACTTTTCTGTACTACTTGCTGGAGAATGTGGTTGAATAGTTCATAGTTACTTCACAGCAAAAGAAGGTAAAGAACAGCTCTAACAATACTGTGTAATTGTGATATTTCAATGCTAGCTGTTAAGAGCAAATATATCTTACTAGTGCATCACTAGTGATAGTCACTGCAGATTTTAGTTCCTGATCCCAAATGAGTTAACTGAATTAAGATAATACTACATATATATGCATTATATGTATATCTATGTACATATGTACACATGTACATATGTATATATGTACTATATACATAAGTGGCATTAAGTTTTATTGAACAAAATTAAATTACTATTTAAACTATTCATACTTCTTTCCTTTTCCAGATATTATAGCAAGGCTAGTCTTTATTCACAGGACTGTATTAATGCATCATGACAACTCTCATCATGGTGAGGGGAAGTTGGTTTTAACAACAGTGTCAAGCTAGTCAGGAAATAAAATTTTAATCCATAATTAAGAGAGAAAAAAATCTTTTCTGTTGTAGCAGTCCTGGGATATTTCCTAACTTCAGTTTAAAGAAATGCTGCCACTCATATCACAAAAAATTTGCTTTCTACTTTTATCCCTCTAGATATTTGCCAGCATAGAATTAGAGGACTTGGAAAGCAGATCTTTTAGCAGTACATAATCCTGGCACCTGGTATCTTTTAAACCATTGCTTGTCACACTAGCACAAGCAGATGTTCTTGTCTATTTGGAAGTGCTGTTACAGCAGGTTAAACTGTCTATATCTGTCTTTATAGGAAAGAAAAATCTTTATCATTTTTTCTGATCATTATTTTTCCAAGAATCATTAATCTGCTTGGCAGTTTATGTAACACAGAGCAATACATGATCTCTTTTCTCCGGCCACCCATGTCTTATAATCTAGATAAATGTGATGCACATAACTTATATTAATTGCCCTGGCTCTTTGTAGGGAGAAGAGACTTAAAATGATCTCAATAGCTCTAGTTCCTCCCTCCCTCCCTCCCTCCCTCCCTCCCTTCCTTCCTTCCTTCCTTCCTTCCTTCCTTCCTTCCTTCTTCCTTCCTTCCTTCTTTCCTTCCTTCCAGAGGGTGACTTTCTTCAAGATCTTGAGTTATTCAAGGTTGCCAATCTTTATTGTTGTTGTTGTTAAGAGCTGTAGACTCAAAAAATCATGATGGAAAAGTCCATCAATTTCTACTTCTGACTAATCAAAAGCAACTGTCTTAAGAAAAGTAATGGCTACAGACATGGTGATCGAAGCATGTGAAATCTCTGTGCTGCTCTGTGCTCTGTACCTGACAATAATTATAGATACCTTCTATGCAAACAGCAATCTTATCCTTTCTGGGTTTATTTTGCTATGATAAAGAAGCTACAATGAAAAACTCCAATTGGGTAGATGCTCCGCTCCCCTGATCATGACAGTAGCTCTCTCTGACATTTGTGAACAAACTGAATTGTGCAGAACACTCTTCAGGCAGCCCCACCAGGACCATGTCTTTAATACTTCCCTGTCTCTTCAGAAAATGAACAAAACCAAGCCAAGCTAAACTTCTTCTGTAATGTTCTAGACATAAAATTGCATTTTTATAGCATCATGGCTTAGGGATAAAGGCATCGTATTGTCAACTTTCTTCCTGATATTTTTCATCTTTTGAGATCCACTCTCCCAAATTAAATCATGGCTTTTAGTAGAATTTTATGTTAAATTCATATTCATTGGTCTGATAAAATTCATTCTAGGATACTTTAAAAAAATGGCAATCTGGGAGATACTAGCAATTATCTTTGGAAACTCATGGAGGACAAGGATGATGAAGTAACCAGAAATGTGCAAAGGTTGAATATCATGCAGATCTTTAAATAAGGAAAAGAAGTAAGAGACAAGGAATTATACACTGATCACTTTAACTTAAATTCCCAACAAATTAATTAGTATCAGGCTACTTGAAAACACCTAGAAAGAATAAAGAAATGAAAAATGGCCATCATGTATTTGCCAAGAAGAGTCTGTGTTAAACCAATACAATTTTCTTCTTCATCTGTATATACACAAATAGCAGATGCTCCAGTCAAGGCATGAGTTGCTGTTTGACTATCTGCTGTTTAAGAATTTTGGCTCTAAGCATCTCATATGATACTTTTCACAGTCAAATTACACACATATTATCTAGATTAAAATATCACAGACTGTTTTTTAACCATGTCTTGAAATTGATAACTAGTAATCAAATGAAAGGCGATTTACAAGAGACATAAAAATGGAAATGACTGCAAGTACACCAGAGGACAGAATAAGAATTCAAAGTGGTTTTGACAATCTGGAAATAATCAATGAAATTCAAAAGGGAATGAGAATCAAGTTCCACACTTGAGTGGGAGTAATTCACTCAATACAGGACAGAGAACAACTGGTTAGGAAACATATCTGAGAAGGGTCTCGTGTTACAGTAGATGACAGCTGGATGTGAGTCAACAGCGTCACATTTGTGAAGAACAGTGACATTCCCCCAGGATGCACAGAAGGGGACACAGTCCACATGATGTGAAGCAATCCTCCGTGCCCAGGCAGCTGCAACACTGGGACTGGTTTAGAGCAAAACAATTTAAACCAAATAAAACCAAAAGAGAATAACAAGAAAGATGAGAGGACTAGAAAACTGCATTTAATCAGGGGAAAAAAATGAAAGAAAGAAAGAAAGAAAGAAAGAAAGAAAGAAAGAAAGAAAGAAAGAAAGAAAGAAAGAAAGAAAGAAAGAAAGAAAGAAAGAAAGAAAGAA
>NW_020455614.1:5437-114978 GCF_003342845.1 Nothoprocta perdicaria
AAGAAAGAAAGAAAGAAAGAAAGAAAGAAAGAAAGAAAGAAAGAAAGAAAGAAAGAAAGAAAGAAAGAAAGAAAGAAAGAAAGAAAGAAAGATCTGTCTTTCCTGCTAATGACAGCTAGTACAACAGATACCTGGCTGAAATTGTAGCAGAAAAAAATCAAAGAAGATTAAAAAGACATTTTCCTTTGGTGAAGATAATGAAGTACTAAAAGAAACTGCAAAAAGGAAAGGAAGAAGATTTCAGAATGGGCTAAATAAGGATATCAATATCTATTTTTCTTAGGAAGAACCCCCTGTTGCCCCCAAAAAGTTTCTTCTAGTACTAATTTTCCCTTACTCTAAACAGATTGCTTTTCTCTTGCACTATTACATTTCTTCCCATTTCCATTACTCCAGTCCTCTAGCAAATGCATTTTCCATTATGATATCTCTGTATTATTTTATGTTGACCATGATTCTCACTGTTAAACCATTAGCAAATTAGCTAATTAAATTAGCAAAAATCAGCTCCTCTTTTACGTCGGAAGGATGTTAACAGCACAAAGGGGAAAAAAAACATCATCATTTGGAAGACCAAGCATTCTGCATGATCTAGAGACATATAAATAAGAGAAGAGCTGAAGGAATAACAAACTGATGAATGATATCAGAAGAAAAATATGTTTATTTTTCATATATGACCTATGCCAGTGCTAATGAGCCTGTTGAGAACAACTGCTTAGGAGAGAGTTAATTCCAGATTAAGATACCTAAACCAAGTTAAACTGTGGTGGTCTGTGCTAAATATCTAAACTCCTATTATAACCAACTAAGATCTATGACATAATGGACATGCATGGGAGCTACACATGGGTGGGCCACACATGGGTGGGGGCTACAGTTGTATGAGGCACCTTAAATTAATAGCTGTTTGCACAAGACTTGTAGATATAAAACAAAAACCACTGGAAACCTGGACCCTCAGCTGGCACCAAAGGCTGCCTTGTTCATAAAGCCCACAAGCTCTGAGGCTTCTGCCAGCATCTAAAATGGAGGAGGGGGTGGAAGAGAGCTAAGCAAATTCTGACAGCAATTTTGATCAGAAGCATCAAGTATTGCATACACAATACACAGGTCACATCTCTCCACCACTCAGAGAGGGAGGCTAGGCAACTAGCTTAGACTGAAACAACTAACTTGGGGGTACCTGAAGTTAGTACAATGAATCCAAGAGTAGATGTTCAAACTGAAACCAAATGACTAAGACAAGAGTTATGGATCGGGTAGAGTTGACCATAGTTTTGAAAACAAATACAACAAAATTGAACATGATGTGAGAGTCAATTAAGGGATTTAAATCTTTAGACTTTCTGCTCAAGGCTTTTGAGCCAAACAAATATTATATTCACTAAGTTCACACCATTAAAAGTCATCCTAGTCAGAATGAAATATCTTTGAAACAAAATTTACTCAGACACTACTACTGCTTTTGGAAATTATAGAGGTGAAAACCATATAAATAGAAAGCTGATATGACAATTGTGTAATATTTTTCCATTTTTTTTTTTTTTTAACTTTCTCCTCTTCCATGTCCCTTCTTTTCTCTCAATATGGACTACATCATTTTTCCCCCTGGTATAGAAAATTTTTATGATATTAGATAAACTTCATTAAATTATCCCTTAGAATAGAATATCAATAGCAGCACCAGCTTCTGAAAAGTAATAAAATGGTCATTTTCCTTTAGAGATATATTTCTAGATTTACAGTTAAGTATTCTGCTTTTGAGTACTGGTGAACTATTTACTGCTGTATCTTTCAAGATTTGCAAGACAGATTTGATATGATAGATGACAATTTATTCTGTCAACATCTCAGTGTTATTCATTTAACAGAAATAATACAATGGATGTGAATAGAAATACCAGTGTCTTACACTGCTGATCAAATGAACTTTTTAGCAAACCATGTAGAATCATAGAACCATAGAATGCCGAAGGTTGGAAGGGACCTCAGAGGTCATCGAGTCCAACCCCCCTGCTCATGCAGGGTCACCTAGAGCATGTGGCACAGGGCTGCATCCAAGCGGGTTTTAAAGATCTCCAAAGAAGGAGACTCCACAACCTCTCCAGGCAACCTGTTCCAGTGCTTTGTCACCCTCACAGTGAAGAAATGCTTCCTTAAGTTCCTGTGGAACTTCCGATGCTTCAGTTTGAAGCCATTTCCTCTAGTCCTATCCCTGCCCACCACTGAAAAGAGGCCACCCCCCTCCTCCTCACTGCCTCCCTTGAGGTATTTATACACACTGATCAGGTCCCCCCTCAGCCTCCTCTTCTCCAGGCTGAACAGGCCCAGCTCCCTCAGCCTTTGCTCACAGGGCAGATGTTCCAGGCCTCTGATCATCCTCGTAGCCCTGCGCTGGACTCCCTCCAGCAGCTCCACATCCCTCTTGTACTGGAGAGCCCAGAACTGGACGCAGTACTCCAGATGTGGCCTCACCAGGGCTGAGTAGAGGGGGATGATCACTTCCCTCGACCTGCTGGAGACGCTTTTCTTAATGCAGCCCAGGATCCCGTTGGCCTTCTTGGCCACCAGGGCACACTGCTGCCTCATGGTCAACTTGTCGTCCACCATGACACCCAGGTCCCTCTCTGCCGGGCTGCTCTCCAGCAGGTCCACCCCTAATCTGTACTGGTGTCCAGGGTTGTACTTGATGTAAATAGAATAAATTATTAGTATTTACTTGATGTAAATAGAATAAATTATTAGTATCAGTTCCAATTTTCCTAATTACTTACAGAATATATTCTGTTTTGTGATTTATATCATGTAACTCTAACAGGCTTTCATTATCTTATAAGCATTTATAAGCAAACAATAGACTACTAAATGTAGTTCATATTATGCAATAGAAAGGAAGCAACATTTATATCCTTATACAACAATTTTAAAATTGAATCTTCTATTTTCACAGGAGTTTGTCATTGCTGTTTAACTTAGCACAGACTCAGATACAGTTTTGGCTTTTGCCTACTCTTCCCAATCGAGTCCAAAACTGGGGCTAACACAATCTTGGGCTGGTGGTGCTTTAACCAASACCGGCCAAAGCCTGCACATGCCACTCTTCACCCTGTTTCCTGTGAGGAAAAAAACAGATCTGCCTTCTAATTTTTGATCAGTGGACTAAATCTAGTCTAAATCTAGTCTAAACTAGCCATTCACTAGAAAATAAAAAAGAATGGATGTAGTAACGTTACATGATCACATATATTTTAGGACATTAAAGAGTACAGATTCCAATGTACTGCTATCATTTCCTTTTAGCTTGCTGTAGAAAACTGCCAGCTTGGCATGTGGCATTTCTGACCCATCTTGACCTTCTCCTCAACTGCATATGAAGGTCAGGCACCTATTATTGATTCTCTAAAGTATAATGCCTGAGCTGGAGGCACTTAAGAAAACTCTCTAGTCCTTCCCTTACAGAAATTATAAAAGAATAGTTATTTAACAATTCTGAAACAGCAGGAAAGAATTTGCTTTCAAAATTATTCTCTGGAGTCATGAAGCCATGGCAGTATTGTTTACTGAAGCTTATGAAAAGTTAGAGTGAAGCACCACTAAATGTTACGTGGAGGCCAAATCATGCAGTTCTTCCTCACTGTTTTCTGAGGCCCCAATTCAATAAGCRTATGCTTGATTCCATCATTATTTGGCAAATAAACCTAACCTTAAAAAGGTACATAAACATCTCCTACATATGGATGCTTTCTCAATCAGAGATCATACTCCAAAGCTGTGATACACATGGTTTCATAATGCCTGTGCASCAAGATTTCTAACTTTTATATATTAGATTAATGCAGCCTGTTTGTGTAGAAGTCAAATCTTTAAATTATTCTTCATCAACATGCAGTCCACACAGCAATGAGATGCAGGCTCCAACCAATGCCGCCTGAAGGGTCCTGTCACCCATTTCCTGGTCCCAGGACCATGATTAGCCACATCAGGAACTCTTGAAATCCTCCCTTAAGGTATTTGTACATATTGCTAAGATCCCCTCTCAGCCTTCTCTTCTTTAGGCTAAACAGACCCATCTTTCTCAGCCTCTCCCCATAAGAGAGATGCTCCAGTCCCCTGAACATCTTTGTATCTCTATGCTGGACTCACACCAGTAGTTCCATGTCTCTCTTGAACTGGGAAGTCCCATGTCTCTATTGTACTGGGAAGCCCACTGAACAYAGCACTCCATATGGACCTCAGAAAGGCTGAGTAGAAGGTGAGGATCACCTCCCTTGACCTGCTGGCAACACTTCTAATGCAGTTTGGGATTCCATTTGCCTTCTTGGTCACAAGGGCACCTTGGTGGCTCATAGTCAGTGTGTTGTCTATCAGATTTCCGAGTTCTTTCTCCACAGAGTTGCTTTCCAGGGCCAGGTCAGCTCCAGCCTACACTGGAGCATGGGGTTAATTCCTCCATATGTTAAGGACTTTGCACTTGCCTTTGTGAACTTCATGAGGTTCCTCTCTGCCCAACTCTCCAGCCTGTTCAGGTCCCTCTGAACRGCAGCACAGTGGGTATGAGCTGCTTTTCTCRGTTTTGTATAATTAGCAAACTTGCTGAGGATGCGAGGATGCACTCTGTCTGATTAACAAATTAAACAGGATTGGACTCAGTACTGATCCCTTGGACATACCCCCAGCTACAGGCCTCCAACAAGACTCTGTACTGATCACAACTCTTTGAGCTCACTATTCAGCCAGTTCTCAGTCCAACCCACTGTCCACTCATRCAATTAATACTTCCTGATTTTGTCTCTGAGGATGTTATGGAAGACAATGTCAAAAGCTCCAGGACCGTTTGTGCCTCGCTGTGCCGTCTCTCCAGCTGATGTCAGGRAAGTTAAAGTCCCCCATGAGAACCAGGGCCTGTGACTGTGAGGCAACCTCCAGCTGCCTGTAGAAGGCCTCATCAGCCGCCTCCTCCTGGTCAGGTGGCYTGTAGCAGACACCCACCACAGTGTCTCCCACGTTGGCCTGCCCTTTAACCCTTACCCACAAGCTCTCCACCCTCTCATCATCCACTCCCAGGTTGAGCTCCATGCATTCCAGTTGCTCTCTCACATACAGAGCAATTCCACCACCTCGCCTTCCCAGCCTGTCCTTCCTAAAGAGCACACAGCCCTCCATGACAGCGCTCCAGTCGTTAGAGCTATCCCACCACGTTTCTGTGATTCCTGATTCCAGGTACCTGCCCTGTTCTCCATAACCTTTCAAAGATGACACAGGGTGGAATAAAAATAACATCTCTAGCTCCTATAGCACTCTTGGATGCATCTCATCAAGGTCATGGAATCCATTTTGTATAGAGAATATATCAGGCATAGAGAATTTCATGCCACCTGTATGTGCTTCTCTGTGTTTAAAGACTAGAGAAAGATATTGGACATTTTTAGACCACACAACTTATAAATTACTATGCTAGATTAAATACACAGCATTTTATGGAACTAAACAAACAAAAAAAAAACAAAACAAAACAAAACAAAATATACAGAGTAATTTTAATCCTTACACTAAAACTATCATCTTCCTATTGTGTCTGTATAAAAACCATCTGATATGCCTGACAGATTTGTTATGGACTCAAAGGGATATGAAGAGCAGAGCTGTAAAGAGTTCTGAATCACTATGAAACCCCATAAATTAATGCCATGGTTCAAACATTCTCCTAAGATTAGAAACAAAAAATTAGAAAAAAAAAMCCCAAACGTCTCTGATTTAGCTCAAATGGATCCAGTAGAGTTATGCCTAATTTACTTCAGATCTTGAAAAATGATGCCACATTTCTGAGAACTTCCTAGTACTGGTTCAGTGTTGGAAACTCCATACTTATCCTATCCTAAAATCCTATCTTATTTTACAGACTGCTGAGTATCACTTTTAATCACCCAACTATTAATAACTCACAAAGGATCTTCTGCAATCACTTTGTTTTCAAAACAGAAAAGAATTATTTTTAAAATCTGGCCTTTCTTGGTATACTTCCCCTTTAGTCAAAGCTCATATACAAATGCTATTAAAGCTCATCATATTATCTTTCCAAACTAATCTACCTGTGGGTACATACAAAGGAAAATACTTCAGCTTGAAAAATGAAGACATTATATAGTACGAATGATCTTTGTATCTCAATTGTCTTGGTTTCTCCAGGGCTATGATGCAAAAATCAAATTTTATTTTATTTACCTATTTATTGCCCATGGATAGCATGTGCTGTTCCAAAATACTATCAATAAGAAATGAAAAATCTATGCCTATAGGTTTTGTCCACATGGTTTATTTAGGCAAAAATGTGCATGTTGTAGGAGAAATTTTGCTAATAACATGGTCACACTGGCAAATTAATCTTTTAGTTTTCTGAATAGTCTAAGGTTTTATTCCATAAAAATATTTAGTTTTAATGATAACCTGATTACATCCTTCTGTATTCTTTGCATCCTTAATACTGTTGTAAGCCCAAATCCCACCTCTTCAGACCAACCATGAGTGACTCATGATCATATTTGCAGAAATCATGCAATTATTTAGGTGTAGCTTTACTCAAAGAATGAGCCCCTCATTAAAAATTCATAAGGCTCTAGAAATACATTAGACAACATTATTAACAATTTTGTGCATGATATCAATTTGATATGGCACAAAATGGCCTTGTAAAGAAGATACGCTGCTGATTGGTTTTAGACAGCTTTTTACCACCAGGTTTGCAAGTAAGTCTGGATGCAGTACCAGCACACATGACATGGCGCCAGCAGCTTTTCACTTTTATTCTTTGCTTGATGAAGTTTAAAGATGACAGTAATAGCTCTAAAATGCTAAAAGTCACAACCGCATGGAAACAAACTGTATCATACGTACAACTGCTAAAGTCATCCAAACCCACCTGTTTTAGCAATCTACCAGTGTTTTGCAATATTACTGGAAACGGGAAGACATAATGAACAGTGCATGCTCTGTTGTCTTGTTGATCCATACCCATCCTCACTGTGAAGTCTGGCAGTTTTGCAAGTGTCTTTGTGAAACCTTATATGCTTTCTCATAAAGTTGAAGTTAAGGATTTTTCAGGTCAATTTATGATGCTGTGCTGTGTGAGACATATTTTTACAAGAAATTTATAGGTAGATGACTAATAACTTTTTAGTTTTTGATAACCAGCTCAATATATATCATATATCAAACATATCAGACTAATTTTCCAGATTTGGCAGGATATATCAGGTGTCATGGTAGTCCTATGATGATGTGTTTTTTCATTGTCTCACAATCGCTGGGGCTTTTCATGAGCAACATTCTTCAAAAGCTAGCTAGAGCCTGGCAAACATATCTTGTTATTTCTATTAATATTATATATAATTCRTATGTGTATACATATGTTTGTATAATGTATGTATAATTCATATGTGTATATGTTATATATAATACATAATGTTATTTACTATCTCTTTGGAGCTCAAATTATAAAAAGATTTCCATGTCTATGCTAATATGCAGATATTATCCCCTTTACCACTCGTGTGTGCAAGACTCTCAATGTGTGCTTTGTCTGTGCTTTACAGYTACAATATTATATGCATTATGAGAGATGGCTAAGCAAGTGCTGTGTATTATTAAGTGATTGTACAGTGCTTTACAGTGTTCTACCTACATTATGTGATTACAAAAAATGTTATAGTGAAGTATCTATACATACTAATAAGGCACAGCTCTTTTTTTTTTTTTAAATAAAAGCCTTCAGAGACAAAATACTGAATTTTTGGCTTACATTATTAGTATATGGCACTCAGATCTAAGTCATCTGCATTTTATTCCTGACTCTGTTTTTGACTTTGTGATTTTGGACAGTATTCCTTAACGCTAAATTTTCTTAGTCATTTGTGATTCCAGATATCTACATTGTATATAAACCTTAACTTTAAGTGGTTATAAGCTCATCTAGCTGCAAATGCCACTGCAGATGTTTAACACACTGGATAATTGAGTTCAAGTTGTCCAGCAGAAAATTTCCTCCTACTGCCTCATTTTATTCTATTTGCTGTTATCAGCATTTAAATTCCACATTGACAACTGTTCCATGTTAAGACATGATAAGATACATATTAGTACTAGCTGTAAATTGCAAACCTATACTGCCACACCAAAATGCAGAAGAATGTTCAGATGTCGCTAAGTCAACAGAGGGGTCATTATATTCAGTGGTTTCAATAGGAAGCTTTGTTCAGGTCCTGCCTTACAGACTGTTCCTCCTTGCCACAGACAATTGCTTTGGCTTTCATGTACAGCATCCTGAACAGGTACTTCTACAGAGAATCTATTCTTTTTCCTGTTACTGTAATACTGTGAAACCTATTGCATCTAAAATCTGGCCTTAAGTGCTGTCCCAGAAATTCTTTCTCAGTATCCTACTAGAGTTAAGATCCTGAACATTAAAAATAATATGGCCATAGGCGTTGTGAGAGTAGGCAGCAGGGACTGATAGACATTCAGGTGGGTACTTACAAAGTCTGGATTTTTGTCAGAGAAACATTCAGGTGGGTACTTACAAAGTCTGAATTTTTGTCAGCATTTTCACTTTTAAAGGTTGCACACAGTTCTTGTAATTTAATCATTTTGTAAAACTAGTTGTATTTTTAAAAATGTCTCCTGMCAATGTTTCATTTAGAATCTGTCCAGTTTTGCAGATGAAAAATTGAACCAGTTTTTCAGACTATAACATATGCCTGACAAATTATCTGTTTTCTGAAAACACCAGAAGTGTCATATTTTTCTCCCTTCAGTCTCATTGAGTAGATAAAATGTTTTGCAAAAAAACTAGCATGAAATCTAAAGAGGTACTTGGTTATCTAAAGTGCAACTTGAGCAGACATTAAGTAACTATGTTCAAAAAAGCTTTCTAATTTTTTCTCTCTCCTTCTTCTACTTTTTCATTGCATATGACCAAGCTCTCTGAAGCTTCGGTGTTTGAAGATCTGCTCCTAAGGACTGTTAACAGCTGCAGAACAGATCCAGCAATGAAAGCATCAGMTTATTTGCTTAGACAGTGAGAGACAACCTTGCAGATGAATAAGGTAGGTATCTGCTCCCAAAGTTAGCTACCTTCTGCCTGTTTTCCTCCTGTTCCTTGATTTTTGCATTTCTAGCTACAGTGTGAGCTTGGCATTAGTAAGAGAGGTGAAAGATCCTTCCTGCATTTTTCCAAGATGAAGAAGATTTAATTTAAACCTAACAAATGCAGGTTTTTTTTTCCTAGAGGAAGCTCAAACAGCAAAACAGAAGACAAATTGTTTTCTTCCACTCTGTAGAATTCTATCTTCCACCCAGAAGAGAAGACCTTTTATACCCAGTCTCCTGACCACTGTGACAGGGAAATCTAGGAGACAGAAGTTTATCAGATACAGTCTTCTTTTTGATGTTCCCCATGCACTGGTTTATCCATTCCCCTGCTTAGCTTATCCACTGTTGAAAATTCCATTTTGGGACATCTCCCCATTCACTGTTCTTCAGCTTTGTGAACTGCTCTTCTGAATCTGCTGCAACACCAATTGCCATGGCTGGTAAGTTCCTCTGGGGGATCTACACTTACGCAGTTACATGCCTATATCATCTGTCTCTCCTCTTAAAACTCCAGCAGTTTTGCCACTCATTGACTAGTTTTGACCACATTTCCCCAAAAGTTTTGCCACCCACTGTCTAGTTTTTGACCAYGTTTCATAGAAGGGTAGACATGTTAAAATACATAGTCATAGAAATAAATTAGAAATAAATGACTGAGTAGAGCAGAGACACCCTATAAACACTCCAAGGAACTATTGTACTGCAGCATGAGTAAAGATTTGACAGATACTAGAGAACCTAGAGGATATGAGATAATGCCTTCCCTTCCCATCCTAAGGCCTAACAATCACGAGAGAGCTTCATTTGCATATTGCATTTTCTTAGTCATGAAAAGCATTCAGCCATGTGATRCAAATCCTCATTTGTAGTAAGCTAGGCTTCACTAGTTTGCTATACTCAGAACACTTCTTGTAGCTCTTTATTCCTGATATTCCTTTCTCAACAAAAATAAGAAGTGGATGGCAGAAGGAATAACAGTCAACGGAGTTATTCTGAAGGATGTTTATTTTCTGTTCATACACTGTGAGTTCCAATTAATGAAGTTTTCACACATTTTTTTCACTCTTTAAGAATACATTCTTTAAGAACCCAGGATTGTTTTTGTTAACCCAGATTGTGGTATCTTGTTTGGATTAGGCCAGCAGAATCAATTCTTATGTAATTTGCTTTCAAACTAAGTTTAAAATGTTCCCAAATTCATAGTGAAATACTTGAAAATGCCTCATTGAATATTTGCTCTCATATTGACCTATAACTGGCAAGCTGATGGACAACACTTGTATCTTTATGTCTTGGCTCCTTATAAATTGGTGTTCTAAGAGGAAGTGTGGGGTTCATAATCACAGAGATTGTTGGATTGATCAGAATGTGACATAAGCAGAGAAAAAGGATAGTACTTATAACAAAAGCTTCTGTTTTCTCACTGGGAACAAACATCCCTGAAAAGGAAGTAGACATGTTTCTGACTTTAAGAATTAAATCAGAGTTGGCTTTTGACAGTAAAAAGCCACAAAAGACTATTCTGTTATCGAGTTCTCAAAGAAGATTGAAGACACAAAGTGTCTACATAAAAAACAGTGAAGAAACCAAGATGGGATAGTTAAGTCTGTGCAGTCATCTTTTGACTTACAGTTTTCTAGACAGATACACCTTAGAGGACAAACAGTGAATACCCTGTAGCATCAAGAAGCTTTCCAGACATCATACAGTTATTCCCAGGAGTCAAAGGGCTTTCCTTTATGACAGAGGTAAGTCTATTTCTAAGTTGACCAAGTGAGTGAACTAAGGAAAGCAAATATTGAAGGAACAGAAAAAGCTAATGGAGACCCACAGAAGCCATTTTACGAGAAAACTGAAATACTATATTGTTTGAGTGATGGAAAGCAAAAGATCAGCAAAGAATGATGCTTCTTCATTGTCCTGCTTTGTTTGTGAAAGAATGTAGGGACCGGCTCCATTTCAAATGAAACATCTTTGTTAGACTTTCCTCAGCCAAGAAAACAAATATATTGAAGATAAATATTTGTTTACTTTAATTACCTGGTATTTTTCCACTCTTATCCATTAGCAGCTGCCAGGTAGGAACATATTGTCAGTTTGCTCTCCAGGCTTTTGCTTTGTCAGCTTCATTTCTAACTTTTCTACAGCTGGAAAAACATTAGAAGATTTCAGAGAGAGTTCATTGGTTGTGAGCAGAGACTGAAAGCTCAGAGAGGAGTCACACCTTTTTTATTATGCAAGAGGAAAATCGTCTTTGGTCTATGGACATAACAAAAAACACAGATGTGCAATTATGTACTTTTTCTTTATTCTGCAATRTCACTAAAGATTTTTTTCTTTTCTTTTATTCTTCTAAAGGAATTACGCTTTTGTTTTTTCCTGGGAGGAAAGAGAGCAAGCAACCTTTGATAAGGAAGTGACCTATGAGCTGAGACAGTCCTGTTTTCCATAATTCTTTTATCAATTTACAACTCCCGCTGTGGAATAGAAAGCTTTCCATTTTCTTTATCAGACATTCCTTACTCGCAATTTATTCCCAAGATATAGAATGCAGACACAAAATGAAGGAAAGAACTAAGGGCGAGGTCTTGGACCTGGGAATCTGCAGTGGGGAGGTGTGACCACCCAGAGATGGCTCCTCAGGTTAAAGGTCCCTGTGGATAAGCATTCCCAAGGGAAGACTCAGCCTCTGAGAGAAGTGGCCATCAGTTCCAGAAAGCCTAACCTGGGGCTTGCTCAAAAACCCTCTTCTTTCTTTAGAGCTGTATTGTACAACACTGAAGAGTTTTTTTATCTCGGCTCTGCATCAAAGATAATGCAGATGTAACAGTACTACTGTAAATCATACAAGCAGCAGAAAGAAAAGTGCAGGACAATGTATTCAGATCTTGCATGATCATGCAGAGAAAGACAGAGAGCAAGTTTTGGCTTCTGTTGTCAAAAAGCTGAGGGTAGAGGGGTCTTTTATTTATTATTAAAATCTTTTATTCATTTATTTTCTGCTCCAATGACAAAGCATTTTTCATATTGCTACAAAATTTCTAGGAAGGCAAAGCAATGACAGTAACTGCAATTCCACAACTAGGCAAGCTCCAACTTGGTAAAAATCCCAATTGTGTAGAAAATAACAGTTTCTGTTGGGTCTCTCTATTACAGTTTCATGGTTATAAAAATAATATGATTAATGATCTTACTGAAAAACACACCTTTTTTGTAGTTTGGTAGCTTTCAGTTTTATATAGTTTGTTTCTTCTCTGCCATCCTTTTCCCAGCAACAGAACTGGGGTTTGGGCACATATTACAAAAGATGGCTGCGGGTGACCAAGATACCAGAACCAAGGAGTCAGCTGAGCTCAAACAATCCCTGTCCAGGTGTAGCATGAATGAAAAATACCAGTAGTCTTATACTTCAGCTGTAACTTCTTAGCATGCTTTTCCAATCAATTCATAATAGCATACTTGACCTAACTTCTTCTTGCCAGAAGCAGAGTTCTAAACACACTAGATAGTTACTTTCCAGTTCTCTGCATAGGGTAGGGGAATTACTGTTCAGCCTAAGCTCTCTGAATGAAAGGGTTTCAGGGAAGGTATTTCTAAATGCGTTACAGTGACTATCTTGTATTGGTTTTGTTTTATATACAATGCTACCATGATTGGAGGGGGAGGGTTTGGACTAGATGATCTTTAGAGGTCCCTTCCAACCTTAACCATTCTGTGATTCTGTGATTAGTTCTAATTTTATTCACAATTAAATCAGAAATTTAGCAATTCAAAACAGATCTTGAAGACAAATTTGGAATGAACACTTCTCAGCAAACCGTATTTTTTTCCAGTGGATTGGATTTCCAAGTTGTTTATCACTCAGTGCAGGATGACCTTGGCTACCAAGTAACAGTGAGTATTGCCTATTTAGTAGAGSTGGGAAAAGACACATGAAGATTGGAATACATGTAACATGTATCAACAATGACTAAACCATGCACCTTACAACTACAGGAAAAAGCATTTGTGTTCTATAATCTTTCATTATAAATGAGGGGGTTTTATTTCTTTTAGTGGGTCACTAAAACTGGCATATAAGCTTCTGTCTATGTGGAGTGTATAAATCTAAGTGAARTTTCCCTGAAGCACTGAGAGATTACAAGCCAGAGAAAAATGGAGAAAACAGACAACAAATGCGATGGAAAACTAAAATCTATGCCTTCAAGAAATAATGAGGAGCATAGCTTCAGCATCATCTAAGAGAATCAATCTATGGAGACGATGCAGAACTTGGAGGAGCAGCAGACAAGAGGCCACATCACCACTGCTGGCACCACGGAGGCACAGAAAGCTACCTCCACTCCAGTTCCACCATAATGGGCACAAGATTAGAAAACTGGATACATATGAACTACATATGCAAGAAAACTATTCAAAAAACACTCTTCTCCACATGGTAACACCAGTTACCAAACACTCTTCTCCAGTAACACCATTACCTGAATAAATGCATGTGAATATCCCATGGACAGTATTTATGTTTTATATACTGAGAAATCAGTCTTTCAGATGCACTTATGCCAGATATGGGGAGAAAACATACAGCAGTAAATGACCTGGTTTCAGAGTACAGATTGGAGGATAATAATGCAGAGATCCCACATTCTTTATTATTCACATTGTTGCAGCTGAAGAAATTACTTCTGATCATTCAATTTTTGGAACAGCTTCCCCAAGCGCAATAAGATGCAAAAGAGTCCCAATGCAGTCTTTTATAATATGAAATACAAACTCCAGAGATGCTGATGGTATTATCTGACTGACCTGAAGTGGCCTCATTTGAGAGAGCAGTGCGTAATGTAGCTGACAGTCTTCCTAAGCTGTATTTCCTAGACTGAAAGATTTTTCAGATTTCAAACCAAAAGAGAGGAAATTATTTATTCCATYAAAGAGATAACTTTTCTACAAGACATTTTTTCTACTTGTATGTATGTTAACCCCAAATAAAGGCAAGATAATCTAAATTATTAGGTTGTGGTATAGCTGGCCAATATAGTTTGGTTGCCTTCCCTAGGACTTATAATCAAAGCAGGAAAAATCTGAAGTAGGTAGAAAAAAAAACATTTTTAACAATGCAGTATTTATAGAGAAGCTGTTGTAGTCCCTGCTGACATGGTAGTTATGAGTGAACATGAGCTGGTGTGTAAGTATATAACGCCACTGGTTCCAGTGATCCCAGTGTGTGAGAGATCACATTCCTATATGTTGATGCATACACTTAAAAATAGGCAGTTGAACAAATATTTGTAGGAATAAAGCCCAAGATGTACACCACATGAAGTCTGACATAATAATGTTACGAAAGCTCAATTTGTACCCCATCATTAAAAAAAAGATATTTATCAAAGACAGTAAACCTAGACTTTGATAATAGAAAAAGGCTGTCATGTAGAGTGAGATGGAATATTTTCCATCAAGGGCAGAGGTTTAACAAAAGTATTTTTAAAATTGTCATTCCTGCACAGATTTAACCCCACAGCATGCTTAGCTATGCTACACATGAACACAGAGGGTATTTCTTTTCCTCATTCTACTCAAGAGTGGTATAGTTACAGGTTTAACTTCCACTCTCAAACTGACACAAATTGCTTTATCATTACTATTTTATTTTTACAATCATTCCAATCTAAAATTTCCTCTCGGCAGTGTGGCTCTCTTTTGGTCTTCTGAAAATATCGGGTCAGAAAATTCAAACTGTAAAGCAGCCATTACTCAGTTATTGATGCTAACCCTGTGATAGGGTTGAGGAGGTCAGGTACATTATAGCTAGGCCTTTGAACTTTTATTTTTCCCTTTTTATTCCAGCAAGCAATAACATCACAGACATCAAGATAATCCTTTCCGTTTCTAATCAGCATTGCAGACACATTTGTTTCAGGGACTGAGCCTCTCTGCAGCTATAGAGAATTTCAAGTTGAAACGTTAATAATTATAAAAATGTCACTGAGATGACATAGCACTGAGATGACATAGTTCAGCTTTTTGCTATTTGCAGTTTTACAGGAAAACAAAGTTACTGAAAGTAGCAGTTGTTCATCCTGGTGAAGTAGAACATCATTAAAACCATTTCATATGCATTAAATGACATTCATGCGGAAGAAATAATGCTTAAATGCTACTAGTCATAATCAGTATAGATTTGTCTGCAATGGCCAATATCCTTTTTCTTCATCTTTCTGGAGGTGTAAGATGGCACATTTGTTGTTGGAGGATCTCTCATTAACCCCTTCTTGCAAAGATGTGCTCCCTCAATGAGAAGCTCAGACCTCAAGGATAGCCTCCACGTTAACTCTGCCTTTTCTTAGAGTGTTCTATCTCCTCTGAGCAGAACATTTTGATTTCCACCAGTCAGTTCTAATAAAGAAGGCAGAGAGAGTGGAGAAAATAGTCATTTTCTGTCTGAACTTGTGAGAAAACAACTATTACTGTTGAATGATTAAATTTTATTTTGCTTTCTGTTCCTTTTCCTTCATGGCAGAACATCATGGAACAACTGAAAATATTTTTTCAGTTTGATTTCTGAGCTCCATGGAGCTCTTAGTGATCATACTCCAAAAAACTTCCTTTGATACAAGCCAGGATTTTCATATAAGTAGCTGTTTTCTCAGAGTTCAGACTCCAAGGGGAATATAATAATAATGAAAAAGACTTCACAACACTGGAAATTCTATAAGCACTGTGTATTAGGGGAGAGTAGTAAAGAACTTAAAAGCTTTTCTTCTTTTAAGAAAGAAAAAAATATTTCTCCTCCACCTACAAGACACCTTCATGAAGGGTGAGGTAAAAGACAGTTATTGATGCTTGAGAAGTTTAAATGAAGCAGATGAATTTTTGCYTCTCTCTTCTTTCAGCAGCAAAATAATTATGGGAACAAAATTAGAAATAAACACTGATCAAAATTTTTAACATCTTTGACTAACCTCAATATCTTACTATTTATATTCAACCACAAGTTGAATAATTTTCAGTTACTAGTTCTTTTCTTCTTTATTAGCTCTAGAGTACTTTGGCAGCAATGGATTTTTTCAGCATTTTGGGCAACATGTCTAAAATCACATAACCAACCAAAATGTTTTTTGAAAGTTCATGCAGAGTTACGACAACATGGATCTTAAAGACCATTACAGAATTCCATCAGAAAAAAAGTTTCCAGCAATTTCATCCATTATCTATGCTGATAAACACACACACACACACAAACACAAATAATAATCACTCTACAGCGAAGCACAGAAGCAAAACTATTATTTATAGTTCTAACAGAGATTATATCTGAGATTATATCTGAGATTATATGAGAGATTATATCACTGAGATTATATCTCAATCTACAAAGATGTGTTTGGTTGATTTATACCTATCCTAAGCATTAAAAACCTATCCTTCCATAACACTTCTCTGTAAGAACTGTCATGTACTTGTATATGCTCTGTAAGAATGCCCGGCAAAAAGCTAACAAAAACCAGCAAAAGGATTATCATCTGCCATATTCCAGCTCCTTTTAACACACCAAAAGTGGTTTAAGCTCTAAAGTATGAAGTTTAGCACCCATTTAAAATTTCTGCTAACATTAACTGCTATAACTCTACAAAAACAGGTCCTCTTTAGCCTTTAATACATTACAGTTTATCAACAACTAGGGTTTATATTTAATTTCTGGAACTGCAAAGCAGATGTAACTCCATTAAAATCAATGGACTCTCCAGTTTCATTCCCTTCCACTCCACAGTTAGAGCTATAGCTTTCTTCATTCTGTTTCCCCTTCCTTTTCTAGGCAGATGGTGCCTAGAAACCACTTAGTCACCAAATCTGSACTTTCTCACTATTTCTGTAGAAAGACTGCAAACCTGTCAACAAAGTGTTCCTTTTTATTTCCTAGTCTTTTCTCTTTTGTAGGAATTGCAAAGGAAGATGCTGCACAGCTCTGCAAAGCAAACTACTTCTGTCTGGTGATATGGAGAGGTTCCCTGTGAGCAGAGAAAGGACCAGTTTTCCCAATCTCCTGCAATGCAGATGGAATACTTTTGGATTCAAAAATAGCTTTTTTCACTTGTCTGATTTACAGACAGATCGGCACTTTTCCTGGGCTGGCTGCTGTTTGATTGCTTTTATGTCATCATCTTGCTACTTCTCAAAACAGTTCATTTCAAGGACTTGATTAGGTACATTGCTGCAAATAGTGACCTGCTATCCCTCACAAATATTTTAAGAATATTATTTACTTACAGCCTTTCATTGTTCCACTTTTTTGAATTCCAGTGATTTAAAGCATCAGTCATTTTTTTTTTTAACTGAATAAGGAATTCAATCATAACATCTGTTTTATTCTCTTTTCAATGTGGGAAATAATTATTTTGAGTCTCTACTGACTAAAATTTCCAAAATTGTGTTTACTTGTTCATGCTTGCAGTGAAATTAAAAGTCAGTACTATCGCAAAYGATAGTTTGCCAATAAATATTAACTACTTTGGCCTTTCCTGGTCCTCCTTAGACAGCTGACTCCTAGAATAAATGACAGTAGCATTTTCAAAGTTGCTAAATTATTCTGATCCAACTGAATCAGACACTGTCTAACTTGAAGGATTTTAGAACTGGTATATCTGAACAGTCAGGAATAACTGAGTGAGCAGAATTCACTGTTAAAACCTTGATAAGGAGCTTAAGATAAAAAGGGAGATTTATACTAAAATAGAAGCTTACGGCAGCAGAGTGGTTTAATTTACTCTGCCATGTAGCAAGCAGAAAGGCGTGTAAAAGGTGGGTAGGTAGATCTAGCTTCTAGATAGATCGATATGTTGTTGATCTCTGGCCACAAAACAATTAATCTTCAAAGTACAGGGCAAAAGTAAAGGGGAATTTGATGTCAAATCAGTTAACCACAATCTGAAATTGAAAAAAGGATGCTGTATTGGTAATAATGGCTAACATAGGTTCCCCCTATTAAGTGATAGGATCCATTTTAATATATTAATTACACAAGGCAATCAGCTTGATCTCCCATCTTAACACCATAGCAGTCAGTTGCAGCAACATCTCCATCATTCTCACAACTTCATTTTCTTAGCTGGAGCTGAACAACTTTTTAGTGAAAAAAAATCATTTCAGCTATCAACTATAAGCTTTGTTTATCTACTCAGTTTGTTTTATGGAGTGAACAGAACTGTTCAGGAAATAAATGTAGGCACAACACTATCACTATGTTAATATATTTGGAAATTCAATTCGGAAACYATCTTTAACTGTCATGTCTCCAGACAGCAACTAGTAAGACATAAAACCCATGTGCATTCAAGGATAAAAGATATAAAAATAAATAAATAAATAAGAGGGGAAGGAAATAGCAAAAAGGAGAAAAAGAAGGCAATCAGATAATTAAACTCCTTGAAGAATATGTTATTTTTCCAGAATACATATGAATACTCTATGTGTATTAATTAGATAATGAAATTTATTTTAAAATGCTACTCGATTCTAAAGGAAGAAAAGTATGAAATGACAGGAATATACCAAAAGATACAAGATTTTCTGCCTTCTGAGCATCTCCTCAAGCAGTTAAAAAATTATTTAAGGAAAGTAAAATCTRGCAAATCTTTTCTGATCCTTTGCAGTTTTACCATGTGTTACTCATAAGACTAGTTCAAACATTTTTTTGTTCTATATCAGAACACAAAACCAAGACTTTTCAGCATTCCTTATGAATCTATGGGAGATGAGCAGACACACTGGCTATCCTGGACTGGGACTCATCCCTCCATTCCTCTCCCAGTTCTAGGTAGATCTGCAAGTGAGAAGCATCACTGAGGCTCCAGTATCACCAAGGGAGATCAGTGAYTGTGACCCATGTTGCAAAGTTCATTTGGAGGCCTATAGCTAATAGAGTCCAAAAGGGARGCAGTACTGGGTCCAGCCTTGTCCAAATTATTCATCAGTGACTTGGATGAGGGGACAAAGGGTGCCTTCATCCAGTTTTTGATGACACAAAACTGTGAGGGGTAGCTGATATCCCAGAGGTCTGCGTTGCTGTTCAGCGGGATCTGGAGAGTTGAGTGGAGAGGAACTTAATAAGTTCAACAAAGGAAAGTGCAGAGTCTGCACCTGGGGAGGAATAACCCCAGGCATCAGAAGAGATTGAGGCTGAGCTGCTAGAGAGCAGCTCTGTGGAGAGGAACTTGAGGRTAGCAGAGAAGGAACAGGTTGCCCAGAGAGGCTATGAAGTCTTCTTCTTTGGAGATATTTAAAAGCTGTCTGGATATGGTGCTGTGCAACCTGTTCTAGGTGATCCTGCTTGAGCAGGGAGGTTGGGCTCTGTAGTCTGCAGAGGTYCCTTTCAATCTCAAGGACTCTGCGGTTCTGTGAGATAGACCCTGGTTGTAGTGAATCTTCTTGCAGAGATATCCAGATATTTAGACCAGTACCCCATGCTCTAAGGAACAAGAGTAGAGAAAGTATCATTTCTTTTTCTTGTTTTTAAATGACTGATTCTTTAACCGTTTTCTCTGTCATTACTGATTCTTAARTTAGCACCTCTCAAGAGGAACAGGACAGGTAATTATTACTTCAGGTTGGCTATGAATTCAGGAAAAGCCTTTGGCCTCAGAAATTCTCTTCATGTCTTGTGTTTCAGACACATCAGATAAGATTTATTAACCCATCACTAGCTCATTTTATGTTTATAATACAGATTGAGGGAGAAGCAGGCAATGGAACTATGATTAGCACACTTGAAATTTTCCATGGAAAACTGCAAAGAGAAAAATGAAAAGAAAAGAAAACAGAAACACATAAAAGGGCAATGCCATCTATTAGAAACCACTTTTTAATGTAGAGGACTATTTTTTCAAGGTAAATAGAGTTGCCACAACAAAAGATGAACTGTCTTAGATATCAAAGAGTGGAGTTTACATACATAGCTCATCTGGGAAAAGTACAGAAGGAGAACTTGTGGAGCCATCATCTTGATCTACCTTCATTGACTAGACAGACTTATTCCATCTTAAAATACTTCAGCAAAACTCTCCCTGAATGAATCACTGCACTAGGAATCAGGGAACAGATTAAGTTCTGTCTTTGCCTCCCTATATCACCTTGAACTATTTAATTAAGGCCACTCGCCCAGATGCACATAAAAACTTACATCACTGATTTCTAAACTGAAGCATATGTTTTGGCCAAAAATTACTTCTGTCAGGAATGGTACTGAATACCTTCCAAACAGGAATATTAATGTACATCTATGCTACCACAGAGATAATAAGAGTCTGTTCCTACTTTAGAGGCACTTACCCCCGAGTCTCTGTAGGGTATCCTTTTTTTCCAGTTGCCATAACATGTCAGAGGAGGTGCTGAGTGAATTAATACCTTCTCTGAAGTGTCAGAGCAATTGTCACTAGGTGGATTCTGGAGTCAAACAGTGACAGAATACATCAAAAAGACAGACAAATGCATTAGGCAAGTAATCAGATTACTCAGCCAAAGAGAAATGCCAAACTGAAACCACTTTGTACCAACTCTTGCTGGATAGACAGTGGTGATTAGCTCATCAGTGGTTACAGTCAACGCAAGCTTCAAAGCAACTATTCCCATAGCTTTGCCAAGGGGACTTCTGAGTCAGAGACACAGGGGATGATCTGGTCATAGAAGAAACACAGCCAGAGCAAACAGCTCAAGTTGAAATCTATCTTTAACATCTCATTTTTAGAGTGTTTTTTATTACTTGCAGGTTTTCTTCCATGGGGTCACAGTGTGAACTGGAGACTAGCAAGCACAGGCAGTTAGTTCAATTTCTCGATAAAAGATGAACAGTATTTTCTATTCTTTCAACTATGCAGTAAACCATCTATAAATTTGAGGTCAAATTCTTGCCTGCTGTAAATCAGTATAGTCCTGCTCAAATCCATAGAGATGCACCAATTTAAATCTGTAAAACAGTCTGACCTCCTCTAGTGATGAGATTTTGCCTGCATATTGTTCAGGTCAGATTCACTTTTCTGTATTTTCTTGGTTTTTGTCTTTAATGGTTGTTCTTTGCCCTTTTAGCCAGAGGGAGYTAGCAAGAGAACTCAGAAAAATATGTTATCTTTGAATATGAATTATGTTTATGTCCCATCAGTCCATCAACACTTCTTTTTACACTAATAAGCTATTAAAAATCTGCATTAGATGATCGCTAATCTTTCAAGAGGTTAATAAGTAGCTCATCCAATTCAATCACTTCCATGACAGAAGTGGGAATTTGGGAACAGAGCACATTTCATTTAAAACAAGAAAGGAAACATACATGCAAAGAGAAATATATTATCAAGACTTGAAAGGGTCTGTTTTGTTATTTCAGATATTTATTTATTTCACTATGATCCCATTCTTTCCACTGCTTTGCCCTGTAATGACTTCAGTCTTTTGACATGGTTACAGACTTAAAAATGCCTAGCCTCATAAGGTCGAGGAAGGGGCAGAGAAGCAAATGTTAATAGTCATTACTCACCTCAACAACACTTTGTAAGAGCAGGTCATCTACTGTGTATGCCCGATGATGGGCATGAACAGGAAAAGACCCACTCTGGCTGAATTAGAAGATTTTTGAGTGGGTCAAGTGACTCTGTAAACTAACACTGTGAGACAGGTTCTCAGACCCTGCAACTACAAGACATAGTGAACTAAGACTCAGTCTTAGCTACCAGCAAGAAAATAAGTCTCTTTAGTGGGTGGCAACATGGATTTGGAAAGTTTATGCAGTACTCCAGCAGCCCAGCCAGGGTAATGACGGCACCCTTAGCAGCCTTTACAGAGTGCAATGAGAAAACTGAATTCACTCAAGAAATAGAGGTGAATGAAGCCCTTGCTTTCAGTAGACAAAAAGGGAGTTTGGTCTCCTCACTTCTTTTTGCTCTAATACCAGTTTGCACTCGTGGTGACCTTGGTGGGTGTATTTATCTACAGTCAGTGTCAGACTTCAAGTTGCAGGATCCTACATCAAGTCAAATGCACTGAAACCTTTATCAATTGTAAACTGTGTTGTTTCAGGCACATTTCATCCTTCAAAATGGATCTTTCTGCCCAGGCCCCAGTTTCTGATGTTCCCAATAGTTATTCACAAATGGTTCAGGAAACCCAGCCATGCAGCAGCTTATTCAGGAGAACTGAAAAACAAATAGGCTTAACAATTATTAATAGTCAACCTCACACTCTTTACAGTAACCCATCAGCACAATTGGCAACAGGAATTACCTGGATGCTGCCTGCTCTGTGCAGTACTGGGACCTGATAAAAGGCTTTCCTTGTGGTCCCAGAAAGTTACTTGCACCAGAGAGATGAATTCTCCAAGGGGTTGGCAAAATATCAGCAGCATCTTTCTGAGATATTTGCAGACACACTGAAAAAGAAAAGGGAAGGGAAGGGAAGGGAAGGGAAGGGAAGGGAAGGGAAGGGAAGGGAAGGGAAGGGAAGGGAAAAAGAAAAGAAAAGAAAAAGAAAGGTGCTACTTTCAGTTGACTTACAATTCTGTGAGCTCTCCAGACCCGTACAAAAGAGAAGCATCTCATTTGTTTCCTCCTGCTACCATTGTAGCCTGGCCATACTGTGGTAGCAAAGTAATAAAAACCACACTGAACAGGAGAAAGGATTGTGACAAAAATATTTTAATGCATTATACACAGTATCCTCCAATAAACTTTCAGCTCATGATTTATCCTGAGCAGATCATAGTTTATCAATGGTACAGTCATTACTCAAAGTTCTTTGTCAAATCACATCCCCAAATCTCCCCTGAAYGGCAAATTGAGAGTATGCAAAATTGGAATAGTTTCCCCTGGACATTGAGCACACATTCTGCATCAATTCCCGAAGTGGCTGCATGTAACTCCCTGCAGGCACTCATTAAAGAGAGCTGAGTGTTTAACTCCCTCTCAAAACTCTGTGCAATTTCAGGGCATGGCCTGGCTCACGCAGAGGCAAAACAAACCTCTGTCTGTTATTGTGCAGAGACAAAAAGCATAACTCCAAAGGCCTGTTTGGACTTTCCAAATGGGCATGGCCGTGCAGGGTGAGGTAGAAAAGTGGCATGTGTCAAGTTGCTGTCTCTCAGTTTCTAAAGGGAAGCAAAGGCACAAAAGAACAGTGAGCAGTAAGAGTCTTGGAACCTCATAAAGAAGAAGAGATGAGACAGCTTATCTCACAAAAGAGAGAAACAAGAGGGAGGTACAATAAAGTCTATAAAACCACAGTGGGATAAAACGGAGAGGATTAGATGTCCTTCCAGGCAGGAGGACACCATGTCACCAAATMCTTGTAGCACACATCCTTCCCACCTTGTAAGCAGGTCACCTGGGAGGATGCATGTTTAGTTCGTGGCCAGACACTGCAGCCACACGGTGCTGCTGCCTCTGACCTCCCAGTGAAGCCACGAGCTATCATCTCTGCAAGTGTCCTAGCACAGGGACAACAAGGGCACACACGAGTCTTAGGAGCCAGGGCTTCCTGGGATTTGCCTAATTCCTGCGGTTATGTTATACTGCAGCCAAGCAGCTCAAGTGAATCTTTTCCAGGTTGCCCAAAACAATGACAAACGTTTTTTGAGGGAAAAAAAAAAAGCCACAAGAAACAAAATTCCCTCCACATTGAGCAGGTGCCAAAGCATTTTGCCCCCATTTTTAAGAGACAGGCAAGACTACTTTTCAAAGAGAACCATCTTCAGTTTTCTGGTTTCTACAGAAATATTTTCCACAGAGCAAACAGGAATTTCAGCTATTTCTTATCAGTAACTCGAGCTGCCTGAATCATTCAAAGAACATCTGTTTAAAGCCATTCTATAACATTGCAGATTTTAATGAAAATAAAGTATGAGAAATCAGTTACAACTGGGTATCTAAGACATTATAAGGCTAAGGGAGCCTATGAGAGAGACAACTGGCAAATGGTAATTTAATACTACAACTAATTTTGTCAAGTCAACAGACACTTCGTTTAACTTTTTTTTTTTTTTTTGCTTTGCTACATATTAATACTGAAGTCCTGCCTTCAGTATTTAGAAGAGGAATGTATTTCTGATAAGTATCAAAGGGTTGTTTAAGCGCATTTCACTTCAGATATCATTAGTGTAGGAAGACTCTACCTTCCATGMATCCATGAGACAACAAATGATTAGTCGCTTGACTATCTGCTCCTGATTAAGTAATKGTTCAAGTGTGATTCTCACTCTTTAGACTTTGCAAGCGAACAAAAAATTTAGGAAAGGAATACAAAAAATAAAGTTTGAAAAAATGTATATAAGGAAAAACAGTTTTAATAAGTCTAGAGCAAAGACAAATGTAAGGAACTGATAATACCATACAGTGCAACTCATAAACAGATGACATGAAGAATGGTATCAATTATTTGTCATGAAGGATTAATCTTTACAAGATGTGTGCAGGCTGCAGCTGAGGAAATTTGAGATTAACTATTAAAAACACATTTGCAAAAATAAGAGTAGCTTTTACTGAAATAAGCAAAAAGATATCTTCTTTTCCCTCATGAATAGAGAAATCTCAAACTCATTGTTAGGTTTGAGATGGTTCAGACTGCCTAACCCAGTTCTTCTGTGCTTCCAGTAAATGGACTAAATGAGACCCAGGGGCTGCTTCCAGCTTCCATACTTCTGCATGCTCACCTAGCCTCCTGTATTAGGATTTCTACAGAAGAGACTTGAGCTGTATTTGATGCATTATCACAGTGGAGAAAATATTCAAATTTCTAAAGAGTCACTAGATATATTTATCAAAATCATGCAGCAAATAGACTGGAGAAGCATGGGATAAACAAGGAGTCATTATGAATGGATGAGTTAAAACCAGAACAAAATATAAGATTACAGAATCCAACCTCCCATGCAATAATGCCTATAGTATTTTTCCCAGTTATTCACTTGATAGAAAAAGATGTCCACCAGGATGYTTATGAAAATGGAAAGAGATGAAGAATCCTGGTTCGTCCTATCCACCATCACTGCTTTCATTATCATTTCTGTCAGAAGTGAAAGCCTTAAAACGTATCTCGATTTCACTAACACCCTCTAGTTCTTGCCTCTTCCCCTGTAGGGCTAATATTTATCCTGTTCTGAAGGATTTGCTTTTTGTTTCTTTCTAAACTATGAGTAACGTTCCAATCAACAGCTTACCTCTTGAAAAAATCTTTGAAACAGAGTTTTAAAACTGAGGGCAAGCTTTCAATTCTAGGCAAGAACAAGCCCCAATATGACAAGGGTCCAGAACTGGTGCCACTTGAGCCACTTAGTGGCTCACTTGAACCACTTAGTGCTTCCTAGGGGATGGCACCTGGAAATACTCAGGCTGCTCTAAGWAGGGTTGAGGCTGGTAGACTTGACAATAATTGAGCAGTCTTTACCCTTAGGTCTCCTCTGATAGCACCCCAGACCTGCTTGAAGAATAGCCAGACAAGTTTCAAAGGAACATCTTTCTGAAACATCCTTGCCCTGATACAGAACAGTTAAGTATAAGATGTATGGGTAAAATTATTAATTAAGAGTATTGCATTTTGCTAAATATTCCCACTTTTTGTGAAAAAATGTGTTGAGAAAGAGACTAAAGTGTCGAACTGCAGAGGAACATTAGAAGTACTAACCAGAATCACATTCAAATCCATGATGTTTATGCTTTCCTTAATGGTAATTATTCTCATTCTCCTGAAATACCCCTATGAAAACACTCTTGTGTTACACTAGCATTATGTCTGGACATTGCCATTTTATTCTGCTGCCATTATTACTTTTTTATTTTGTTCTAATAGTGCCATCTATGTCTAGTGCAGTCTTGATATCTTATGATCTCCAAATAACAGATGTTAAGAGGTTCGATGGCAGCTGAGTTCTAAAATCATTACTGTGTTTAAGAGAGTTCTCTGTGTCAGGCAGGAGTGTGTGTACTCTGAAATATCCCTGAATAAAAATAGAATTGTTAAATTCAGTCAGAGCTGTATTTTAACAAATGAGATGGGTATTTTCTCCCATACTTTTCTGTTTAGCTAACTGTATTTTGATAAATACAACTTGTCTCTTCATAAGAGTTATTATGAAGTCTTCAGAAGAATAAACAAAGTCAGATCTATTGCAGTCACTAAGATGAACACATCTGACTCAACAGCTATATAACAGCTTTCCTAAACACAATTCAGAAATGCAATGCTGGGCACATGCAAATGACTGCAAAATTGGAATAAGCATCATTTGAAAGAGGTAAAAGCAAAATTTGTCATTCTGGGCATTTATTGCTAATACCAAAATAGGAGGTACTGTGCAAAACAACACACAAAAGTCCTGACACAAAGCCTATTAAGAAGTAAGAGAAAGATTTCTACTGTCACAAATGGGCTTCAGATCACATCTAAAGCACTTTTGAAGTGCTTGATCAGCTTTATCAGTGGAATTCTTACAGAAGGTGAGAACAAGTGCAGCTTTTATAAGCACATACAGGACAGCACAAATTCTTCACCTTTTGTTAGCTGCTTGTGCAAATTGTTGTACTGCCTCTCCAAAGTATTTATGAAAYAGAAAAAAAAAAAAATGCTGGTTGTGGACCTGAGATCTTCCAAAATAAAGGGAATATCAATACAAACTACAAGATTACCTTTAAGAAAAAACATTTTCCATATTCATTTGATTCCAGTACTCTTGAAAGACTTTTTTAAAAGAAGCATTTGATCACATAACTCCCAAAGGGAGGTCAAGTATTCCATGCTTCTATCCCTCAGAACAAACAATTCTGTCAACACTATTCTTGACTACTGCTTAGCCAAATGGTTTTTAAGAACTCCAGTGACAGTGTTTCCACACTTTCCCAAAGCAATCTATTTCCCTTACCATTAAAAATATTTTGTTTTCTAAACTAAAACTCCACTGTTGCTATTTATGTCCGTATATCTTCTTTTCAGGTCCACTGTGAGCAATTTATTTCCTACCTCTGTGTTGCAATATTTTCCATAGTTAAGAGTATCATATTTCCCCTCTGCTTTCACTTCTCTGGACTAAAAGAATACAACTGAAGTCTCTATCTTGGGATTTTTTAAATATTCCTATCTAAATCATAAACTAGTTTTATCTGCGGGGAAGTAATTACCATACKTGGCTGAATATGTATTCATGTTGAAATTCATACCATACCAGTAATCTCTAGCAGCATCCAGCATCCCAAAATACTTGAAGAGATTCATTTATATTTTTGAATGAATGCTTAAGAAAGAAGCAAAATACTGGAAGATTCATTTGATCTTCTAGTGCTAGGATAAAATGATCCTTATGCCTTGCACCTCAAAAGCCACCAGCAACAAATRAATAAATAAATAAATAAAACCCTTCATTTTATTGATGTTAATGACATTAAACATCCACCTTTTTAATTATTTGCAAACATTTACCCAATGAAGGATTATGAGCCATTGTTTTAGACCATGAGAGAGAGACAAGAATGCCATATCACCAAAGACACAAAATCAATTTGCCACTAAATCAGTTCTGCATTCAATGAAGCTATTATAAATTAATAGAAAAAAAATGCATTGGGGGGAGACTAATATATTTAATAGGTCACAGAAAAAGTCTGTTCAATTCAGTTCAATTCAATTCAGTTGTAGCATAAAGGTCACGGAATGAGATATTAATAAAGCACCTTTAATGACTGTTAGATGGCCTGAATGTGACTTTCTATGGCATTTAAAATAAAAAGTGAATTAAGACCAGCATGTTGTACACATACATACAGGAGATATTCTGATCAGATCTCATATACTCAGATGTTTTGGAGACTTATTAATCTTTTATTGAAAAATATATTAGATTCATACCTCAGATTTTTTTCAGTTTCATTATCAAAAATCWCCAGGTATTACAATACCAGATTTTTTTAAAAAAAATATGCCTTCCTGTAGTGTTGCACTTCTTCAGCTGCCCTTTTCCATTTGAGAGGGAATAACTGTTAAGCTCCTAACTTTTTCTTTTCACAACTTATTCTACAATCAATTTATATACGTTAAATATGTTACATAGCTCTAGTCTGACTGTGCACAGTATACATCTGTGCGAGTATATGTACAAGTTACTGCATTACATACAAAAGCCTACTACAGATAAGAACAGATTAGCCATAAGTAAAGCTAGGCAAGCTCAGATTTGAAGGTCTATTCTCATCCCCCTTGAAGGTTTTGCTGTATCGCTGCATCAAACCAAAGCAGGAACTATGTTTTTGCCATACAGAAAGTGTAACTAGAGAAAGGCAAAATTGGCCTGAATGCTACTGCCTCTATGGCCCTTCATCTTGATAGTCCATAATTTTTATTTTTATTTTATTTTACAGAAACACAGAATATTCAAGGTTGGAAGGGACCTCTASAGATCATCTAGTCCAACCTTCCTGCTCAAGCAGGCACACCTAGAGCATGTGGCATAGGGAGGCATCCAGGCGGGTTTGGAAGACCTCCAGGGAAGGAGACTCCACAACCTCCCTGGGCAGCCTGTTCCACTGCTCTGTCACYCTAACAGTAACCCTCCACTCACCTGGAGACGGAATTTCCTGTGCTCCAGCTTATGCCCACTACTCCTTGACCTATCGCTGGCCACCAATGAAAACAGCCTGTCCCCTTCCTCCCTGCATTCTCCCTTCCTGAACTTATACACATTAATCATATCCCCTCTCAGTCTTCTCTTCTCCAGAGAAAACAGGTCCAGTTCACTCAGTCTCTTCTCATACAAGAGATGCTCCATTCCCTTAATCATCTTAGTTGCTCTTCTCTGGACCTCTCGAGAAGCTCCACATCCCTCTTATACTGGGGAGCCCAGAACTGCACACAGTAATCCAGGTGCGGCCTCACCAGAGCTGAGTACTTTATTTTTTGGTGCTTCCCAATAACTGGGTAATGATTGCACTCTGGGGTGTTTTGTGGAATATATCACTTGACTAACATTTGAAATGTTAAATAGTTCTACCACTATCAACCAGCAGCACGCTCCAGGCATGCACCACACAACTCAGACCTTATCTTCTTTGTTAGCATCATCCCCAAGCTTCTCCACAGTATCCAAAATTTAATTTAGTACTTGCCCCAGAAATGAAAGATTAGAGTCTGACAAGGGTCAGACAACTGAGATAAACAAGAATGAGAGCAAAGAGATGAAGCTGAGATAAAGAGTTAGGAAACAAAACCTGGAAGGCGAGAATCATTGTTTTGGCTAGGGAAGAGCAGATGACACAAGAGCCTTCTACTTTCACATGCCAAGGCGCTTCCAACAGTAAAAAAGGAAGAGTTGCTAACCTGGCTCTAGAAGCTCTGTCACAAGTTAAGTGCACAGTTGCCAGTTATGGATGAGAAAAGCCATGACACAACTGTTTTAAGCTTCTACAGACTTTGCTTGTATGCCAAGTCACTCCTCAGCAGCTGAAGCGCTTGGAGTTGCTGTTCATTCTGGTTAAGAACCAACAGAAAGTTCTGAGATGCATCCCATTTCAATAAAAATATAGGTCCCTGCCTTTGCAAAGCATCAAAAGTTAAAATAAAACCAGATGAGTTACTTCCTGAGATCTCAAGGCTTCATGTACATATACTAGTCCATCTCCTCAGTTGTCTGAAATTATATTTTACTTTTACAGGAAAAAAATTCTGTTTAGATGATACCTTACAATGACAGAAAAAGGCAGAGAGTGCCACTGAGAGCCTTGCAGTGTCCTTGAGAGAGATAATGATGGAAACTTATCTTCTCCACAAAACTTGACTCTTATTCTAAAATGAATCTGCAATAGAATTACAGTCTTATCATCTCCAGCCCATGCACCCTTTTTCATTTTGACTTACCGAGCTAACTTTATTATTGACTATTTAAATGGTGGGTCACTGCTAAGATTCTACAGCCATCTCAACCTAGAAGGTGTGTTTATGAATGAGGGCCTTTGGTCATGGAGATCCTGTTACTCATATATGCATTCATTATATAAAAAACAAACAAACAGACAAACAAACAAAACCCACAGATTGCAGATCTCTAGATTCACTTCTAAAGGTGCCGCCTAATTGCAAAACATTCTGAGCAGGAAACCTTCCTCTAACTCTCCCGGAACTGATATTCCTCTTTTTCTTCTTTCTTTCTAGTTTCTTGAATGGTAGTGATAAAAAATCTCATAAAGATTTTGAAAAAGCAAACAGCTGCTTACGTGAATTTTCTAAGTAATTTTCAAAAGATGTCAAAAATACTYGGAGCTGCTGCAGTCATTTGGAATGTCAATTCTTGCTGTCTTTTGAAAAATTCTGTGAAAAATTCTGCATCCAGAACTATAGAGCAAGGAAATAGCTGTACCATCTCTTAAGTTATCTTTCCACTCTTAATTATTTTTAAATTGGTGAAGAAAGACACTTCTCCTAAAATCATCCACTATCTTCTTATTGAATTCACTTACACCTTTATAATGTGGAGGGCTCAAGTCTAACTGACTGAGTATGGATCTTCCTGTTAAAGATACTCCACAATCCACTTTCTTTCTTCCCTGTAGGGTGACATTACAGTGTCACAAGGCCTCAAACATTTCAAGAATCTTTGAACCAGGGCTCTGTATAGGTAGCTATTTAGTATTTTTAAATTGTGTTATTTAGTAATTTAGTTAGTTATTTAGCTATATGCATACTTTGGSGGCTGTATTTTAGCCTATTCATTACGTAGGAAGGACCGTTAAAGAACATTGTCAAAATGTTGTTCAGCAAGTAGTCATCACACTGGTTTCTGTATGTTAGTCCTGTTATGACTCAAACATTGTGTTCATTTTTCTTATGACTCTTCTATAATGATTGTCACACACAACTTCACAGACAATCTTCTGATCAGTACTTCTACAGGCCTTAAATAGTTCTATTTCTCTCAACTAATTATAACAGGAGCTTAACATGATCATTTCTGAAGGAGAAAGGAGGCCTCTTTAGCATCACAGTCTGATGGGGCAGCTGCTCAGAAAGCTGCCCTAAGGATAGTTCCCTCATTTCCTGAAGTCTGATACCTCCCAACACCTCCATCCCGTAGATTAAAATTTCACATGCACATACAAATGGAAGAAGCCCTGGGTGTCACTAAGGCTATTTCTGACATTTGCCTAAGACATTTATTGGATAATACACATAAGCATTGACACAAATACCTTGAATTTATTTATTATTTATTTTATCATTTTGCATTCTGACATGATTATGTGTCCTAAATAGCAAAAATACATTAATACTATTTTACAGCACCCCTGAGCTCTTTCACAGTGATGCAATGTCCCTTTGTTAGGATAAAATCTGAGCAGGAAGGGAACATGTTAGGACTTTAATATGAACAGACTTGCTTTCTGCTTTATTCTGAAAAAAAGAAAAAAAAATGCTTTCACAGAGCAGCAAGGTGAATGCAAAGGTCAACAAAAATAAACAATAAATTGTTTCTCAGACTTGCCAGATCTACTATTTTTCCCTTATCAAGCCCTTGCCTTAAAAGAACTTTCCAGGAATCCCTTCCAGGTTTTCTAAATGAGATTCCTCACACAGAGATTTAATAAAATATGTAAGATGTGTGTTAGCATTGGTTTATGAATAGCTCTGGTCCCAGAAAGTATTACTATTTTTTTTTCTATGACTTCCTTTCRAAAATCACCATTTAGATTATCCGAAACCAAATTTCAAAGATTCTTTTACACAAGTAGAGCAAATATAGGCTATTTCCTTTGCTTATATGTTACTTCTCAGGCATCAAGAATGTTCAGGATTCCTTCATTCCAGGAGCTAGGATATTCTCTGACAAATCTTGGTGCAAACAGAAAACAAAGTATGCCAGGCTTTTATGTGATCAAGTATGTCAACATGCATGATGCAAGCTGCAGCTCTCTCCATTCCCTGTCATATCGATCCCTGCTTTTCCCATGTATCTTGGCAGAAAGGTCTCTGCAAGACCCGCTTTCCTGCTGCCTGTCAGCTGTCATCTGTTCCCTTGCACAGGAGCAGCAGGCTAGTAGTCATGATTTGTAGCCTCTAGCAAAATTTACAACAGAAAAATTTACAACTCTGAATATCTCAGAGACAGAGTACTTGAAATGTACTATTTTACAAATGTGTTTGCAAGCAGACCTTGATCCGGAGCACAAAGACCCCAAAGATGATGGGGAAGAAAGAAGAATAGTGAGATCACTGTGAAGTGAGAGAGATGAATATACATACATAAACCAAGGAAGGAATTCTATATTTTTCATATCCTTGCCCTTCAGTTACATGGCCTTCTTTGCAGGACAATATAAGGCATCCATCAAAAGCTTCCAGCAATAGAAATAACTAATAAGATCTATTCCCCTAGTACCTGGTTTCCTATTACTCACTATTCCACAATATTCCCTAGTGGGTTGATACATCACTGCAGGTCAGAAGCATGTAGGCAATCAAAAAGACTGCGTTCTCCTTCTATTCATTAATCTCTTCAGGGATCTGTGCTTAAATTCTTTCATTCAGCTTCTTACTCTTTCCTATCACAAGGTTATGATTTTTAAAGGAAGAACAAGACAGCACAAAACTAATTCATTGCTTTAGTAAGTGTCATCCAAATACCATTTCTTATTCTGCAGCAATCAATCTCTGCTACTAAATTACTTCTCCTAAAAGTTTTTCTCATGGCTTTAATATAAATGATATTGTACCACAATTGTATAGACCCTTCTGGAAGGGCGGTATAATGGTAAATACCAAAAGAAATATCTGATTAATACTCAGTAATTTTCCCAGTTTTACCAGTTCCCAGTGAGGAATGAAGCCAACTGCTGTCAATGTTTCTGTGTTACCCCGTACACTGTGTAGCTGTACTGCTGTAAGGTGACGGTAATGGCCTAAGTGGAGTCAGTCCTATCCAYTTTTCTGGTTAAATATACAGATCTATGCAAATTGTTATCTCTTTTTCATATGCTCCCCAGTTTCACCCATATCCCCAGATTCATATGCTGTATACGAATGACTTTATGGCTATGAGGMTCAGAAGAGGAAGGATCCTGCCCCTTGGCTCTCATTTCTAGTACTCCAGGCCAAACTCTTAACTTGGTGGCCTTAAAAAGAATATAAATGAAGAGGGACAGGAGAAAAGGCAGTTAACTACTTCTGGCATCATATCTTTTAATATAATGCGTCTTTAAAAAGATTTAACTGGTTCCATTTCCCTGTAAAAAAAATAGTTTTGCCTTTTGATTTATAACATTATCTGAGCAGGCATAAGTGATGTGAAAGCCATGTTTATTTTGTCTTATTCTGTAATATTTCATTTAAAGTGATATATTTATTAGTGTCTCAGTTTTACCAAAAGTCCAAAAAAAAAGCCTCTGGCTGGAATTGATATTGTGATTTAACTTATTTATTTGTTTGTTTGGAAGTTGACCAATTCATTAGTTATAAATCTTGCTAAAGTGCTATTGCTGATTTTTAAAGGAAGCAATTCCACCTGACACAGTACTAGTGCTAATAAAACAATCCAACTTGATGTCATTCTGTTTGGTCAGGGTGATTTCAGTTTTTGAGATAAGCTGCTTCTGATAAACATTTCTTTGTAAAGGTGACTGGAGCGCAACTTTGATGGAAAAACTAAAAGAAAAGTGAAATTTTTTAGTTGTACAAATGGCCAAGCTTCTGCAGGCAAGGAGTTTGGGATCAGCCAATGAAAACAACCAGCATCCATATCATAGTCAACTATAATGTTCCTACCCTCATTTCAGTATTTAATCTGGTGCTCATCACTGAGGATTCAGGACACAAAATTATTTYTTTATATGCTTTCACACTGCGTATTACAAGTACTCTCTCTCCCTAATAGCTCTTCTAATGTAGTATTCTCATCATTTTCAACCTCATATTTGTGGTAAAGGAGTCTCATGTACCTTACAAATTTTGCTATTGTATTTCTGTACAGGAAATTTGGGGCATGAATCATGCATTTTCTGTAGGTTGTTGTGCCATGCAAAGTATAGCAAGTCAATTCTAACTCTGCCTGTCATGGGATGTGACCAAGTCTCTGTCTAGAGATCCATTAGCCCTTTGAAAACATCGATACAGGATTRGACGAAATGCAGCTCAGCTGGCTCTCAGAGAATGTAAAGACTAGTACCTAAGCTTGCTCAGATGCACAAACAGGGAGTCTCTCTTCACCTGTCATTGTGAGTGTTGATCTGGCAGAGGTGGGAGGTTGGCAGATGTATACTCTGAACCACATTTCATATATTTTTTTGATTATAAAAGCTGGGATTGTTTTTATAAAGAAATTACTAATTTCCACAAACTTTTGTTTCCACTTTGTATGGAGATTTATATATCTAATGTAGGAATTTGGTAGGTATTGCTAAGCAAGAACATATGTGCTTCAGTAGGTTTTTGCTAGAGAATTGAAGCTAGGCACACACTGCTTTTCTCAGGGATGTTTCCAGATTTATGGTTCTCAGTATCTCATTTTCAACCTGACCCCATATAAGGATATAATTTGRTCTCCCTGGTTCTGGTTTCTGCACAAGGGGTACTGTGTGTTGCAGAGAGGAAACCTTTCTGCTTCAGAGATTCAACCTTTGTGTAACCCATGACTTTATATAATGGTATCATTTTGATTTCTGTTTTCTTCTCAAATCAGTTCCTAATAACTTTTAGATATTTTTTTTTCCCAACTGCTCTGGACAGAGATCACATTTTCATGAATCTATCTAACATAACCTCAAGTGTCATCTCTGCAGCATTAATGGTCACCACAGAGCCCATCAATTTATATGTAATGCTGAGAGGTTGTTTTTTTCCCCTATGTATCATTTGACATTTATCTACATTGAATTTCTCCCTTCATTATATTGCTTGGTCACTCAGTCTCATAAGATTCTCCTGCAGTTTTTCATAGTGAGTTCTTGTCCTTTTCTGTTTCAGTAACTTCCAGTCACCACCAAACTTTATCACCTCAGAGCTCACTCTGTTTCCAGCTCACTTCTGAATATTGAAGAACAAATGTCTGCTCTCTAGAGGTCAGCTCTCGGTGGATGACACTGTGATCCCCCTGGCACTCTGACTTTAGAAAAAAGAAAAGCATCCACCCAAGACTTTCATGGTGGAAATGCCTGCAGAGCCCAGGTGTCTCTCAGGATGGAAGACAGGTTTAGCCTTCATATGGGTGCTGCCACAGAGACATGCAAAGTGGGCTACAGAGCAAAGTGGGCTACAGTTACTTAGGCAAGAGAAAGAGTCTCCATACAGGCACCTCACAGGAGATGACAAAGCAAAGACTCACAGTAGTAATTCCTAGATAGCATGGTTAGATTGCTCAATAGCATTGCTGCAYGCAGCTCTGAATTCTGTGCCCATAAGGAAGATGTTCTAGGTCAGAGCCATATACATTGCCATATTGTTTCCTGATTTTTATTTGAAGGTCAATTTCTCTATTCTTTGGACTGTTTTATTTGGACATTTTATTTAGACTGCGTTTGGTGCTGCTATCCTGCTGTCTCATTGCTTCAAATCTAATAATACAAATCTGGGAGCAAAGAGCATTTATCACATTGAAATGGAACTCTTATTGAATGGAATTATAAAATAGCATCTTCATTATCATTAAAAAGATGAATTGATACTTAAAAAAGCAATCACTCATGAAGGTGATAATCAACTGCATGTGAAATCTCAAGACAGAGCTGCAAAAGCTAATGGACAAATGTAAACTTTGTCTCTATAAGCAAGACAGTAGCAAATAAGATTTTACCTCTGTGTCAGGAGATGTCAAGATTGCTTGTGAAAGGTCCATAATGCCTTTGCTCAAAATATATTTTGAAAAATTGTTATGAAAATCTGTGTCATAAGAAGAAATTCAGTCTATTTCATTCATCTAAAAAAAAAAGAGTAAGAGTAATTTTAAAATAATAATATTCAGAATTAAAATATATATGTATATAGAAAGAAACCCAGAGTCTCAAGCAAGACAAAATTGAATCAAGAGTAAGATAAATGTTTGAACTTAAAAGCAATTCATTCCTGGAACAAAAGGATGTGATGGACTCTATCACTTCATATCTATCATACCTCTCATTTTATATATTTCAGTTGGGAGTAGGTATTTTTCTAAAATTATACTTTAGTTCAAGCAGAAGTTATATATATGCAATGTAGATGATATTGCCTTTGTTGTGATTACCTTAAAATATACAACTGCATGAACTCTGCTTCAGATATGGGAGTGACTATGTCTGAACATTAATCAATGCGTAGGTGAAGCTTTTTAATTGGTCAGAATATATATTATTTAAAACTATTTTAAGCAACAAAAAGTTAACAATAGCACATTTACAGATTCTCTAAGATGCTGAAGCATCCAGTACTTTATTTCTATGTCTATTTCTATGTCTTTGTGTTCAAAYCTCAAAAACTTTCAGAGCAGGAAGAATCTTTTTACACATTTAAAGTTACTTATTTGAGAAAATGATTCATCTTATCATAAGTGATCATCATGACATAATTTTGATATCTCAGACTAATTTATTGCACAGAAGTAACTGTCAAGTATGTGCCGAGTCAGAAATACATACAACAGAAGGAGTCATTAGAGGGGTTCTGCTCTCACCAATACACTCATTTTCTGATCAGATGATGAGATAAAATAATTTCTGAATAGCTAGATTTGAAAGACAGTAGTAATCATAGTGTAAAAGACTTATCCAGGCAGTGATTGAGATCTACATCCCAGAGTCTTCCTCTTTTTTTTTTCATATTCCTTAGAAAAAAATAATACTTTTTCTGATTCAAACTAGCCCTCCAGAATGAACATTCTCAAATCTTTCCCAAGTAATTTCATTTAAATTATGTATTTCACATAAATATCCTACTATTGCAGCTTTAACTATTTTGGTAAAATTTCATACTATAATCCATAACTCTTGTGTTTTGTGGTCCATTTTTCCTAAGAAAACCTTTGTTTCTGAGATATTTTGATATTTGGGTTAATATAACTGAAGAAGAGTGCTTTGACTTTGAAACTTCAATGAAAAAAAGTTACCATTTGGAAATGAATTGATTAGTTTTATTCACAGAAGTGAATTTTTAGATATCATCTATCTAAACTTAGACTAATTTGTTATATATTTTAAATACATTAAAAATAACTTTAGATATTATGTATCTAAACAATTAAGCCAAAACAATTATTTTGCCACTTGACTATTTTATACAAGACATTAATGATAAATATTGGAACATAAATATGATTAAGAAAATAAAAGCATGTATTTCACATATTTACCACATGAAGAGAGATTACTACATTTTTCATCGTTGGTATTAGCAAAACAATTCAGCTTCTATTTTTGMTTGTGCATTTTCAAATATATCTAATATCTTGACACAGCCTTTTTTTTCAGTTTCACAAACCAATCATCCACATGATTAAACTTACATGCTTAAACCTCCAGTACATCCAAGGGTTTCAGTATTATACGTATTACAGTATTGTACTTCAATGATCACATGCTAGCTTGAGTTTTGCCACATCAAGGCCTTCCTTACTATATGCAACATCAGCTTCCTACTGTTAGAATAGAACTTCACTTGAGGTAAACTAGCACTGCTCCACTGATTTCAGTGCAAATATTCTTTTTTTATATATAATTAAATTTTATTACCAGAAGCACTTTCTTCATGTTAAGACTTAGAAAGGTCACATAGTAAATATATTTATTTTTGTGTGTGTATATTTATTTCTATATAAATATATTTAAAAAGGCACCTTTAACCCACTCTGTATTTAATGTTATCAGAAACTGGGGAAAAAAAATCCKGTAAAAGATGACTGGTTGACTCCAACTATTCAGAAAAACATTTGCTCCCGTTTGACTGTCATCCTTAGATTTCATCTGTGAACATAATGCTTTTTTTWAAATATTTGTAACAATCCAAAGTTTGTCCCCTCAAACAATTTCCACATTACTTTTGAGAATGATGTTGCCTTTCTAGGAAAATCTTACATGATTTTCCTCATAGTTTATGAATACTTTCCTGATGTCTGACCTTGATTCTTTTCCATTTTATAGCTGTGAACTTTATACCTTTTGTTCAACTCCACATATCTTTCTCTATTCTTTATAATGCTGGACCACAAATCCAATGGCACAAAGATGACCATTCTGCTGTTAATTATTTTTTGGGAAAGGCTCAGAAGCAATCATCAAGTGCTTACTTTCAAATATTTTTTCCATCCACTCTATGCAATCTAGTCTAGCCAGGATATGATTCAGTAATGGGTTGTATTACAGTTCGAGAAAGGCTTTTTTTCCTTCTTTGTATGCAGATTTCTCTCCTACTTTCAACTATGATTTTCAATCATTCCAACTGTACATGTGTTTAACACATACTTTAAAAGGCAGGTGAAAATATATCTTGCTCCTCTTAAGTCAATATGAATAAAAAAATTAAAGAGAGGAACTTTTTCTATCAAATATATGCTAAACTAATTGAAAGAAATAGTGAAATGAACAGATATAAGAACATTGGTTTATTTATCTGTTGGTTTTGCAGGACTCATAGCAAAGTCATATAGCGTCCTTAAAATGAGATCCTCTGTCAGTTATTCCCAAATAGTTATGTGGCTAAGTAATAAGATCCATAATATATAAAATAATGTAATTCCATGGAAAGACACTGGTCTTAAACAAACAAAAAAAAMCAACAAAATATCCAAAAAAACCCTCTCAGTGTTCATTGATAAAAAGAATGAATGTCCCACATATGCGTTGCTAATGGTATAAGTGGATATTATGACAATAAAGAATTTTTCAAGTGCTRTTCTTTTTGCTGGCTTTATTGTTGCTGTGAAGTTAAATTTGATTAGAAGAAGTAACTATCCACTTTTGCACTACTTAAAAATTAATAACTGTTTGGATGCTTTTTTTCCAGAATTTCTGCTATGGAGTGCTGTCTTGGTGCAGCATTGGGGATGGGATTAACTTGAGAGGTGCTATTTGCAATGGTAAATCCTGCTATCCTGACAAGCCTTTAGGTGCCATTCCAGAATAAATGGTAGCATAAACAGATAAATAAACAGTTAGTCCATAAATAGATCAGAACATGCTATGGCTATATTTAAATTAAAAATGTCATAAAATAAAATCTTGGGCTTAGCATTGTCCATTTTTCTAAAAAAAAAAAGTGCATTCTTTTATCATAGACATTGACTAAGTATAAAGATTATATATCTGCAAAATACTGTACATTCTCGGTACCTTATTATCTGTTGATGAAAAAGGTGGAGTTTTACTCTTCACTGCAACTCTATGGTATTTGAAGAGATGGCACTTAACATTCTGTACATGTTCTGTCTTCCCTTTCTGCAGCAATGAAAATGAAGAAATTGATCTATAAAATACATTACACACTAAAAAAAAAAAAAACTTTTTCTGCCACCTTGTACAATTTACTTGATAACAACCTCCTTTCTATGAAATCTTTCCTCTCATGCTCATCAAGTATGATAATGTGAAATGATTAAAGTAATTACCAAGAATGGCATCTTTATTTTCTAAGTCCTATCTTGTCTCATATTTTAGAGAGAATGGATTCTTATGGACTTAGGGGCATGTATACTTAAGCTTTTTAAAAAAACTAAGTCAATGGGTATTATTATAATCTACTTTATGACCTGATTAGATGTATTTCTTGAGAACCGTACTGAGTTTGGAGTAGTSATCTAAGAGCAATCATTTGCCCCCTAAGATACTTTGCCATAGCAGTAGTAGTCATCTTTACCTTCCTGAAGGCTTTCTGAGCAGATCTTACAGCTTTAATAGAACCATAGAATCCTTCAGGCTGGAAAGAACCTCCAGACATTATCTAGTCCAACTCTCCCGCACACGCCCAATCACTTTGAGCACAGGACTGAATCAAAGTGAATTTTGAAGATCTCTAAAGAAGAAGATCCCACAAAYTCTCACAGCAAGCTTTTCCAGTGCTCTGTCACCATCACTGTTAAGAAATGTTTCCTTAAGTTCCTGGGAAACTTTTAATGCTTCAGTTTGTGGCCATTTCCTCTTCTCCTATCACTGGCCACTACTGAAAAGAGGCCAGCCCCATGCTCACTCCCTCCCTTGAGGCATTTATAGACACTGTTTAGATCCCCTCTCAGCTTTCTCTTCTCCAGGCTGAACAGGTCCAGCTCTTTCAGTTTTTCCTCATAGGGCAGATGTTCCAGACCCCTGATCATGCTCGTAGCCCTGCGCTGGACTCTCTCCAGCAGCTCCACATCCCTCTTGCACTGGGGAGCCCAGAACTGGACAGAGTCTCCAGATGCACTTTCACCAGGGTTGAGTAGAGGAGGACGATCACCTCTCTCAACCTGCTGGAGACGCTTTTCTTAAGGCACTCCAGGATCCACTTGGCCTTCTTGGCCACAAGAACTCACTTCTGCTTCATGGTCAACTTGTTGTCCACCATGAGGCCCAGATCCCTGTCTACAGAGCTGCTCTCCAGAAGGTCAGTCCCCAGCCCATACTGATGTCTGGGGTTATTCCTCCCCAAATGCAGGATCTTTCACTTGCCCTTGTTGAACCTCATGAGGTTTCTCACTGCCCAGTTGTCCGGTCTGTAAAGGTCCCTCTAGATGGCAGCGCAGCCCTCTGGGATATCAGCTACTCCTCCCAGTTTTATATCATCAGTAAACTTGCTGAGGGGGCCCTCCATCCCTTCATCYGGGTCACTGATGAATAAATTGAACAGGACTGGACTCTAGGTCTGACCCCTGGGGAACATCGCTAACCACAGGCCTCCAACTGGACTCTGTGCTGCTGATCACCACCCTCTGAGCTCTGCCATGCAGCCATTTCCCAATCCACCTCATCATCCACTCATCTATCTTACACCTATGGAGCTTGCCCAGGAGGATGCTGTGAGGGACAGTGTCAAAAGCCTTGCTGAAGTCCAGATAGATGACATCCACCTCTCTCTCCTCATCTATCCAGCCAGTCATTCCATCATAGAAGGCTAACAGGTTAGTCAAGCATGATTYCCCCTTGGTGAATCCATGCTGACTACTCCTGAGCTCCTTCTTGTCTTCCATGTGCTTAGARACAGCAGCCAGGATGAGCTGTTTCATCACTTTTCCGGGGATGGAGGTGAGGCTCACCGGCCTGTAGTTGCCTGGGTCCTCCTTGCTGTTTTTGAAGACTGGTGTAACATTGGCTTTCTTCCAGTCCTCTGGCACCTCCCCCGTTCTCCAGGACCTTTCGAAGATGATGGCAAGAGGCTTAGTTATGACATCTACCAGCTCATTCAGCACTCTGGGGTGCATCCCATCAGGGCCCATGGATCTGTGACTATCAAATTGCCCTAAGTGCTCTCTGACCCACTCTTCCTCTACCCGGGGCAAGTCTTCCTCTCTCCAGAGTTCTCTTGTTCCTAGGTTCTGGGATTCCAGATGCCTCTCGGTAAACACTGAAGCAAAAAAGGCATTCAGCAATCTGCTTTTTCTGTGTTTTGTAACCAGGGAACCCACCCCATTCACCAGGGGACCCATGTTTTCCCTAATCTTCCTTTTGCCATTGATGTATTTGCATAAGTTATTATTATTTTTAACATCCCTTTCCAAATTTTGTTCCAAATGTGCTTTAGCTTTCCTTGTTGCAACACTGCATTCCCTGAYAACATTCCTGTATTTCTCCCAAGTGGCCTCTCCTTTTTTCCTCATTCTGTATACTGCCTTCCTCTGTTTGAATTTTGCCAGAAGCTCCTTGCTCATCCACGCTGGTTTCCTGGCCCCCCTGCCTGACTTCTTACTCATAGGAATGCACTGATCCTATGCATGGAGGAAGTGCTACTTGAATACTAATCAGCTCTCTTGGTYCCCCCTTCCTTCTAGCCCATGGGATTCTTCCAAGTCTCTGAAGAGGCCAAAGTTGGCCCTCCTGAAGTCCATGGTTGCAAGGCTACTTACAGCCCTGCTTCCTTCTCACTGCATTCCATACTCCACTAACTCATGATCACTGCAGCCAAGGCTACCTGCCACTACCTTCAGGTTTCCAACAAGCCCTTCTCTATTTGTTAGGACAAGGTCCAGTAGCCCACCTCTCCTCATTGGCTCCTCCACAATCTGTGTCAAGAAGTTACCACCAATATCTGCAGAAACCTCCAGGACTGTCTGTGCCTAAGTGTCTTGTCTTTCTAGGTGATATCAGGGTGGTTCAAGTCTCCCATGAAAACCAGGACCTGTGACCATGAAGCAACTTCAGCTGTTTGTAGAAGGCATCATCAACTTCCTCATCCTGATCAGGTGGCCTGTAGCAAACACCCATCACAGCATCTCCCACATTACTTTGCCCTCTTATCCTTAACCACAATCTCTCAACTCACTCATCATCGACCCCTAAGTTGAGCTTTATGCATTCTAGCTCTAGCTTCCTCACACAGGTCAAGGGAGAGTTTYGCTGTGTCTCGGAAGGAAGGATGGGCCAACAGATCACATACCCCAAGAAAATGGGGGAGATGGAAGGGTATTTGTGAATAGAATAGGAAAGAGATTCTCACTCAAGACCCCAAACCATCTTTTCATCTTTCACTTGGCTCCTTTCCCTATACCTGATGGACATGGAGAAAAGGGAAAAATAGCTCCTTGTGCAGTGTCTGAAACCAGGTCTCAACAACCTGTTGAACATCTTGGTGACTCAGGGTAGTGGTTTGGGTTTTACTCGTTCTCTAGTCCCATATGTCTCCTGCTCAGTGAAGACCTTCTTAAAGGAATAATTAATACCGTCCCCCCATCTAATCTGCTGGATAAGACACTCTGTAATTCAAGGATGTGGGTTTGAACTGCACGGTTGAAATACATTCCTTGTAGAATATTCCCAGCATTATGTTCCCTACAGGAATATTTTGACCAGTGGTTATTATACTATTAATAGTGGTTATTATGTATGTGCAGGGAAGAGAGAAAAACTCCCTCATCTGGCAGATACATTTGAAAAGCAACTATTGAGAGAATATCATATTTGTGAGAATCCCAAATCTCCTAGGCATCTCTAAAATTCCATACTGAATTGGACTTCCTAGGGATTCAAGCAGTATTGCCACCACAATTTTCAATGTGATTTACAGATGCCYGGGCTAGTTTTCAGCTAATTAGTTCAGACTTCAGAGGCAACTTAGCTGCAGCAGTAGCCTGTGCTTGCTTATCTGTGCACTGACACTGGCTCCACAGCTCACATGCTCACAATCAGAGATGTGTAGTCTGGTCTCTGGATTATGAATAAACATAGGTGAAAGAAGCAGGAAGTGCTGAGTTTCTGCTTCTGATGGAAACATTCTCTATAGTACAGATCAGAATTCTAGTTTCATATTTTTCAATCTAAAGTCCTAATTGCTCTATCCACCACCTATCAAGCTGTTTTTTTATTTTTGTTTTGTTTTGTTTTTCAGCAGGAGTGAGGCCTCCTTGGGTACTTTAACAATGTGGTTTCTCTAGACCTTTCTCTGGAGGTCTTCCAAACCCGCCTGGATGCCACTCTGTGTCACATGCTGTAGGTGTGCCTGCTTGAGCAGGAAGGTTGGACTAGATAATCTCTAGAGGTCCCTTCCAACCTTAAATATTCTGTGATTCTGTGATTCTGTGATTCTGTGATTCTGTGGTGGTCACAGAAGATTCCTGTCTAGTTTTGACTGAACCTCAAGAAGTCAGAGGAATTGAACTTGGGTTCAATTAACTTTTAACTTGCAATTATTTAATTAAGCAAGTTAAAGGAATCTATTGGGCTCTGGGCTGGGCCACTAAAGAGTGGGGATATCTGGAAGAGCTTACAATATGAGTCTGATGCCAAATTTTTCACCCCCAAAGAAGACTGATGGGTCTGGTTGTGTAGTGTATCTCCAGGATAGTATCTGGAGAAAATTCCTGCTGAGAGGGATGGAGTTAAGGTCTGTATTTCTGACTTCTATGTTTGGATTACACTTATTCCCCATGGAATTACTTGGGACTCTTCTCTGGATTTCTACATGAAAAATAAAATAATCCATTAAAACAGTCATATTTGATCAGAATACTCTAAAACTAAGGGCCAAAAATTCTACAGTTTCAGTAGTGACCTATGAGTAGTGACTCATAACAAATGTGAATAAGGATGGATTTCTGACAGCAAATAGGCAGCACAAAAATTTATCTCTTTACAGTGCCATCACTCAAACTCTACAACAGTTATCTTTTCATACCACTTGGCAAAATTTGTAAAAATATCTATAGAAAAAGCAAAAAATGAGAGAGAGAGACACTTGGAACATCCAAAAGAACATACAGTAGATTTTTATAGGAATCTTGAGTTGGTTTATCTCTTTGCAAATAATCTATTTTTACGCATTACCTTTTTTTTTAAGGCCAACAACATGTCGCTGTAAACAGATTTTTAAAACTCTTTCAACACAAATATATTAGATCAGTCTTACAAAATGTATATTTTCTGTTCTCAAACAATTACAGAGAGCAAAACATCTTGCAAATGAATTGTCTACCACCATGATTTAGACCAATACTATTTGTTGATGCTCAAACAGGACAGGAATAAAATTATTCAGAATCAGTCCAGATACATGCATTTTGATAATTCAGATTTAGTATTAGCATCTTAACTCTAGGGGATAACAAGTGGTCATAAATAAATAAATTCAATAAATCATCTGGTTCAATCTCTAAGAATAAACAGTTTTTAAAATAGTCCATCAGAAATTGTCTTTTTACATAGCAGTGTGTATGGCTTTGCGTATTTATGGTAATGCAAAATAATAATAGTCTAGAAACTGCAATAAAAATGCATTGTGGGTTTAGAGGCAGTCACTGTAAATGCTCACAAAACAGTACCATACATCTTTAAAAAGAGGAGGTAATTATGTATACTTTATGAACTATAGCATTCTTTATTACAAAAGATTGGATTTATTCTTAATTTCATTAAGAAATCTTTATTGTTTTCTTTTTTTCCWTTGAAGGGTTTGCTTACACCGYGGAGGTTAAAATATAATGAGATACATAGCACAGCACTAACAAAACCTCTTGAGTCAGATTCTCCTCTTCTCTGCTAYTGTGGCTCATTAACATTCCCATTCAGAAAAAAGAAAAAATATTGTATGCCAAAACTCAGGCTTGATAGTGGTTTCACTGATTTCTGTAAGGATGCTGCAGGGTTTATACTAAGGCTGAGGCCTTTCTCAGAGTCCAGCCCTATTAGTTTCACTGTATTGCAGGTAGGCTATGCCAAATTACCCAAACCAGCTTTCAGCAGAAGTGCTGTAATCACAGCTCTCTAAGATTATGGGCATAGTAAGGTGATGGTAAGTGATGGTAATATTTTTTATTCATTCAGCTAAAATAGCTGGAAAAGTAATAAAGCTTTTCAGCACATAAGCTGAAGAAAAGCCTTTATGTACAAGTCTTTACRGTGGTATGGCTTGCCAGGATTATGATATATCTGCCTGCCTTGAATGGATATATGTTGAGAAAATTGAGGTGACATCACTGAAAGGATGTAAATTACTATAGTCCAGCTGCAAATATTAGCTCAGAATTACATATGGATTCCTGTTGCASACTATGTTTGTCTTCTCTTTGCCTATCCATAAAATTTTAAAATTTATGTTATAAAATTGTCTTACACCTCCTGTAAGTTTTATACTACTATAAATGCGTTTTAGCATTCAGTGTTAAGATGCTTTATATCTGACATAATTTGTAATATCTCTTATAAAGCTACAAGTCAAAACAGTTTTTATTATCTTTCTCATTTCTATTTTGCTGCAGAGAAAGTGGATTTTGACATTTCTAGCTTTTGCAATGTCTTTCTACCATCATCCATAAAGCAGACTGCTGCATTGGACAGTAACATATTCTTCAGTGATAAATATTATCAAATAATTGGACATGAGATGGAACAACATCCCCAACAAGTAACAAAAAGCAATAAAGTCTAGTAGCAAGACAAGCTTTGGAAAAATAACACTTATGCCCTAAGAATAGGGAGTGTACCTTTTTATACATGATATGSCTAGATGTCTAGGAGACAGTCCATGTACCGGACCTCAGGAAAATCACAAAAAAATGGTAACATTAAAATTTTAAKTTGCTAGAACTTCATAAGAAATGCAAGTAACTTTATAAAGAACTGTTGAAGGTAGAGGACTGAAAACAAGGCCTGCTAAGCGCTTCACCTGGGTATTCTACTTATGCACTTCATTTCAGTCATTTCACACCTTCAAGCTGGCATGTACCAATCTGTAAGTGACTGTTCTGAAATCTGCATAATGCAGGGGGCTCTATAAGCTCCATAAATAGTATTTGTAAAGTAGATTACTATCTTAGAATAGCAGGCATTTGATAGATTAATATTACTTGAGTCAGGCATTGAGTCATTCTCAACATTGAGTCAGTCTCAACATTACTTGAGAACAGAGACCAGAGTGCTGAGTTAGGTGCCCAAACACCCTTCATGGCCTCTTCTCTGTACTATAGACTTATTTAACCTCAAGAACTTGCTTATATGCTGGCCCGGACTAGGTTGAGGATGTTTTTGCTAAGTTTGGCAGTGTCACTTCAATCATGCTGAACTATACAGAAGGAAAGATTAAGGAACCTCTATTTCAGAAACAGCAATTTCTAACACTGCTCTGTTTTTTTATCATATGTCCCCTCTGATACTAAATCTGAGCTGCTTCTAAACAGAAATATTTCCTAAATGACTGGCTCCATCCACTACAATTTTGTTCCTCTTTCAAGGCAGGAGATTGGGCCAACTGTTCTTTGCAGTCCTTTTGCCCTTTTTTCCTCTGATGTTTAGCCTGTCTTCAGAGAATTGTCAGTTCAGCTTTGTATACTAATAGCAGATGAACTCATTTGTGAACTGAATTGACCATGTTTGACTCAAAATAGAGACAAATTCATCACTCTCTTAAATCTTTAGTAGAAAATCAAGTGCGTGGCAAATTTCTTCATGTAAAATACTGTAGAAGATACTTTGTGAGAAAGATGCAAAGTTTATGTTAAAGTGGATCTTATTTCAATGGTAGCTTCCAGTGTGCTGGTGGGAAAATCTTGGGAGGATGCTACACATTAAACTTTGCAGGCATCCTAGTGAATCATGTGACTTTTATTAGTGCAAAACACAAAAGCTCATAATTTTAAAGAAACTGTCATGCTGCAAGAATTTCCCCCTTTGGTATTTATTAGTGGTTTTTAAACATGAAAGCATTTCTATTCATTTAATAATCTTTTCTCCAATGAAAACTGCTTCACTCTGTGCTCACTTCAGAAATGAGTAGGAACTGTTTCCTTTCAGCCAGTATAGTCCTCACTTCCCATTTACACAACTAGCCCTATCTCCTCTGCACCCTGCCTGATCCTTCCCCTAGAAAGAAAGGAAGCCGAGGAATAAATTTGATCACAATAATGTTATCTTATTCCCATCATTCTTCAGGACTGTTGAATATTTTTGCACTATTCATGAATCATAGAGTGCTTGCTGTTTTCTTTTTCTTTTTTAGCATCATTATATTTTGTAGCAATTAATTATACAGCTAAATTTCTTATCTGCTCTTTCTATTATCACCTTTACTCTTCTTATTGATGATATACTGTCTGATGATATACTTGCTTTCATAGCATYGCTGAAAGTCCTATGAATTTGGAATCAAACTCTGAAAAATCTCCCCAGAACATGAGATTAGGCATCTACAGACTGGGGTCAAAATAAATTATACACAGGAGCATTATATTCTTCTCCTATACATAATAAGGCTACCAGTATTAAGGAATACCAGCATAGAGGTACTAGCTTATTAATGTCATCTTAAATCTAAAATAGTTTCAAGAGAAAGTACAACCTGGTATCATATTCCATTCCCCTTTCATGCTGCACAGAATTTCTCTGATGTAATGCTGCCAATCTGCCCTTTCCATTTTCCCCTACAGCCAGACTAATTTTTATGTATACCATGCCCTTTGGATCTAAATCGGCTTAGTAATACTTAGAGGCTAAGTTTCTAGGTGCCTTTGAAACACTAAAGAAGAGAAAGCCAGAAAGATTGTTCAGGGTTCCATTTACCTTGTATCTATTTTAAAAGAACATTAAAACAAGGATTTAAAACACTCTTGTTAATTACCACTTTTTATAGTTAATTGTAGGACAAGATGGCAAAATAGCCTACTGAGTCAYTGGAGGAACTGTGCAGATTTGACCTTCCATAATGTTGTATCTTAAATTGTAAGTTAGACACAAAATTCTGCACACATGTTCAGCACTGCAGTCTTCATGTTCAGGGCGTACCTATGTACACAAGTTAATCATCTCCTGCCTTCTAAGAGTTTCAGGAATGCTCACCAGTTACAGTTTATATGATGCTTTGAAAATGCAAAGTGCTACATGACCGGAAAGTATAACTACTCCCGCAAAATAGGAAGTGACACATGTGTAGTTCTACTCTGGCAAATGGAAACAGAGAATTTAATTCCCTACTTCACCAGATACTCCTGTGTGATCTGGGGAGATTGCCTAGTTTCAGCAACCATGTCTGTGTCGTACAACAGAGAAGGGCACCTCAGAAGTATACTCAGAGCCTGTGCGTTCCAACTGTCCCCATGTAACATGATGGGAGATTAGAAATAATAATACTTCTAAGAGATATTGTGGAGATGAACAGATTTTGAAAATTGTTAGTGCTCAGCTACTACTTAAAATGAGGACTATAAATGTATATTAATGATTGCAATTACATCAATTTCACATAAAATATAAAGAGGAAATAAATAGGATTTAATTGAAAATAATAAAAAGCGGACTGTTACAACGTATTTATCTGTAAATATAACTATTAGCATAATAAGCCAAGAAAAAATACAATGGTAGTTTTAAAATGCATCCAGATGCTGTCATCTCTAAAACACTCAAATATTAATCCTTATAATTGATAGAGTCAGATCTCCAGCTTCCGCAGTATGTTCTCCTGTGCTTACAGATCTCAAAACATAGTCACCAAAATCATAAACCTAATTTTAAATCTGTTTCCATTCCTCTAGACAGATGGGATACAGATGGGGTCATTCATGATGGCCTCTCCCTACGCCAATTAATATATTAAGTCTCAGCTTCCTAAAAAATGAATCACTGGTGATTTCATGGACTGAAGAAAGAAAAGTATTGCTACCAGGTCTTCATTAAACTGGTGACAGGCATCTGGCTGATCAGATAATAAATCCAGAAAAAAAAAACCCTAAGTTTATAAAGTCCTGTTCTGTAGCAAATGCTTAATCTATCCATGCTAACCTTACACAGGGGTCTATTGCAACTCACATTATTCCCATTGGCTACACATTTTGAGCTAAGGGAATGGTAACACATTGTGCTGAATAGGGATGTCCCAATAATCGAGGGACTGATGACCTGATCCACAGACCACTGAAATAAGCAGGAAAAAAAAAAAATCCTTTGGTTCTATTGGGATTTAAATTAAAGGCTAACAAAAAATGTATATTGAGGAAATTGGTTATATATATGATCTTATATATATGATTTTGTCTGGTCAGTAATTGCAATTGAATTTTATACTTCTTTCACTGTAGATCATTGTTGTTATTTTTTAGCAAAACAGCAAAGATAACTATTTTTCTTCTATACTTTCTAGAGAAGAACTCATTTTGCAGCAGATAACATATGAAGAGAGAAATGGACCATGTAAAGGCAATCAAACAGCTACAACATAGGAATTGGCAGTTGTTTAGGGAAAGTTTTTGTCCTTTAAACTAAGAGAAATGATATACATTATAAGCTGTATAACGAAGATGAAAATGTAATGATTTCCAACATAAAATCAAGTTGATTTTAAATTACATTAAAACTTATTATAAATGATCTTTTTTATAACATGCTTTACAGAAATCCAAAAGCTTCATGAGAAAGTTTTATGGGTGATGGTTTTGATTCCAGATAACATTCTTTTCTTTAATTAATCAAATACAGAGTGGAAAAATACAAAGTAAAATACTAAGGAAAAAATGAAGGCACTAAAAGGAGATTCAGTGAAGTATTAAATGTGAGTAAAAAGTATGAAACCTTTAAATGTCATCTTATTAAGTAAGTGAATACAGTGCAACAACTGTCTTAACCAAAAAGAGTTACAGAAAATTTCAGAAAGGCCAAGCGTTGATATCTCAATATTTGGAAAGTTTCCCCTCTCTGTACCTTTTACTCTACAAACGTGTGGGATGAAGGGGCAACATTCAAAGGCTAAGAATACTATCTCTTAGCACAAAAAGAACAAAGGGATATAGAGAATTCAAAAGATGACAGCATTTGGATGAAAGCCAGTCATATAAAGATGTCAGTGCAGAATAGTAGTAGAGATTGGCAGACATCCCAAATCAATTAGGAAGATTATTATGGCATAGCCCAATATGCTTGTACTCAGAAAGCCTAAAATGTGGATAACAAAGTATGAGAATAATCTAAGAAAATATAATATAATATGAATTTGGGTAGGAAGGAGGAGAATTAAGGCAATATCAATTATAAATCAAAAGAAGGTATAAACACACTCTGATATTATAAACTCTGGTTGACATCTCTGTATGATCAGGACAAGTTATCTGATTGATCAAGACAGACTGTACCTAGGAGAATAATTCAGCAGGTGTGCACATAGTAATAGCTGTACCTTCATCCATGTAGACTGTCACTTGAGAGTTAGCACTCACAAAAACATACAAATTGGTGTAATTCCCCAAGAACTTATTCTATTCAAACTGTTCGATATTCTTACCAAACTAAGCACATCCAAGGTGTGTTTTTTTTTTTTTGTTGTTTATTTTTAATGACTAATGTTTAATGGAGACTAAGCAAAAACTACAAATAAATTCTTGGTCATAAATAAGATCTGCTTGTAAATAAACCCAAGGACACTTCCATCACTCCCTCAGGGACTTTAAAATGGTCATGTGGGCATCTTAAAGCTCAAGATAAGAATAAAGTAGTTTATAAATTCTGCATTTGATAGTCCAACATATGTTAATAATCAGTTCTACTTGGACTACAGCTGATGACTTGAAATCACATTGAGACCATAGCTTTGCAGGAAGTAAAGATACGAAAATTGTCTATTGTTTAACCTATTGTGAAGCTGATTAACATTCCTGATTTACTGCTTTAAACCATTTCTTCTACTGTAAGCACAAACTGAATTCCAACTTAAGGAAGCATATTTTCCTTGGGTATGCTTTTTCCTTCATGCTTCTCAAATATCTAACATATGAATAATGGTTTTCACTTTTAATCTAGATCTCTATACCCATTGTCTAAGTGTAATGGACTTACAAGGACATGCAAACTTAGATTTTCACCTACTTTCATTTACTTTTTCTGCAGTGTCTTCTGCAACGGAATATAGTAGGGTGCAGTATTATTCTGTCTATAGAGAGTTATTGTCCTTATTTTGTATATAAAAGTGCTAGGAAAATATGATACAAGAACTGTCAGATAGTAAATCATAGATGGCACCCTGCTTCACACCTGTAAAACTAGTCACAGACAGAACTGATTTCACTGACTAAATCTATTGATGAAACATGAATATATAATTTCTGGTATATATTCTTATAAAAATACTGCTCTTTTTTTTTTTTAGTTGCTTAAATAAATTCCTCCACTATTAAAACTGAGGTATTATCAGAAATTATTGTTCAAATCCTTTTGTAAAATCTTCAGTAAAACCTCTTCTATTCAAGAAAGAAATCTGATTATTTTATCCTCTAAAAACTGTTATTTTCAGATTCAGAATCACAGAATGTTTGAGTTTGGAAGGGATCTTTGGAGATCATCTAGTCCAGCCCAGCTGCACAAGTTGGGTCACCAAGAGCACGTGGCACAGGATCTTGACCAGACAGGTTTTGAAGATCTCCAGAGAAGGAGACTCCACAACCTCTTTGAGCAGCCTATTCCAGGGCTCTGTCACCCTCACAGGACAGAATTTCTTTCTCAAATTCAGGCACAACTTCCTGTATTTCATTTTGTGGCCATTGTTTCTTGTCCTTGCTTGGCCACCACTGAAAAGAATCTGGCCTCATCTGCTTGAAACCCTCCCTTCAGGTATCTGTGCACATTGATAAGATCTCCTCTCAGCCTTCTCTTTTTCAGAACAAGCTCAGCTCTCTTAGGCTCTCCTCACAGGAGAGATGCTCCAGGACCGTGATCATTTTTGCAGCTCCATGCTGGACTCGCTCTAGGTGCTCCATGTCCCTCTTGTACCTGGGAGCCCAGAACTGCACACAATATTCCAGGTGTGGCTCCAGCAGAACAGGAGCAGGATCCCCTCTTGGCCTGCTGGCAGCACTCTGCCTAATGCCCCCAAGGGTACCATTGGCCTTCTTGGACTCATTTGGATGGCACAATTGATTTTGTTCCAGATTATTTACTTTGAAATCCCATTAATACTGACTGAAGACAAATTTAATGTATTTCATAGTCCTGAAGTTTTAAACAAGTACATTTCTTTCTTCAGTAAATATTTTTAGGTTTGTTACATTTTTGCTCAGTGTCTTAGGTTGTGCACTGTCAATGCAGATGTGCTCAGTTTAACCTAACTGTTTATAGAGATCCCTTGTGGAAGTCTTGAAATGTTGATTTCTGCTGTTCAGACTGCACTGGGTAAGATCAGGGAACAGAATCCTAAATACAGTACTTTTCCACCTCCACTAACTTTTGATAAAGGGCAGCTGCTGACATACGAATAGCAGTATACTCAAAAATATATTTTGCATACAGTAAGTAGCCCCACAGCCCATATTTGTGGAATGGCACTAACACAAATGTGTCCATATGAGATATTATTTAATCATGTGCTGAACTAGCCAGTGTTAATGGAGTGATTAAAACCTCACGGTCCATTTTTCCTAGGCCCTCCCAAGTAAATTTGTAACTGCAATGCACATACAGTTGTAATGCATGAATATCTACAGTGCCTGCAGATTATGCATTCCTCTGAAAATAATGTTTCAAATTTAGAAATTAGTTTACCCAGAAGTAGTAGGCATTTTTGGAAATACAGATTCAAATCACTTTTCTGGTGTTTCCCATTAAATCAAAGCTAGGCTTAAAATTCGTATCTACAAAGTCAGTTTCTGAAATATTAGATGTTAGTGTCCTTCTTARGAAGTTCATCAGATTCTCCTAGGTCTGCTCATACACTGTTGAGTGAGTTCATAAGAAGACCTATAATGAGATAATAAGAACCTCACATGATTTTCCCCTGATTGACAGAAGGATGGAAGGGTGAGCAATCCTGCAGCAGCCTTTACTAGCTCTGATGCCTGATTCTGCTGACTTCCACTATCCAGTGCACCTTCGAAGTAAAAGAAGTGCAGAAGATAGTAAGTTAGGAAGGAGAGGCAAAGGTAGCTAATGATGGTTGGTGAAAATGTAACACTCATTGCTACTGTTATCTCCTAAGACTTATATCAGAAGAACAGATTAAAGGTCCTTTGTAACTTAGACATAAACACCACCTGAGGGACTATGAACCAAGGGATGTTGTCATCTCCTGCCAGATCCTGCAATTCTTCTGCTGCACCTGAGTTTTATTTTAAGTGACCAGATTCCAAGCCCCTAAAATCAGCATGATGAGTCATTGTCATACATGTAACGGTACAATAGAGCTTTGCCAGGAAAAAAAAGAGACAAAATTTTGCAGACACTTTAGCCTCAGTTAAATATTGCATTGGATTCCCACTTGCTACCTGATACTTACATGAACAAACGCTGCASAAATGGCTTAACCTGTGCTTTCCCTATCTTTAAAATTTGAAAATCAACATCTAAATAACTTCCAGAGAAAGGCTGTGATAACAAGGCCATTTTTGTAAACAGCTTGGAAAACAAACTGTCCTTACTAGGTCCAGAGGACCTAATAATGAGCAGTGCTGAGGGTTGAACAGGCATGCAGAGGGTGACATACAGGCGCTATTGCTTCTCACAGAACCTGGAAAGGCTGGAAAATTTGCAGGCAGAGCTGTTAAAACCACCTATTACTAATTTGCCCTCCTTCCCTATTATAAGACTGTCTTTTCAAACTTTAACTGTTTGAATTGAAATGTAACATTCCAAGTGTCTGCCTCAGGCTGATGTCTTTTCATTCCCAGAGAATAACTATTATCCTGCCATTAAGATTGCCATGCCAAGCTTTCAAAAGCCATTCTGTGCAACCTTAATTTGGTCCCTTGTGCCTATCTATTAGGACGCTATTTAATAAATAACATGATTGGAGGCAGTTTTTTTCTCAGATGGTCCCTGCCTCACTCAATTGAACCATTGTGCATGGTGGGGTTCATTTTCCTGCCTTCAGAGATCTGCAGCCCTTATGTCTGCACCTGAACTAGTCATGTTGGACTTCTTTTCATGTCAGCAAAGAGAGAAACAGGTACTTCTAGGGTGCAACATGTTCTTAGACAGACATCTAAAACAGATGAGTTGCACTCAGTTCCGATCTCTATTGCTGGCATATGTTAGATGCAAGATCTTATTCAGCAGAATATACTCATGTATTTAACTTAGATGCTACACTGTATGGTGAAGTACCATATCATCTCCTTTCACGGATGGGTCGGAGGTGTAGAAAGATTAAAGTAAACATTTTCCACTGGTTTTAGATTCTAAGATTTATAATACTTGGCATTAATAGAACTGCACATATCCAAGAAGCAACTTCTGTTAATTTCAAATTTAGCTTTGTATGCTCTGCACTTCTTCAAGTCAGACCCTGCTGTTTCCAGATGGGCACCTAGAAAATGAGAAACATTGTGCTAGAAACCAGCTATGAGAAGTCTGGTTTACATCATTTGTATGGCAAACAGGCAGGCATAGAAACTCTTTCCGTAGTGGAGGGCTCGACTGCTTTAAAGATTCATTTTTCCTTTCTTGCCACCTCCAGCCTCACTCAATAACTTTCTAATTCTGCAGCTTACAACTTCTGCACCAAATGAAGCAAAGATTCTGCAGAAAATCTCCCTTTTAACTGTAAAATCATTATTCATCTTCCTTGTTCTGTGTACTGAATCCTCCAAGTAGCTTGCGTATCTAACAGTTAAAACATACGTCCTGCATATGCAAGGGAACGCTGATTTTCAATACAAAAATATACTTTTTTTTTTATTTATTTTTTTTTATTTTTGACTTCTGATTGCTGTGATTGCTTAGGCTGAAACTCATCTTCCATGACTTCTGTTTCCTGGATTTAGACATCATAGTCCACTCTAATTAGCCATTGTCAGAAAAGAGAAGAGCCATCCCAATGGGGAAGCCGGGGAGTTCATCACATCCTGAAGCACTTCCGAGCAAGACCTGTTGGATGGTTCACCAACGGGTGGCATCTGTTTTTCTCACAGACTATAGAGGGAGGGATAGCTGCTAGATCTGATTTAGTCTTCTGTGTTTCAGATGTCTATGTCTAGAGCAGATTAATTCTGCCATTATTAATACAGTATACAAATATGTTGAAATGCCCACAAAAACTGTAGGTATGCACAAATCTTCCCTTCATTTGTCTTTTTCCAAAATGTTTGTGTCTTGTTCCTCTGGAAACTCTCTGGAACGCCGTTGGTATTTATTTAATTTGAAAAGTGCTTCTGAATGAGAATAGAGCTAGATAAATTACAAAATACATTTTAGAGGCATGTGATGCTTCCTGGAAATACATTGAATTAGCATGCTTTGTTGGGTTCTCTCCCAGGAGACTGATTTAGTCTAATGATAGAGCAAGGTCATTAGCACAGTATCAGCATAAATCCTGCTTAACCAATGCCAGGTGGCTAACCAGTTTATGTTAAGGTATAGTATACATAAAATTGCGAACTTAACTCTTTTGTTCAGCAATGTTATTCAGGAGAACTGGGCAAACTGAGTGTATTCCCACTAACTTGGAACCAGAGGTAGAGCATTCTTTCTACTGCCTGTAAGATGAGTTGAAGAGCCTCAGGCATTGCCATCTAAAGCTCRTTGAAAATAAATTTTCCTGAGCAAGCTGTTTAAAATCTTTTAAACAAACAATTTAAGATATGCTTAGCGTGCTTTCGCTAAGATTTATTGATAAAATCTATTTTGAAATCCAATTTCTTATATATTGTACTTTCCTGTATATAGTTTCTATTTTCAATCTGATGTAAAATTACTGATTATGCATTGCTTATTGCAAGCCTGAAATTTCCCCATCTGTAAAATGAAAATTCTTGAATGGAAAGTAGAACAGAAATCACCGAGGCTGAGATTTTTGAAGAATCAGATTTAGTAGGTATTTCCAGAGCACATGGACACCTGGATGTCAAAGAAGGATGAAACCATCTGCTGAAGAAAGAGAGAGAAAAAAACAAGAAAAAAAAGAAAAAAAAAACAAACAAACAAAACAAAACCAAACAAAACCAAACAAAACAAGAAAAACAGGAATCTTTAATCACCAAAGAGAGACATTTAATCTCTGACATATCTTCTCAACTGGGAACACACTGCAAAATAGAGAGACAACAACCACCTTATATGCCACTTTGTAGAGCCAAAATACAAGTTATTGCTCTGAAGTTCCAGGACTGACTTGCATTTCAGTCGTTATAGCACTGCTTCATAGAATATGTTCTAAATTATTTAGAAAATAAAATATTCATAGGTGTACTGAAACTGTGGTGAAGAAGGAAAATGCTCAGTTCACAATCACTTCTCTCCTTCCTCTTGCAGAGAGGATGACATGGAATAATCTAGAGGTGAATGTCTAGGTAGGATAACAGAGAAAATTATGTTAGGCTGGTCTCTGTCTCACTAAAACAGGATGTTTTACTTATTAAATAGTATCTACCACATTACAAGACATAAAATATGAATTGTTTGACCTCATTTTGATGCATGCAAATGAATTGATCAAAACAATAAAAAAAGATAAAAATAAGCGATTAGGTGGAAATGCCTGACATTTGAAGACAGCTATTTTGTAAAGCCCAAGTCATCAGTAAAAAGCACTTTGAAATGATTAGCAATGATTAGTTTCACAAGATTGAAAACAAACAAAATCATATTGTTAGAAAAAAATGCTTAGTCACAAATATGAGCAATTACGAGCAAATATTTAAGAACATTTTACTAGATACCCCACAATACCACATCACAATTCCCCGGTTAGAGAAGAAGGCCATATTGCATATAAAATGAATCTGCCTTAAAAGAGAAATGAGAAAAATTGAAAATTATGAAAAATAATATGAACATACAAGGAACAACAAACCAGGAGAGGTAAAGACATAAAAAAGACTTTTTCAAGTATTTGAGGAATAAAAGTAATCCTAACAATGATAATTGATATTTATTAATTGATATGGCAGGAAAAAAAGAGATCTATAGAATAGCTGAGGGGGAAAAAAAACACCTAACAGCTGATACAATTATATTGTATGAAGCATTCATAAAATACTTTCTGGTTCAACAGTGAGTAACGGATTAATAGTAATTAAGCGAAGGTATAAGTTTTTAAAGAAGTAGGTTCAGATTACTTATATCCAAATATTTAAAAGAATGAGCTGAGGATCCTGATCCTGCACAAGATCCAGAATAAAAAAGCAAATCTTTAAAAATAGTCATTAATCACTTAAATTACTTAACAGTGATACTGCTGGACTCTCTGTCTCAAGGTACTAYAAAATTGATTTTCTTCCTGTTTTAAAATCAAGTTTTATGTTTTTTTTTTCTTAAAGGATACCAAGCTAGCTCTTGCGAAATTGAAACAGGTCAGACAGGAAAATTCTTCAGCTTACTTATGCAAGAAAGAAGTCAGACTGTATCATCTCAGAAAGTTCTCTTCTGTCCTTAAAACGTATGAATCTGGGAACTGRAAGAMAAAAGAAAAAAATCCATCTTTTTGAAGGTTTTATTTTCTTATTAAGAAAAACTTACGAGAAAGCCCATGATTTAGAATCTAATTTAGATTTAAATGTTAGCTCTGATCATATCAATGGAAAAATTCTTTTTTAACCTTGGGAGGGCAACATTTCTTCCTTCATTGTGGTTTATAGCGCAGTTTTGGAAGCATGTCTGTCTGTGAATGTTGCATGCATGCTGCGCCTCCAACGGCCCTGTCACTACTTCATGGGGAGAGCCTCAGTGATATGTCAGCTTCTCAAAAGGTAGTAAATGAGCCTGCTTAGCTTGGACACCATTTTCCCTTCCCTTTGTGTGTGTCAGTAGTGCAATATTTGTCTCTATTACTTGCAGTGGAGAACTGGACAGAACTAGACATTTAAGCGATGGGAAGGGAAGCAGGTGTGCAGAAAAGGGGAGACAGACACAGTATCCCATAACAGTGCAGACACAAGAAGGAAAACTCARCTACTGATAACTCAAAGCTGCCTGCAGCTGTTCCCAAGAATGTATCAGACTAAGGCTGGCTGGCGGAGGGGGAACAAACAGCAGCACCATCTGCATGTCTGCCATCCAGATCTAATCCAAGTCCGAGTCTCTTAATACTAATTCCCATGAACCAATGCCAAGTTTAGAGGTCACAGCTGGTGATACCAGGCAGTTCTTTCTGGGCTTTTGTTGGACAGTTTGGATCCTTCATGTGTTCAGTTTCACCAGGGGTTTCTTTGTACGTTGTTGAATTGCTGACTGTAGTTCAARTAACAAATCTGGGCTGTGGACCTCGGCACTTCTTTTCCTCTGACTTGATGTCCATGGCACATGGTGATTCATTTAGCAAATACTGACTCCTCTCCTTGCTCCTTCCAGTCATGTAATAGCTCTGGCCTGCCTTTCCCTTGCTTTCTTTTGGTCTGCCAACATAATTACATTAATTTACTGCTGACAAACATTTTAGCAATTTTGAGACACTTCTCCACATTGCTCTATGCATGCTTGCTCTTTCTTAAATCACTGACAGATAATAAACAAGGGGATGATTCTCATCACTTGCCTGCTCTCAGGCAAGTGAGAGACATGACACACATCAAGCACATCACAGTGCTGGCYTGAACATCTGGAGGACAATTTTTTAATTGACAGTATCCAGGGAACTGCTGAACCCCTAGAAATTTCCTATCATCTGTGGTTTGTAGTATGACATGTATAAGCAGCCTCTTTCCTATCACATTCACTGACCTTTTAGAAGTGATCAATAGACCCCAAGAGCTCTTAAGCTACAGCTTCAAACTACTTGACTGAGTCTAGGAAAACATCAGATTTCTACTTTTAAATTTTCAGTGATGAAGAATCTGCAACTTTGATAGTTCCATGGCCTTCATCACCTGAAAACATATCTTTTATTTCTAATCTTGATTTGTCTGAATCCAATTTTTGCCTTGATATATTACCATCTGCTAGACTGAATAGCCTTCCAGAATCAAAATTCTACCTTCCATGGAAGTAGCTGTAGACTGTGACCACTCTGATTTTCTCAGAGCCAAATGGATCATGSTCTTTAAGCTTTTCACTGAGTGTTTTTGTGTTTCTCAACTTCCAAACAATCCTGTGGCTTTCCTCTCAGTGCTCTTCCACTTATCATAATCCTTCTTCCAAGCTGCGTTCACAGGAACGTCACACAGCAGTCTAACAGATATAGAAGAAATTTCCCTATTGCAATTGATATTCTTCCCTTAGGATAAATACCCACAGATCCCAGTGTTATTCCACAAGGATCATGAGTGTTTCTGCTCACTCACCATATTTCTAGTGTTCTAAGGGATGGACACACAGCAATTTTGTACTCAATGAACAAATTATATCATAAGCATCTCCTAACCAGCATATAGGAGAAATGGAGACCACTCACTTCCTCGATAATCCACCTCTGTAACCTTTCCTGCATCAGTTCTTTCTGGAATTAACTAATGAGGATTAATCCAGTAACCACAAAAGCATATGTTCCTTATGCTCTCTCTTACAGTCAGTGAAGAGAATTTGGAACTCTCAGGAAAAGATCCATCCCAAGCTAGCACTGTTACTAAAACTTATGGGATAAACTGTCCTCTGACTGCATCTAGTTCTGCATCTATGCTGCAGATGCAGAACTGCATCTATGAACAATGATGGGACTAGGTCACACAGGACACTTTCAGAAGACCAAAAGATGCTGAGATGATGCCACTAGCACTGGGTAGCCYTGCCACTGGCTATTTTAAAACATAAGCTGTGGCGATGCCCAACTTCTTTATATTCTGCCTGAGAGCTTCATATAACATTATCAGTATAAATCATCCTGTTACCTCTCCCCAAACTTTTGGCACCTGAAAACATGAGCAATGACTGCATTTTATCCAAGTTATTGTTCAAAATAACTAAAAAAAAAAAAAAGAAAAGCCTAAGTGGGACCCTCTTACACAGAATCCATTTACTAAGGTTTCTCTTCTTGTTATTGAACATTTTAAAACTTCTCATTTAATGAGTTTTGAAAACATTTAGTATGCCTGACAGTCATTTCATATAAATTATATCATGTGGTACCAAGTTAAATGCCTTATGAAAGCTGTAATTTGATGCTATTCTGTTTGTCAACTGGATTTCCAAGTTGGTTTGATAAGACTTTCCAGGTTGATTAGCATTAATTATATTTTTTCCTTTAAATTTGTATTAATCGAGTCTCATATGAACTGTTACATTATTTTGTTAAGGTCTCAGTCATCCTGACAGATCTGTAATTACCATCACATTTATATTACAGCAGTATCCTTTTATGCAGACCATGCCTTACTGCAGGTATTCGCATAGAAATCATTTGATGCTTTAAATCATCCCAAATCTTTAGAACATAATTTAGTCAAGGCACAAGAATGTTCTCTGGAAAGCAAAGATCCAGTGATCTGCTTATAAAGCTAGTAAAGCTGAGCATATTTCAAACTTTGGATACAAGGCTCTATGTGTGACACCTTATTATGTTGACGTATATATAGRTATATGCATAAACCCGCCTGGATACAATYCTGTGCCATGCACTCTAGGTGCCCCCGCTTGAGCAGGGGGGTTGGACTAGATGATCTTTAGAGGTCCCTTCCAACTTCAACCCTCCTGTGATTCTGTGATATATGTACATGAGCTAAGATCTTTCTCTATAGATAGATATAGACAGATATATAGAGGACTTAGTGCCTTTGACAGAAGCTGCAGCAACAGTCATTGAAACACAGCAATTCTTACAACGGCCTGCCAACAATTTCTTGCATATCTTTTCTGTTCTTTCACCAAATCTCTATGTCGCATGGAAAAATCATGGATTTCATTGTGGTATTGTGGAAAAGATTGGGGTATTGACAACCTCGCTTTATCTTAAAAGGAACTAGCGCTTGCTCCCTGAGGCTCCTGCACTCAGAAGCTATGTAGGTATCTACTGTCCTTCTGTGTGACTTCTTCGTGTTGTTATTAGAAATAAGTTGACATTTCACATAGACTGGATGAACACAAGACATCTTTGTGCCTCCTACCTTCATTGACAGTATATCCTCTCTCCAGCTTGATTGTACTAAGATGATTGGACTGGAYACCTTCCCTCTCTCTCCCCATTTTCCCCCTTAAATGGCACCTAAAAGACAGGGCCATCTGTGAAGCATCCTTGGAGCCTTTCCAGTGCCATTAGAAAGGGAGCTGGGTTAGGTTTGCTGTCAGTTTTGGGGAATGTGAAAGAACCATGAATTACACATAACAGAACTACACCCCACTGCTCCCTTAAGACACACAAGATGTTGCACTTCCACTGCCGTCCTAATGTGCTCTTGGAGAAGAGGTCTTGTGCAGACATAGGTATTCACAGAGTGCAGCAGGAACCATGCAACACTCACAGCACTGCACAGTATGAACACGGTGCTTTCACAGTGAAATGGGCTTTCAGGTCACTAAAAGGCCCACCAGCATGTTGTAATTTGTGAGTCTCTCGCTAAGACTTTGCAAAGTGCCTCAAGAAATAAACCCAGTAGGTAAGGATTTATTAGAGAAATGTTATAGCCTCTCTTTTTTTTTTTTTTTTGACTTCACTTGGCTATTTTCACTGTAGCTAATGGAGAGGAAAAGAGTATTAAAACAGCAATCTGATCACAATCCTCTTGCATACCTTCAGTTTAGACCTAAAGTCTTCTGGCAGTAATACAATCTTTTAGTGGGAGAGAGGATTTGACTAGGGTCTAAAATAGCAGGAACTGACTTCTCTTATTAAAAAAATAAAAAAGTTTTGGAAAGTGTTTGGTATGACAGAAGCACATATTTTGTGTGTATGTGTGTATGTATACGTATACCTATACATATATTTTTATATATATATATTTTTTCCCGGGGACAAGCGTGTTTCTTCCAACTTTCTCAGCCGCTGTTACTCCCAGAACGTGTTTTGGCTCCTGCYGCTCAGTTCAAGCCTCCCGACGGGCCCTCGCGAAGCTGGCGGGGGTTGACTGGAGCGCGGCCGTCCCAGGCCGGGCAGAGGGGACGGCGCCGAGGTTGGGGGGGGACCGAGCAGTGCCGCCCCCGCGGGCCGCCCCCTTCCCGCGGGCCGCCTCTCCCCCCGCGCCCGCGGCCGCCCCGCCACGAGCGCGGGGCGCTCCCGCCGCCCCACACGCCGGCGGCGGCTCGTGGCGAGCGGAGCGGGGGGCGCGGAGCTCCGCGGCTGGGGCAGCCCCCGCGGAGGGGGCGGAGGTGGCGGCCCGCAGCGCTTCTCACCTTGCAAAGTTTGGCCGCGCAGCAGAAAGTTCAGCATGCAGGAAGTTTGGGGGAAGCGCGCAGAGTAGCTCGGCAGCTTTCGCTGCAGTTTCGGGTGCTCTTTTTTTTTTTTTTTTTCCCCAACATTTATTTTCATGCACACAACTCTCCCGAGCAAGCGAGCAAGCAGCCCGCGCCGGGGAACACCAGCGAGCACCGGCCGCGAGGAGGGCGAGGGAGGCAGCCCCGGCGGAGCGCGCCGCGTTTCTTCGCTGCCGCCCGGTCCCGTCCGCAGCGGGTCCCAATGCAACTGCTCATCCTCCTGCTGCTCTACGCCGTCGTGTGCGCCAACGTCTGCAGCCGCCAGGGCACCACGGCCCCTGCCCAGGGCGGGTCTATAAGAGCCCTGCGCTCCTCCAACCTCCGGCGCGATGGTGAGTGTCGCTCTGCTTTTCTCCTTTGCGCTCAGGGGCTGCTTTTGCGGAGAAACTTACCCCCCGACGGGGCGCGCTGCGCCGTTCCGCGGGGCTCTGCGGGCTTGGCCCCGGGGGGCAGCGGAGCGGGTGGCCCGAGGGGACGGGAGGCAGCGCTGCGGGCGCAGAGCGGGGAGCCGCGGTCCCCAATAACGCGGAGGAGGCTCCCTGGGAGCGGGTGGTGCCGCCGGGGAGCGGGGCCGCCGCCGCCGGGGAGGCTCCGCGGACGGGCCGGGCCGGGCCGGGCCGGCAGCTGCGCGGGGGCGGCGGCMGTTGGGCTGCGGGACACCCCTGAGGCGGCGCCTTCGCCGTCCCGTCGCCCCCCGTCGTGGCGCCCACGCGGGGCCACCCCGAGCTGCTGTGCCCGCGGGGAGCCCCGGGTGGCAGCCCGGACACCAGGCACCCCATGGAAATGGGGGCTTCATCCGTGGCGCCTTCACCCGAGTGGCCTCGGGGATGTTCGTGGCCACCGCCGCGTGCCACACGAGTGCCTCAAGCGCGGGATTCGTGTGGCTGCCATGCGCTGTGGCCCAGGGRTGCATCACTCTGAGGGCTGCCTAAAAATGCCACCGCCGAAGTGGTGCCTGTCAGCCCACTTGTCTGTGGGTAAAGATAAAGCCAAGGCTCCCGGTGTGTGAGGGGAGATGATGGCCCTCGGCTCTGGGAAGAGCTTCATGAGAGGTGCCACTGTGGCACATGGCACTGTGRCTCCCTACACAAGATGCTCTCCCGAACTGTGCTTGGCCTTAACATCACCCAGTTGCCAGAAACTTGGCCCTAAAGTCCCACAGTTGTTGGAACTTATGTTTTWTATATATATATAAACCTTTTTTGAAAATCCAGTCACTTGCATGGAGACATTTCCAAGATCACATGCTACATTTGCCAGTGTTTATTTTTCCAGCATGTATACAATGYATGTAATGGGTATATACTTAATTTAGGAAGATGCTTCCATTTTGGAGCAGCATTAAACTCTTTTTTTGTATGCATTTCATTGTTCACTTGAAGGTATAGAGAAGGTAAATGGATTCTTTTGTTGAGCTGAGATCATCTGGAAATGACACACAACTGCATTTATTTATGTCCCTGAATTCAAATTGAATCTAATATAAAATGYATGTGTTTTCAGTAAGTTCATGCATCCGTTATTCAGCAAGTTCATTGCATCCTTTAAAACTGTTGCACATTTTATCAAGCTTCATGACGAACAAGTAGTCCCAGTTCTTGAGAAGTTTAAGATTGCAGGTCACTGGCATGATCTCTAAACTAAGCTAAGAGCTTCCTTCAAAGTTAGACACCAAATAAGTTTTTTTTTTTTTTTTATAGAAAATTGCAATGCTTTTTTTTTTTTTAATTTACTTAAAACTTTAGAACTTTGATCTCCTCTTCAGAATCAATGAAGAAATGAGTAATGCCATAGCTTATTACCTGTGTTGTGGATGAGCGTTTTACTGCCCAGAAAAATGCTTTCCATAGTGACATTGTTTCTTATCTTGGAGTGCCCAAGAAGAACAAGTCCATGTGAAATGATGAGTAAATAGTTTCCTTCCCAGTGATTATCTAACTTCACAATGAAGCTTTGTAACTTTAAAACTAGGTTTTCACAACTGCTCGTGACTAAAATTTCTGGGTACCAGCTGGTCCGGTACTGTGGTATTAACAGCAGAAGTTCTTGAGATGCTTGTTTGCTGTTCAGCAATTGACTTTTGCTAGTCAGTCCCACAGCCTGCAAACACAGCAGAGCTCACCTATGCACAAGTGAGGCACCTTTGCATTCCTCCCGCAGGAATGATCCATGCAGTGGGTAGGTAACCCAGACATTGGTGAGGAACCTTCCTGCAGAGCCCCTAGCAAACAAGGGAGTGCAGCCTTGTGCTCTCCCCGCACTGGCAAACCCAGGGGGTGCTGTTTCCCTGCAAAGGACAGCGCGTCCTGGTAGTGCCAGCTGGGCAGCTGGTCACAGCTTCTAGCAGGACCGTTGCTGATAGGCATGATTCAACTCAAATGAGCAGAACTGTTGCTTGAATTTGTTGACTGAAAGTCTGTATTTGTGCAGCCAAAGGTTATGAGCTGTATTCCAAATGTTGCATGCATGTAACTAGCTCACAAGCAAAGTGTTTATAGACTCAATTTGGCTATAGGCCACTAGAAGTATTTCTGTCTTCTCTAATTTTCAGTGCTGTTCGTGCCTTGTTTTAGTCTGAGATGCTGATATGGAATAGCATTAAAGACATGTGGATTGCATTGCCGAGAGACAAACAGTGTTTTTTGCTTTGTAAATATTTGCAGAAATGACAATTTGAAATAGGATCTAAGAACACACAATACACTGGAGGTCATATGTTCCAACAATGTTTCTCAAAATGCACAGCAGGGATAAAACCTAATTTAATATTATGTCTTGGGTTGATGATCATGATTATTGTATTGTGGAATCATGAGAGATACTGAAGAGGAAGTCAGGCCTCTTCACCTCTTAAAAAAAAAAAAAAACCACACACACATTGTGTCTTGGCAAATCCAAGGCCACCTGCCCATTTTATTAAAAAAGAAAACAATACTTTGGATTCCTGTTCTATGTTATCTCCAAGGAGGACTGATACTAAACACACATTTTTAATATGGAGACGTGTTACATCTAGCCAAAACAACCCTTTATACTGTGCAAGATTCACAGTTGTGTTAGCCTAAAAGATGTTGGCCTCTTTATAATTGCACTTAGCTAAGGCCAAGATTCCTCTGAAAAGAGATATATAGATGAAGGGCAACAGATATAAAAAAGTGCTATGTAATGATCACCAAACCTAACCAGATGGTACTTCTGCTGAAGATACAAAGAATATAAATAACGTGCTTACGAGACACATCGTTCTGTGCTAACTGAAGGACAAGCACTGATGACTCAGCTGTCCAGTTCAGCAGTAATCAATTTTTAAAACTGTTCTATTGCCAGCCACTTTTATAGCACCTATRATGGTATTTATTTAAAGTGTTTTTCTGTCATTATCCGTGAAGTCTTTTGAAGTTCATCAGAATATCAYGCAGAGTGATTTCCAGATGATTCTAGTGTTCTCTTTGCCTCAGTTTCCTACTCTACAGTATGGACAATACTGCCAGAAATAACCCCAATTCCTTTTTTCCCTCATATTTTTGTTGTCTATGTGTAGTTGTAGATGTCTGTGGAGATTAAAAGTACTAAATAATACTGTTTAATGAAACAGAATTGCTCTTCCTTATCTGTTACTGAAAAATATTTGTATGAACACTTAGTGTGGGTAAGTATGCCTAGTTACTATGAATATTTCAAACCTCAAAATCCAAAAGTTAGAGAAAAGGCAGCAAAAAAAGGAAGAGATAGCATAGTGTCAAATCATATCAGTATGTAAACAATGGAAAGTTATGTATATTCATTCTACTCTGAAGTGGATTTGAAACCATAACATCAGACTTCTTGAGATAAGATTATGGTCTTGTGTGGTTGTAATTTGAATAAAAAAATAATAACTACCAAACTTCACTTATGCACCACCAACATAAAAAAAGAAAACTTGTACTTGATCATCGTGGGGAAATGGCAATAGCTTTTGGGTCTGTGATGTCCAGTGCAAAGGCATGTGTGCCATTAACTCTACCTTTCCCTGTGTTATCCAGGGCTGAAACACAGGGAAGAACATTTTATAATGTGGTAGTGATTTCTCACCCAAGAGATGTTAACTGTACTCTTGGGAGGAGACGAGAATGGACCTTTCTCATACAGCTTTGAAGTAGCACTTGTACCAATAGAGGCATATGAACCTCAGTTTCAGAATGCATTTATTAAGTTCTTCCATAATTGGGTTGTAGATACACTTTAAAGGACTCTGATAATATGAAAAGCTGAAAAATAGTTAAAAGATATTTGCTTACATCATTCTGTTTTTTTTTTTCTAACTTTCTCAGAAAACGGATATTCTGGTCTGGATCTGAACAAAGAAAAAAAAAGTCCTAGTAGAAGTTTGCCTGTACTATACTTTTGTTGTTTATCTTTGGTGATGTCTCTTATCTGTGTAACTAACTGTTTAGACTGAAATAACACTGACCATTACCTGGCAATTTCAAGTCTTGCTCAACAACAATSAGAATGGTCGAGTTCTTCAAAGGAGCTTCAAAACATGTTCTGTCAGGTAGATGTGCTCTATCGGGTAGATATGTATCACCTAGTTGAAGCCTCTTCACTTGTGAACTACCTGGCTAGTGTCCCAACACTTATAGTTTCTATTTGTTAAAATATACTTGTGCAAGTCTTAATTAAGAAAATTAAATATTAAAAAGCTTATGAGCAAACCTAATAATTCTCATGCTTTGACTCTTAGAAATTGAATAATACCGAAAATACTAAAATAATACATTTTCTTTACTCTGTGATCCCACAGAGAGGTTGTTTTTTATAGAACACCTTGGAATAGGAATAAATATGAAAATTACAGAGAATTATTAGTGCCCTGATTATGCCTAGTTTCATATGCTTAGCTTGAGCATCTGGGTAATTCTATTAAAGTCAAGTATTTCAGTCCTGCAGGAGTGTATAATAATGAAGCTCTTGAGAGCGTATATCAAAGTCTAACTGTCTGGTTAAGCTTACAATGACACAAGAATATGGGTATTTCCAGAACCTGTCTGATGCTCTATTCAAACAAAATATATAGACAATGTGTAATCCAATCATATATAATGTGTTGTAGATTTTATATGTTCTCTATTAAAGTATATATGCACATATATATAAATCAAAGGGCAGGGACAGGGAAATTAAAACAGGCACACCATATATAATTTACGCGGTTAGGTGTTTAACATTAAAGTCATAAAGTAATTGTACTCAGTGATTTTTTTGGAATACTAAAAAAAGTGTAATAGCACTTTTCAAATTTTTGTTTGAACAGTAAATTATAAAGACAAACATTTGGTCTTAARTATTTCAATCTTACTGCCTTCTGTCTTGAGCATTGTAACTTACAGAATCTGATTTGAAAGCAAAAAATATTTTTAAAGATGTTGTTTGCCAACTGTCCATGTTGCAAGTAGAAATTCTGAAAGTTATTTACATGCTGTTGCCTTTTTATAAAGTAAAAAGGATTTTACAGTAAAAGGCATTATCCAAGATAGGAATTCTTTCAACAAGATGATTGACAGATTCACTACATTACATTGCTGAACTAAATGTAAATATTATGTAAAAGAAAGAACTCTCCAAATGTGTATTATTTATACAACAAGGAACCTCTTTGGGGAACAGTAAAATAGAAGGATAGGGAATGGCCTTCATTTTGTTATATATATACACACAAAAGGTATGACAGAAGTCTGTATTTATTATGCTCCAGACTTTTCATATGAATTGTTATGTTTATACTAAAATGTATCTACAGCAAATTATAGACTGACCCTTTTTAAGCAGCAAATAAAGTAGCTTGCAAGGCTGTCACTAAACACAAGGAAAGGTTGCCTAAGACATGGGAATCCTGAAGGCCTTAAGATGGCCAGGTCCTTGTTGGCTCCACAGTGAGAACATCTCCTGCTAGGAGGATATGGGGAATATGGCMTCTTTTGCATATTTTACATCTTTTGCATCTTCTTGTGTATTTTTTTTCCAGGCTTTCCTGCTTTTCTCACCCACAGTAGTAGCAGGAACATCAGGCCTGGTTCTTCCACATGTCCACTGCGAGTAGTGCCCCCTTCTTGCACTGTCCCTTGTTCCTTGTGTGGCAATGTTCAGTTTTGCCTGCCCAGCTGAGAAACCCTTGTTAGGGGCTGTTTGCCCCTATCTGCCATGGTTCCTGGRGTCTTATGCAGATCTGGCACTAGGAAGTCCTAGGCTAACTAGAAATAAGGCTTAAAAATAGTATGAAGGCTTTGCACTAGCCTTCCATGCAATAAGAATTTACTCAGTAATGTAGGAAAAGATACTTGTGCTCCATTTCGTCAGCTGATTGGAGCTTTATCCAAGAATTGCCTCAAAAAATGCTGATTATGTTATTATTGTTATAATAGTTGATTACATTATAGCACATTTTGGATAAAGAAGGCCACTTACATTGGTGCTTCTGTGGAAAATGTAAAGCTAGAAGATTGGAATGGGTTAGGTTACTTGGCAGTTTGTTTCAAATCAATCTCCTGTTTACAAAGTTAAGGAAACATCTTGTTTACTGTGTCAAACTGCCTAGATTTTCTTTTGGGAGTATGGGTTTGGCTCTAACACTTTTGGTAGGGAATAAATACTACATGATTTTGAGCTTCCTATTGTACTTGAGTAATCTTCAGTTTCATRCTTCCTTTTTGATCTCTGTCCCATGCTGTGAAGGCCAACATCCCTTATTTGTGCTTTGGCAGGCGAAGCTCTGCGTATTTGGAGATGGTGCAGGACAACACACTTTTACCTTCTGTACAAACTTCCTGCCAATGTATTTTAGCCCTGCTGTGCATTGGGACTGGATGATGTTAAACTCAGCAAAAATATTTATTAAACATTAGATCCATGAGAAACTTGAAAAATAGCAGGATTGACCTTCACTGCACTGAAATCAATGACAAAACTTTCATCAGCTCTAACTGCAACATGGCCTGGCTCACTGTTAACATTAACTAATTAATTAACTAATATATTAACTTATATTAACTAATATAAATTAAAAGATTAGGAGTTTAGATATGTGTTTGTTATAGGTGTATAAGTGTTATATATGCTGTTTGTAGGTGAATTTCAGAATACTCACATTTAAGTTAGTGTTGGTGCACTTCCAAAATGTAATAATGCTTCACTGTCAGTGAAGGGGAAACTGTTGCAGCAGAGCACAACAGGACCTTATGGGTTCAACAAGACCACTTGTTTATTCTCCTATACTGATAAAGTTGTGTGTCACTCACAGGATATCCTACAGGAGACTTCAGCTGCGGCACATTTCTAAACAAAACCTTAAGGAAACCTGCCCGTATTTTCCAGTGCCTTTCATTGTTTCTATTTGTTTTTTAGTCTAAAGAGGCGTGAAGTGTAATATGCATGGGGTTTTGCTATTGKTTTTTTTCTTGGATCAGATGCAGAAGATTTTGTTCAAAGTTGAGTCTATTTGTAATCTGATGTGACTTTAAATAAAAAATGGATTGAGGCTAAGGCATTAGGTTAGGTATTAGTTAGGGAAAATGCCTGTAAGTAAATGCWGTGAATGTTGATTACTCAAAACACAAAACTCTTTGGAAACCATTTTTGTACCCTTGTGCCCTTAATTTTACAACTAGAAATTTATACTTTACAACTAGAAAAGCCTTTTGCTTCAGCAAAGCTGTGGCAGCTGTGGCTGTAAGTGGGTGGTAATAAAGCCTTAGGATTCAAAGCCATTCGTTGCAGAAAGGGACCAACACAGCTCCTTAATCTCAATGTCTCAGCAGTGCTAAACACTGATAGGAATGATTTTACTAACACATCAAGATGTCAGTTAAAGAGTTTAAAATCTCATCACAGAAGCTTATGGAGTATTTTCTTCTTTGAGATAAGTAAAAAGGACCCAAGTTGCTGTGTTCTTGCTATTTGTTTTCCTGAATCAGGTTGTAGGCCTGTTCCCTTGCTGCTGCAAATCACACTCGCATTGATGTATGAGATTGCTCATGAGGAGCATTTCAGTGATCCTTGTGTGGAAGTGCTGTATCCCCGTCAACATTCCGGGATGCAGGTTTCCTCATTCCTATCCATACTGTGTTTTTGGCCCACGTAAGGCTTGGTTATTTGTAAGTGACACTTGTCACCCAGGAGAGCCTGGTGACAGACTGTGCATTTCTTACCAATCTCCATTATTCATAAGATCCTGAAAAGCGGAAGATGAAGTTAACTTCACCTCCTGGAAAAGATAGGAAATTCTCCCATCTGTCTCCTGTCAGTGTCTATGTGATCTGGTTTTGCAGGCATGACAACAGTAGCATTTGCTGACTGTACACATTTACCTGGCAGTGCACTCAGGTATCACGAGTGATGCCTTTGGGGAGTGAGTGCTAGCGGGACAGCCTGACGGCAGTCTCACCTTTGCAGCGCTATGGAGTGATTTTGAGGTGCCTTGTGCCTGTCCTTGGACCTTCATGGGAGACCCTTATGTTATAGTCCTGTCCCCTGCATGCCGGGAACTTGCCTTGTGAAGACTTACAGGGATAGTTCATTCAGCCACACAACTGTGTGGAAACAAGAGCCTCATCAGGAAGGAAACTTGCTTGCCCCGCAGAGGAACCTTATGCCACGTTCTTGTGTAGCTTTGCATGACCCAGAACATTCATCATTCTCAAGCGATATGCAGAGAAGAGCTAAAGGGGAGCTAAAYGGGCATAGGTATCAACCAGCTCTTTCCCGAAGTCTCTGCCACTCACGCATGTGCAAATGGCTTGGCTCTGGCATATCTTTATGAAAATAACTCCTCTGCAGTACCATTAAAATGGCAAACTCTCCTCTAAAGAAACCCCAGAACAAAGGAAGGAGATCAGTCTCCTGTTCTTGTTTCTTTCAATGTGCATTGTATTGGTTGCAGCTAATGCATAAAGAAATACAGAAAAGCAATGAAAAAGAAACAATAATGATATGCGAGTTCAGTTTATTTTTATCTAATGTTTACTTTAAAGGCCTTTTAATCAATATGTTCAGAATACTTTTTTAAGGCTTGCAGTTCCTGCTTTTATTTTTGTGCAAGGATCTTGGCTCAAAATTTTCTTCCCCGGCCTTGCTGTATCAGTGCTGTTCTCCGATGCTGCTCCTTTTGTGCCATTGTCAACTTTTGCAGGACCTGAAATCAGGTCTTGTCAAATAAATTGCTTTTCTGCTTACCTTAGGCAAGCCATTAGYCAGAATATTGACTGTATAAAGAAGTGTCACATATTTTTTCCTTTCAGAAGAGAGATGGAAGATATTTCCATATGTGCTTTTGCAGTGAAGCAATTGCAAATTTAAGTACATACCGTAGTGGTTTGGATAACATATTTCTGGCACTTCATTTTCAAAAGACTTTCATAGATGGTTGACTGTRCCAGAACAGAAATACTCAGAACTGCCTCGTTCCTTCCTAGGAACAGTAGCCAACCTGTGGTAACCAGATAGTGCTTTTGTTTCTCTTCTGTTCGCATGGGTAGGAGATTACCATTTCCTCTGTTTATTTGTTAGAAGTCAATATCATTTGCCTTTCATTTTATTTTTATTGTAGCTAACGCAAAGTCTGTAGTCAAGGGATGAAGAACAACAAACCTCCACTGTATTATCACTGTTCTATTAGCTTGATGGTCTCATCAGTTTTAAATCTTTTTAAATTAGACAATAAAACAGATCCAATGCCAAGTTCTGAGCATTTGAATCCAGGAAGTTCTTTAAGTACATTATGCCAGACATTTTTGCGTTTATAGAGCAGAGCTTTTTAGAAGGTGTAAATGGGCCTGCTCAAAGAACTATTGAGAAGAAATCCAAGAAGGTACTCTTAAGGACATTATTTTATAGGGAAGACCACATCTGATATCTTTCCTATTTTCAATGGCTGATGAATAATTTCACATGGAAGTTTTGTGGGTTTTTTTTTTCTATTTTTTTTAACTGTGTACATGCAGGAATCTATCGAAAATTTGGCAATTTTTGGCTTTTCAGTGCTTCCATCTGAAACTCAGAGAAACAAAACCTGGAATAGACTTTCAGTACCTTTCTGACTTTGTACTTTCCCAACTGCTGCATTTAGTTTATTGAAAACGAAACTCTACCCTCAAATCTTTAGCTAGGTATTTTCCCTTATAGGCAAATTCTAACTGAAAGCAACTGCAAAAGAAAAAGAAAAAAAGAWTAAAACAAAAGGAAGGAAAAAAGATTTTAGCAAGATACTTTTTTCATGTCAGCTGCTGCCRAGAAGAGAAGCATTGCCAGAATGACAAAGCATGTGGTAGCAACCTGAAACATGTTTTAAAAATTGAATTAAAAATCACATTCAATATGAAATCAAATAGCCATGCTGTGTGTACAAAATAAACTGAAAGAACTAAAAATGGTACTTTTCTTTCTGTTAGATTTATTGCTGTATCTTGTAGCAACTCTAGACAAGACATTATTCAGAGATAGTGTCATTTAATTTTTACAGTGTTGTGTTACAGTGTTATCATCTTTTTGTCATATAATGCAAGCTCTGATATCTGGGTTTATAAAATATAATGAACCCCCAAATATTGTTCTAAAGTACTGTTACGTAGTAAATACAAGCAAGTTTCTTAGCTTATTGAACAATTTCCCATCAGCTTTCACAGAATCACAGAATCACAGAATCACAGAATCACAGAATGGTTAAGGTTGGAAGGGACCTCTAGAGATCATCTACTCCAACCCCCTGCTCCAGCAGGGACACCCAGAGCACGGGGCACAGGGTGGCAGCAAGGCGGGTTGGGAAGATCTCCAGAGAAGGAGACTCCACAGCCTCCCTGGGCAGCCTGTKCCAGGGCTCTGTCACAATAAATGGAAAGAAGTTCTTCCTCATAAGGAGATGGAGCTGCCTGTATTTCAACTTACACCCATTACCCCTTGCCCTCTCACTGGCCACTAGTGAGCTTGGCCCCTTCCCCCCCTACGTACCCCATTCATGAACTTAAACAAATTAATCAGATCCCCTCTCAGCCTCTGCTGGACCCTCTCTAGAAGCTCCACATTCCTCTTATACTGGGGAGCCCAGAACTGCACACAGTAYTCCAGGTGCAGCCTCACCAGAGCTGAGTAGAGRGGCAGGATCCCCTCCCTTGACCTGCTGGCAGCATCCTCCTGATGCAGACCAGGATCCCATCGGCCTTCTTGGCCACGAGGGCACTGCTGACTCATTGTCTCAGTGAGGAGAGAAATCACAGCTCTAAGGCTTTCTCCAGGTGACATGAGTCTTTCTGCACCATGTCATTCCATTGTGTTGAAAACAGATTTGCTGAGTTGGTGATGGTAGGGAGAGAAGGGGAAGATGAGAAGGGGATCCTTGAACTTTCTAGGGTTATTAGGAGCTCAGGAATATAAAAGAAGACTGATTCAAAGGAAATCCTTTCAGGAAAGATGTTTCAATGTAAACACACACACAGATTAAAATTATTGAATACTAATAATGTATGTGTTGGTAAAAGAAATGACAGCCATTTTTTTTCTATGCCTGTGAGTGGACATGCAGTGTCCAYGTGCAGTGCACTGCAGAGTGCCTGGTTAGAATTGTTATTATATCTCAAAGGCAGCTGAGGGCGCAGACTAGTATTGTGTCATCGTGCAGTCTTCAGTTGTCGCCCACTTGGATTTTTGTATGACTCTTTCATGTGATTCTGCATCTTTGATTAAGAGAAGTAGAGGCTGTGTCCAGTCACCTYGCTTCCGCTGCGCAGTGTGGAAGTGCCAGTCTGTAGGGGCCAGTATCTGTCCATAGGGGACAGTATCTTTTGTGTAGTTTTGGGTCACCCTGTGTGCCATTTTCAGTTCCCATATAAGACTGGCATCCCCGACAAACTGACACATCCCGTCTTCAGCTTTCTTCCAAGACCTGGAATGCTGCCATGTTGAATGTTCTGTGATTGTGCTCAATTTGTACAAAAGCAATTTATTGTAATTGTGACCTTATTAAAGTAGTGTGATATCAGCTGCTGTTCACCTCTTATTAATGACTTAGTAAATAAAATGCTAATGTGTGTTGCAAAAGTTCAGGTATTCAGATGGCTTAATTATCACCTAATTTGCACTCTATACTCAGTAGTTTTTCTAATGTGACAATTTTTAGACATCTTTCCTGCAAACAAACTAATTGTAATGAAGCTGTTAATGCCACTGTATTGACGTCTGTGTTTTCAAGATTAACTGATTTCTAGATGCACATACCTGGGATTTATATTTGATTTTTACTAGAAAAGGGACAGAATTCGTTAAACTTTGTATAAAATACTGCCTGTTCATTTTTTTCCACTGTAGTGGCAGAGGAGAAATATTACAAGAAATACGAGAAGTAGTGTCTTTTTGTGTTCTCTTTCCTAACTCCTGGAGCTGGGGACCATCCTGTGTGCTGAGAAACATATGGTTCAAGAATCTTTAGACAAAACAGTTTCTGGCATCGTGTTTCATAAATTCATCAGGATCACTCAATCAGCACTGAGAGAGCAGCTGATACCATCTCATTTCAAGCACCTAAATTATGAGTTCTTCTTTTATGAGCTGTTTTACCCTCTGGTGCTGACTGTCTCTTCCTGTGATTATTTTGGCAGTCTCTAAAATAAGATTTAAAGAGTTCGTCTCATCCCGCCTCTGTTGTCCTCCCATGAGATAAAGACCCTGGACCATGGTGGTGGCCTTGCAGTGATGCTGCCTCTGATAACAGTAGTTACATGAGGGTCTTAGGGCTTCTCTGGAAACATATTTAGTTTCCAGGACTCCCAAGTAGTTCTCATCTAGTTGTAGAGCTTGTCATATTGTGTCACCTGTTCTGTGTGTGTTTTATCTATGGAATGGTAACAAAATGCCATGCAGTACTATTTGGTTCTAGCATTGCACACTTTCACTGATTTCTTTCTACAGAAAAATACTCTGTGTTTTCATAGGCTGTTCTAAAGAATGTATGTTGGATGCTGTAATGCGGTAATGTTTGTGTTTCTTTCCTCGGGCTCTTCCTACCAGAATAATTTCAGAATAATCACTTCCTTTTTGCCTCTGTTTTGCAAAGAATCTCTACTATGGAGCAAATAGAGATTTCAGTCATGTGAAAGAAAGCTGTTCTCTAGCTAGAATTTTTCTTAAATTGTGCAAACTATTATTTATTTATTTTTATTTTGTATATCTATATTTAATTTCACTGTCCCTTCCTAATATGTCTGAGATCTAGGCTGATGCTCATTTCTGAGTATTTGGAACCTGAATCCAAAATCTAAATTTGTATGTCCAAAGCATACARTTTTTGCCTAGAGGCCCTACTCCCCTCTATATAAGCACTGTGCAGAACATTTGATCGTTCTAACAGACATCAGAAAAGTTAGCTGTTATTTTTTGCCTCTGCACTTGTGGAGACATCTGGACATAAAAACTGTGTTTTACAATAATAAATGTTTTCTCTGCTATAGTCATGCTTTGTACTTCTTCAGTTATAATCATGCTTTATACTTCTAATTCTGTGTTGTTTTGAAATATTGGTGTCATGTGATCTTGATAAAATTATTTTTGGGGGGAAGGTTGATCTACTTTTTATATTTACATCTGTTACATTAAAATCTGAGTGCTGGTCAGGCTGCTGTGCTCTAGGGACTACTTGGCACAGGTCCCCATAAAATCTGCAGATTTTTCACTGTGATTTTTTTTGAGGGAGTTATTTCTCAAGTGCAGAACTAGACTGTGGAATAAATAAGAAAAGTATTAATCAAAAATGCATGCTTTCTAGTTCGAGAAAGAAACACATTTAAAATCATGACAGCTTATTTGAAGATGTTAGCTAACGGTAATACGTTGAAAGCCATAATAGATAGCATTGGATAACTGCAAAATGCTATTTGATTGAGCTCCTTAATTCTACTGCTTTAAATGTCACTAGCTTCTTAATTATATTTGGAACTAAAATTCTCCTGAGGTCAGCTCAAGTTTTATAAGCATATCACAATAGGATGTACTTCATTAAATACCTCAATTTTCATTGTTTATACTGGATTGAATGCTGGTTTTAGCATTTTTTTTCAATACCTAAGCCTAAAATTCCTGCTGTAGAGAAAGTTGGCTCTCACTATTTTTGTTTTACATTTAYCTGACAGGTGCAGAGTGAATAGTTCTTTTCATTTGGGTTAGAACTGAGAAATCAATTTGGACATTGGGAAAAAAAATAAACAAGAAAAAAACTAAATCCAGCACAACAGCTATAGAAAACCATATTGTCACTTTCAGTCCATAAGTAAAATAGAAGCAAGGACCAGAATTACTGATAGTAGGAAATTTAAATGTATGAAGGAAATTTAAATGTATGAAATCAGCATTGCAGAGAAGAGTGTCCAAAATAGATGGGAACATACCTGCATACAAGCTTTCAAAAATGTTTTAATTTTCATGTAATTTTACTTTTGGGACTATGAGGTGGAAATAAAACCAATGGAGAGAAGGAGAAGAAAGTTAATTTTCTCAGACTTTGCTGTTTTTTAAAATTGATCATCTGCTTTTAGCTTTTTCTATAACTGAGGAGAGAAAAGCACCCACAGAGACCCATGTATGTTTGACACCCATTCCTGCAGGGAYGGAGGTGTCTCCTGCACGTGCTGCCCTTTGGCACAGAGGAAGCCCAGCATGACCAAGCATTGCACACGCGGAGAAGTACCTATACATRTGGCACCCTGTCACTCTGCAAGAAATGGCAGATTGGCATTCTCTAAATCTKCTGTCCTTAGCATAAGTACATCAAAGACTCTTTTACAGTGATGAGCAATTGCACTGCACTGTTTATTTTTGCTTAGGTGATGATATCAGTATGTCACTCTGGCAGTGTGGGCTTGAAGAAAAACACTCAATCTGCYGCTTTTGTGATAAAACGTGGAGGGTTGACACTGCTCTTGGAGTGAGATCAGGTTTAGGATTACATTTTGTTTCCCTTTTTCTCATGATCACAGGCAGCTATTAAATACCCTTAGACCAGCATATATTTGCGCAATACCTTGTGTAAGCAATTTTTGTRTGTACAGAGGTCAACCGCGATTAATGTGCATCGCCACTGCCAGCTGCTCCAGACTTATAATGGCATTGGGCTCTGACTCACGGAGAGTGAATTTTGTGTCTGAGGTTTCTGGCAGGAGCTGAAATCCCTGCTCGGACAGGAGCGGTTCTTGGCGAGGCCTGGTGAACATTCACGGCCATGAGAGCTGAGCCAGAGGTTGCAGCAGAGCCCAGCGTGCCCTGTGAGGGGGGAATGTCGCCTCCCAAACAGCCAAGAACACCATTAATCGTGTTCTTGTAGCAGCACCCCGAGGGAGATACCTCTGTGATGGCTTGTAAGCATGAACACAGAAGTGCAAAYGTGAATTTTCTGCACTTTTTTGACTTTTTCACTTTAGTATTTACAGTTTATCTCATGGTGCTTAGCTGAAGCTTCATTTTCCCCTTTCTCTCTCTTCACTCATTCTGATCAAACCTACTGTAGTTTAATACTGAATCAGAGACCAGCACTGGCAGATTTTTTTCTCTGGACCTGCAACAACCTTGGTGTGACACTTGGGGGTTTGTTCACCCAACCAGGGTGAGCGGATGGACACGGTCAGACCCAATATCATTCCCCCCCCACACCTTTTTTTTAAACGCTTGTAAATCTTTTTAAAAATATCAGCTCTCAACCTCATGCAGAAAGGAGATACTTGTTTAGCACCTAAATAAAAACTCTAACCTTTCCTGTAAGAAGTAGTGTTCTTGCCCTTACCTTCCTATTTCATCATTTCCACAGTGATGTGGAAGACACGTGAACCTGTGTGTTTTAAGATACTATTTTCCCGAGTTGATAGACGAAGGTCAAAGCAAAGAAATAAAACACCCCACAGGTACATTTAGAATTTGTATTAAAACTATTTTTCTCGTTTAAAATAAAGCTATATAAATACATATATGAAATGTCTGAACCATATGCTAAGGCCTAGAATTTATTTAATATATTAAGTTCAAATAAAATGTAATCCTTTGAGTGGTAGAAGTAATGCAAACTGATCTCTTAAGGCTTTGTTCTTCATTGGTAGGCTGTGCTGTGAAATGTGAGCTGTATTTGAAACTTTTCCCAATGTTAAGGTATATAGTTATGCCCTTCTCCTGGAATACCTAGTGACAAATAAGGATGAATCTCCTACCCCTTCCTTTTCCCAGAGAAGCATTACTACAGTCTCTCTTCTTTATGTTTTGCTGCCTGTCTTCCCCAGACTTACAGAAGTGTAATACCTTTGAGGCTTTTATCCTCTATTTAGCAAAAAGATGGAATAGTTACCAAGGGAGCTCACAAGTGGGAAGGCAAGCATAGAGCAAATTCACAGTGGTGATGTTATTGACTGTTTAAGTATCAAAAAATAAGCTTTGCCTATACCGAACTTGTWCATTTATGAGAGCATTAAGTCAGGCCTCAGTGTTGCCTGAACTCCCATCCCACTGGAGTACGTGATAAAGCCAGCAGTAATTTCAAGGGGAAAAGATTATTGAGAGCTTTCAGAAATTCCCATCCAGTAATATTTTTATTACTCAAAGAGTTATAAATGTTTCACATAGTGGAATTTAGCCCCATAAAGGAAGAAAGTAAGATTCATAGGAGAAAAGACAATCTCTTTTGTAAGTGATAATGGTCAAGAGAAATTAATGAAAGCAAGTCTCCAGTGGGATCGAGTGCTATAAAGAACAGAGATAAGGTGTGTATGTCTAAACTTTGCAAGTAAAGATACTTAATGTGCAAGTCCCATGTGAAAGGAGAACAGACACGTATCACGTATCATAGATTACAGACTGAATGGGAGAAGCAAAGATAAATCACATGTTGAATATTAGACTGAGAGATAAATCATGGTTCCAACACAAGTTACCTATAAGGTTTGTTTAGCATCTTTCAAGCCTCTGAATACAAAACAGTTTCAGCTAGAAATTTCATGTTTCTGGACATCCAGATACTGTTTCTCGTTGACATGTACTGCATTTACAAGGCAGATAAAATTCCTTAGCTCAGGAAACCCTGTTATATTCTCTTTCAATAAAAGATACACCCCCAAATATTCTTATTTAGCCCTTTACATTTTTTCCTTCAAGCYGATGGTGTTAAAAAGTATTTACAAACTCGGACTTTCCCACAAATAAGTGATAGCTTAAATAGTGTAATTATCACTTGTACTTTCTAAGTTAAACTTGAAAAACTGCTGAAATCCAAACCGTTGAACTATAGCCATGGCCAATGGGGACTTTAAGACTTGTTTATCTTAGAGCCTGGAGATATCTTTTATTAGAATAATTGTATTAGTATATTGAATATATTTAGAAAGATTACACAAGAGAAGAGAGGGAAGAGCAGAAGTCAGAAGGTTTATAAACAACGCTACAAAAAAAAAAAAAAACAACAAAAAACAAACAGAAAAACAGATGAGCTGGATTCTTTCATTGATCAACTTTGGCAATAAATGACAGACCCCAAGTGATCTGAACAGAAGTATTTAAATAGTGGTCTTGTAAGGATTTATATACACAATAAATGCACTTGTGAAAGTGTAAGTGGTAGCCTAATTCAATATATTTCTACATATCATCTGATCGCATCTTATGTGCGAGAAATGGGTTAGTAAGTTTTAGGCAATGCTAAGACACTGCTGGCTTTGGCCATAAGCCATGACATAAGCATGACATTGCTGCTATTGCTTTGGTATGCAGGATTTGCTGTGAATTAAGCTGGTTAGAAACTATCATTCACACAGAATCGCAGAATGGTCAGAATGGTTACTGTGTGTGTTTTAACACTATGAATCCAAATAGAATATATAAAAAAATCTAGAATGAAGAGGAATTTTCATTTTGATATCTAGTATTACAAAATCACTTACTCATATGGTAGTTTTAAGTTGTCCTCTGAAGAACTTGGCACTCATGCTATCATAGGACAGGCTGTCCAACTTAATGACTGACCAGGAATGGCCACAAAGGCCAGTGGCATTCTGGGGTGCTTTATGAACAACATCTCCAGTAGGTCGAGAGAGGTGATCATCCCCCTCTACTCAGGCCTGGTGAGGTCACATCTGGAGACTGTGTCCAGTTTGGGGCTCCCCAGTACAAGAGGGATGTGGAGCTGCTGGAGAGAGTCCAGCGCAGGGCTACGAGGATGATCAGAGGCCTCGAACATCTGCCATATGAGCAAAGGCTGAGAGAGCTGGGCCTGTTCAGCCTGGTGAAGCGAAGGCTGAGGGGGGACCTGATCAGTGTATACAAATACTTAAAGGGAGGGAGGGAGGAGGAGGGGGATGGCCTCTTTTCAGTGGTGGCCACTGACAGGACTAGAGGAAATGGATACAAACTGAAGCACCAAAATTTCTGCAGGAACTTAAGGAAAAATTGCTTAACAGTGAAGGTGACATAGCCCTGGAACAGGCTGTCCAAAGAGGTTGTGGAGTCTCCTTCCATGATGATATTCAAAACCTGCTTGGACGGCAGTCCTGCGCCACATGATCTCRGTGACCCTGCRTGTGCAGAGGGGTTGGGCTAGRTGATCTCTGGAGGTCCAACATTAAGGATTCTATGACTGAATGGCCTCTGCCAGCAGTTCCTAGCAAGACATGCCAACCAACAATAACAAGAATTCCTTCTTGGCTCTTTTTATTGAGCTTAGATTAAACAGAAAAGTAAATACAGATGTGTAAAATATGTTGGATATAATGCTTTGGACAAACAGTGTCTGTTTGTCCCCTGATCCAGGAATGACCACATTCCTATTACCCAACTGGAAAAAAAATTTACTTTGATGTGATCTGAGCCAAAAGATCTTCACAACYGTTCTCTTCTGGTATGAATACAGTCCACTGATGGGGAAGACATTTAAAATAAACTAAGGATAATTAAGATAATTACAGTATTTTATATGTTGTTTTTTACATCTTTKAAGTATTTAACAAGTATTACAAAGCTGAGATTCTCATTTCTCTCCTGCATCTTTCTGTCATTTCCSTGGATGCCTTCACTAGGTTCATAACTTTTATGAAAAGTTGTGCTTTTGTGWCATCTTTAGTGGCTTGATCTCGAGAAACACTGAGCATTGTGGCTTACATATAGCAAAGCCTGTAGACATATGTTCTGAGTAGATTATAATAGTCACAGTCCTTAACATTTTGCCAATTTGTAGCCTTTTCACTTTAAATGGCGACCCACTTTCMAGTTTTGTTTGTTTGCTTTGCCTGTGTAGCTGGTATTTTCTCAGCTTCATTGTATTTTGCTTTATCAGTTCATCCTTCAATTAAATCATTTTCCATACATCCTCCTAACCATTTCTGTCCTTCATTTCACTGTGTAGCCTTTCTTTTTCTGTAACTTCAGGGTGTCAGCAGTGCTTCCCATCACTCACAGCTTGTCTTTCACATCTTTCGCTTCTCACACATTTTTTTTTCTATACTGTGTTCTGCCATATCAACTTTTTTTTTTTTTCCCCTGAGGCTTGAATCTTTGTGCATGAACAGAGCTATAGCTGTCTTCCTGCAAGACAGAATTTCACCCCTCTTGACACTTCCTGTGAAATCCTTTGCTAAAATTGAGTAGGTTTGTTCAATGTAAAATGAGTGCAAATAACTCACTCCAGTCCTTTCTTATCTTATATTTCAGTTGGAAGGGCTGCTTCAGTCCCCAGATGCAAATCAAGTGAGCTCCTCCTTAAAATTAGTATGTTGTATATTACTGCTGCTACTGCTTAGGAGTTGTACCAAAACTGCTTAGTAACTTTATTCCTGGTTAGATTCTGTCTGTGATTTGGGTGTGTTGAGTTGACGACTGTTCTCAGATGAACTCTGTCCTCTAGCTTAAGTAGTTMTCTGTCTTGGAATTGATTTGGTGCATTTATAGAACATGATTATGCTACATATTGATAAGCTGGCCCTTGGCTGAGAGGAGGATGTTCTTAGTCATTTTCTTTGTTTCCCATTCCCTTTTGGAATGCAAAACTAGCACTCTCGTATCCAATTTTAGCACCTGAACAGTAATACTGCTGTACAAGCAATGACAGTGTATGAGTGGTTGAAAACTAATAGCAGAGAGGACAGATAAATTAGGATCTTGATTGCTGAGTTATTGAAATGCTTTCCTGAGTGACAACAAGGTGATCTGTGAGCACTGAATCAATGAAGCCTGGTTTTATCTTTACTGTGAGAGCCAGTATGGATTCCCTGATGTCTGGTAAGGCTGCTCCTGTTCTGCAGTCTTTTTTTTTTTTTTTTTTTTTTCTGAATGGGATCATTAACAAAGGCTTTCTCTAGCTCACTTGCTTGTACACATATTTATAGTTAAAATAATACAATAATAAATATTTTTATGTCTTTAATCCTCTCTTGCTTTGCTAGATTGGTTCAAATTATCTAGAATAACACTCCAGTAGTGAGGACTGACAAGAAGACATGTAGACATAGATGGTATGTTCACACACACAAAAAAACTTGAAAATTCAATTTCTCTATAAATGTGCTCTGACTTGATATAGGATCCCTTTGAATACTGAGTATTACTGTCCATGCTTGAAGCATATTACAGTCTGTATATGAAATTATAGCTTACTAGGTACAGGTCTTGCATGCTTAAAAATGCTAAGATAGTTTGAGGAAAATTAAGGCTTTATGCACACGCACTCTAAAACTTATATTAAAATACTGTAAAGTCTTTTGCTTTGTAAAGGAGAAGATCTCTGTTGCCAGTGATAYTCTGCAGAAAGTGGAGGTAACGTTGATACTCTTGAAACACCAACCTTATACACCCTTGTGAGCTGCTTAAGTACCAGAACTGGGAAGGAAGTGATTTGATTTTTTCTTGTCTTAAAGAGGAATAAAGTGAGCTAGAACATTGTCCATTGACTCTTGTGGTTTCCTGGGAATTAAATACGTAGCAGAATTTTCCATCGTAGCGTGTCTCACCTTCTAAGATGCATTTTTGAACGTCTTATCAAGAACCTTTATTTTTGGCTCTGAATCAGGACAGCACTTTCATCCCATTGGCTTCAATAGCATTAAGCTCATGTTTAAATACTGCTTCATAAATAGAAGCTTCTTTTTTTTTTTAGGTTTATTTTTTGAAAGTACTGACACAATATGACAAAAAATCATAAATGACAACATTAAATTAACTCCTTGCCTTACCTGTTTTGATTACCTAAAAGGAGAATTGAACTGCATTCAGTTCAGCACAATACAGGCATTTTTCATCTTTGTGGCTGTTCATGTATATTGTAAATGAGAGTCTGATCCCCAAGGTGATGGGAACCAGTTGCCTGATGGTGAAAATCTGTTTCCAAGTTAAGCTGTSAAGTCTTCATATTTAGCAGATCGTACAATGTGCTGCTACCTGCCAGCCAGCAGAGCTAAGGAGGCTCTAGGTGAAAGTTTCATGTCATTGCAGGGTAAAATGTGAGTGATGTTTGCATCTGTTTGTTCAAGATAACCTAATATGTTTGGTATTATTAAACCTGGCTTTTTAAGGAGAAATGCACTCTTAAGAATGAATAAGGCTTTGTTATACCATAAATTGTACAGTAGAAGAAGTCTGAATAATTTATTTCATTTTATTTTTACATTAGAGAGGCTTCCAGGTATTTTCCCCTTAAACTTAGGGGTATTTATGTTACATCTACCTCTTAGCTGTGTTCTTGGTGTGGCTGCTGATGGCCCTGATGCATGTGCCGAGTTATCCCTGCAGAGGCTCCGTGTTGGAGTCTCAGGGAGCTTTCTCCAGTTTCATGTCACTGTAACTTGGATAATTTCAGCAGAACACAAATGCTGTAAAGGAATGCCCTGGTGAGTTAAGCCTATAATGCTCACGTTGGTGTATGAAATAATGCCATTGTAGCCGACTTACAATGTTGTTGTAAACATAGGTTTAATTATCCTTGGGAAGTTATTCTGCAGAAGGAGCTCCTGTAAACAAGTTTTAGACCAGAAGAAACCACTACATTTAGTCTGACATTCTTCATTAAGCAGACCATAATATTTTATCAAATGATTATTTCATTGCAGTGACGTATTTGTAAAGCAAATTTTTGTTTTAATATTTCAATATTTTTATGTAAAGATTTTAAGTGATAGAGAATCTGTTGCTAATTTATTCCAGTGATTCAGAGTTAAATTTGGTCTCAATTTTACTCTGAATTAGTCTAAACTTGTCCTTGAACTGTTGCAGCATGTTATGCCCTAAATATAAATATTTGCAATAATGACATTAGGAAGGGAAGATGTGTCCTGGCTAAGAAATTTTTCAGTATCTGAATTTGCTCTAGTGTGAAAGACTACTTCCAGCTTTCTAGGAGAATAAAACAATTTTTTTTTTWATTTTAATTGTTTACAGTTTTGTCAACTATGTGACTGACTATAGTTTAGATTTTTCAAGAGAACTTTGCACTTAATTAGAAAACTTAAAACATGATATAACATGAAATCAAATGCAGCATGTGAGGTATATTCTAGGATGATTTCCAGACTCAAAGCAGCCTGTGATCTACCAGTGTGAAGCACAGCCAGAGCGCAGCAGCTTTGCCAGGCGTACATACTTTGCCTTGTGTTGTGGACCCTCCAATGGAGTTTGTTATTGTATAGAGAATTGCTGCCTGCCCATATCTCTGAAACTGTTCCTTTTCATTTGGGAGCACAATGGAATTAGCTATTTTGCAATTTGTAAAAGACTACCTATTTCTTCTGTCTTCAACCTGGTTAGGGCTGTGGTATCTTCTCTGACCTACGCTCCTCTCTGCCCTTCTCACTGCTGGAGAAAGTCTCATATGAAACTTCTGAATGGTGGAGCCTTGAGATTCAGACTTGTCAGTCCCCAGGAACCTGCATTGCTGTAGGACAGAGGAATATCTACAGTTGTTTAAGCCTCAGGCTGTTGAGGGGATGATTTTATATGTTGAGCTTGTTTGGTAGTGGTGTTTTTTTTTTCCCTCCTTCTATGAACAGAGCTCTGTGTATTTAGTTTGAGCAATATCTGCACAGCACTTCCTTCTCTCCAGCCTGGCCTTCCTGAAATCATGTTAGGCCACTCTGTGACTGCAAGGACCCTTGCTTGACAGTAACTTTTCATTGTGTTAGAATATAGTTAGTTTGTCAGTGTGGAAGAAAAAAACATCATGGACTCAACTGGAAATTATATTTCATATTGAGTTTTTTAAATATTAAAAATATGCTAGAAAGTTTGAAACTCCTGCAGATTCTGAAAAGAGTGAATTTCCAATAGGGAGTCTTGCAAAAAGAGGGGGAGATATTGTGGAAGTGGTGAGTCTGTGCCAGGAGAATATTTCAGTGTTGCCTAACATGCCAGTGACACAGTGAAACTTTGGCAGAGGTCTGTGTGTATGTGCAATGTGAAGTGTTGTGGTGCTGGAAAATGCTAGCATGTGTTGCCAATTAGTGACTACAAGAGAAATGCTGATGAAACAGTGTGCCAGAAAGGATGAAAAATAGAAAGTGATATCATCTTGTTTACATGGAGCCTCGATGGAATGCAGACTTGCAGAGCAGGCACAGGCTCACATCTTCCCTGGAGCTGCCTCACAGATAGCTTTTTTACCTTTATTAAAAAAAGAAATGCTCCACTGAAATAGAATAGACTCAGTGATACCTTGGGATTGTCTTATTTCATATTAATCTTCCAAGATGTGTATTAGAAGCTAATCATCTGTGTTCCGTTCATAGCCAATGAGCCTGTATATCTGAGAATGCAATAGCCCACCTAAGACTGATTTCAGACAAGGTGATGTTGAATCATAATTCTGAATCATAAAAATGCTCTCCTGCTTTTTCCCTTAACCCTCGGACTGCTGTTTTTTTGGGTATTTTTTTTTTTCTGTGAGGGACTGGTTTTGTGCCTCAGAAATCTGTATCCCTCATCTTGCAGTGGTTCTTAATTTCTGTTCAATCAACAATTTTTGATTTGCTAGCTTGATGATAAAGATCTGTCCTTATTTGCCATAACTGGGATAATTTTGTTAAGAAAATAGCACATGTCAGTAAAGTTATAGATTAAAAAACTGTCCAGCTATAGTGGTAGGTGCTGCTTAGACTCCTCACATCCAGTATGTCTGCTGCAGAATGGATGCCTTATTATGGGAGAGCAGCAGACTGGATGCTTGGGCCTATCCTAAAAATCAGACTCATTTTACTAGCGTTTACTAGCATTTACTTTACTACTTGTTTTGATAGTGAGTTTCCTCCATCAACAGCCTGTYCTCTGCCTTCTTTTCCATGCCTCTTTTGTCCTAGTCCCTGGGCAAAATGTGTAGTTGTTTATATTACTTTTCTGCTTTCTTTCCATCTCTCTGCAAAACAGCATGCTAGACCATGCATCTTTCCAAAGAACTTGTAGTATATGGTAAGTGTTGCACAACTGGGAASAAAAATAGCCAAGATGGAGAAGAGCATGGAAAAGCTGAAAGCTGCCATGAGATGCACATTTCTGTGTTTGTGTCTAGTTGCCAGAGAGAAGTTAGCATATTTGGTCTATGACAGAAAAGTCTGTGAAAGGACAGAGAGTAGACGGTGGAAGAGGAATGAAAAAGAAATGGGAATCTAAAATATTTGCTAAGGACTTGCCTCTCTCCCAATATAAGCTCGGCAGCCTGCATTAAACTCTCCTGTTGTAATGAAACAGGCAAGAAAAAATCACGCAGTAAAAGTGTGTTAATGAGTGATGGAAACCACAAGTGGGAATGAAGGGAGCAGAGCAGATGTGAGCTTGAGTGACCTCACCACTTTTTCTGTGGCTGTTCAAAGGTTCTGGCTCACGGCTGCACAATCTGCAACTTTCCTCAAATAGGTAATGTATTTTGGGTGGCAGTAGATAAGATACAAGACAGGGATATTGTTCAGTAAGATTTGACTAGCTGAATTTGATGCTTATAGGAGGTGAAGTCAAAAGTGGTTCCATCCCCCCAAAATATTACCATGTCTATTTCCCTACAATATTATAAAATTAAGATTCTGTCTATGCCATAGGTATTACAGAAATTATTTTAGATTTTTTTTTKTGTGAGTTAAAAAAAATCAGTATTATTTTTATGTCTTCTTATAAAAAACAATAGCATTAAGTTGAATGACTAGTGTAAGAGAAAAAAAACACACAGCAAACATTTCTTAATAATCCATTTTTGTCATTTCATTAATCAGATCAGATGCGTCAGTTGAGAAATGTTATGTGGCCRGTTGCATTTGTTCTAATGTTGTCATGTAGATACTAAAAATAAGAGTGAAGCAATGGACTTATTTGCTAATATAATGTTTAAACGTCAGCATCACAGTTTCTTCTTTTATATATATTACATATTTTTAGGAAAGCTCATCTTAGAACTTATTATAGAAGTCTCAGAAAAAAATGAACCACTTYCATTTTCAGTGCTTTTGTGCATTATAAATAGGTTGGACTCATTTATGAGTCACTCTAAATGCATTCAAGGCTCTTTTTCATTGATAAGACATTGAAAAAGCACTATTAATAGCTAAAAAAMTAAACAGAACTGCATTTTGAGAACTTAGATTGAAAAGGAGGAARAACTCTCAGCTCTGGAGGTTCAGCAGCTGGAGCCCTTTCTCACTTATTATCATTATCATCATGGTTTTCTTTCTTTAAACTCATATTTAGATGCTCATTTTACAGTTCTTCCATTTAGTTTGTCTTTGCCCTTGTCCTCATTGTCCTCATCTATTCCTCTGCCCATTCCTCGCCCACTCCTATGTTTTTCCTTTCCATTTCCTCATAAGTGCTACAYTTAAATCACTCGATGAAACAAAGTTACATAAAAGTCATTCTTATTATGCTTTATTTTTTCCAAACGAGAATGAACTGACCTTCCATTTAGGGTTGCCCCTCTTAGCTGCCAATCTACTGCTACCATTCTGTGGCCTGCATGTTTTTCTTTTCAAGACCTAATGATACTAGGAAGCTCTGCAAGTGGCAACACTGAGAAAAATATCTGAGAGGCCCCGAAGCAATGAGCTGGTGAGGGAGGCAGATGTGGTGCCTGGAGAAATGCAGTCTCAGGGGCCCAGCGAGGGCACCTTTACCTGTAAGTGCACAGAARATGCAAGTTAGACCTGGCTGTGGTAGCTTCAAGTATCAGCACTAGGAGTACCAGAGCTGGGTGTCTGTCCTTTATCTATCCTAGATAGCAGATTTACTTTTACACTGAGTTTCCTCCAGTCTGATACTTGAACAATAAGAAATTCACTGAAGGTGGATTTGGTTTAAAATATTCAAGTTCACTAAGTGCTTGCTGCAGCAACACTTGCCCTGTGAAGAAGAGACATGCCTTCTGACATCCTTCAGAGATATTACAGATGTTCAATTCTCTTTTTTCCTTTTGTATAAAGGAGGGGAGAGTTTCAGTGCCTGGGGATGAATGTGAATATTTCTRTCTTATCCTTATTGATTTCCTGTTATAACTTGTAGCATAATGGTGATAATAGCTTGAGCACACTGTTTTTTTTCTCAGCAATAAACCATGTGATAAACTGCTGGTCGTCTTGTCTCTTAATTTGCCCTGCTGGCAGCCACATTAAAGCTTTTTGCATATTGCAGTGATAACTTTATTCAATTAAAGCTGCAGACAAACTGCATGAAGGACGGTGGTACAAGTGTAGTTCACATCTGACGCATAGAGAATCTAGTTTCTGGAACTAGACATTGATTCTTATATAAACACCATCCCCTTGGGTCTATATAGAGTAGTGCTTGGTCACTGCAAGTTCTGCTGTTTAAGTGCAGTTGAATCTGGTGAGTATTTTGTCCCTCTCAAGATAGTAGGTTTTATAGGAAGAACATAATACTATTGAAGACTTAATCAGCGTTCTTACATGGCACTGCCGGAGCCATAATCTTATGTATAAGAAATAAAAGCTAGAGACTTGCATTTTGTATTGTGACACACTTCAGAAGAGAAAATGTTTACTGAAACACTCACATAGGAAATACATATTTTAGGGGGAAAGAAATACTCTGTAGTTGCTTGTTTGTTTTCATTGTCTATAAGGAAATACTAGGCACTGAATTTGGACGAGATGAGTAACTTTAGTTGAGTCACTCCGTWTAGCAAACCCATGTCTTCTTGAGTACAGGGGCAGTATTCACATACACCCAACATAATTTTGGGAAAGCAAGTTTTGGGGAAGTCAGTAGGGGAAGCAAAGGGCTCAGGACAGATGAGGGAGTTTGCCAAAGGGGCTGAGTAAATGCTTTGGTAATTACTTCATCTAAGTTTTATGCCACTGCACCTGCACTATTAGAGTTTTGCAGATTAGGTAGTTTAAAGATAATTCAGTGGTTGCCATTGCTGGAGACCATCCCACAGTCATATCCGCATTACTGGTCTCTGAGTGGGATCCTTCTGGAAGATACTGCATATGTATCTCATCTTGGGAGACTGGGATATCTGGCTTGCATTCATGTAAACTTAATATCACATCTTTGAAGCTCGTACCATATAAAAGCTTAGCAGAACTGGTTATATCATCTGTTATGCCATTTTACCCACAAGACTGTTTTAATAGGTTATTTTAATACAGAGATTCTTTTTTGAACATGTCAGTTGGCTGTGCTGGAAGCTGTAACAGCTACATCTCTGTACAAGTTCCTACAGAAACTGGGCTCTGAAGAAGTATTTTTATTTTGGGTTTGTTAAAGGAGACCAAGTGATGATACTTAACACATGCCATGTTGAAAGCAGATTTAGCATTAGTTAATTAGTTGTCTCAAACTGCTTGTAAGTTGGTTACTGCAAAAAGAGAACTGAGATCAAATAACCTGTCAGGATCATAAAGGGACTCAGTGAATATTACAAAGTAGTTCCTGGTTTTCATGCTGCAGTCACTTGCACGCACAGAGGTTATTTTAAATTGTTCAATGATTGCAGTAACGCAAGAGTCAAACCAACGTATATGAAAATCAGAGCAAGTCTAGAGACATTTTCTCTGCTATTCTCTTCCAGCTTTCAGTAATTAATACTACAGAGACTTGCTGGACTGTAGATTTCTTTCTAACCCTCATATTTAATGGCTTGTAATGAATCCATCCTCTACAAATATCTCATCCTTTTTTTTTTTTGAACTCGTTTATACTGTGAGCTTCTTTTGTATCCTGCAACTGTGAGCCCCTCAAGGTAATGCTGTACGGAAACTTGCTCATTTTGCTTGCTTTAATTCTGCTGCTTGTACTGTGCACAATATTCACTTTCCTCACTGGAATGTGACCTCTCTCCACACTTTTTCCCTGTGCAGAGGATGGCAGAAGGTATAACATATCAGAGAATAAGGCTCTGAGTACTTGACTATGCTTGTGCATGGTTACCATCCTTCTGTCTGCCCCAAGTCAAATAACATACAGAGTGACTGGCCTCTTTACTGGAGATTTCCTGGCTACAGGCAAGTAAAGAAATATAATCCTTTTGATTTTAACATCAACCCAGCCATTTCTTGGCCTGATTTCCTTTGGCAGAAAAAGCTATCAGTGGCACTTCTGCTGACTTTCTGGAAAGAAACTCAGTTCAGTGAAGAGCCTGACCTTCCCCACAACCTCTGTGTTACAAACATTCTGTACCCTTTTTAGTCTAGGAATGAAAAAGCATTTAATCCTAAAACCATGAGACGGTTACTTCAGTTAGCGTTAATTAAACCCCTAAACCTCCTTCCTTCTGATAATTAAAAAGGCGAAAATTAAAACTACGTATAAACAGCCGTTAATACAAAAGCAATTTTTTTTTATGGTAGATAGTGATAGTACACAAGGTGAGGATTATTGTCCTTGGAGATGTGAATGGTGTCTTTTGTTTCCTTTTAATACCAGATTATGGTATATGTGCACTTGGTGTACAGTGTTTTATGGATGGACTAATTTGGTTTTGCCTTCATGAGAGAAGGAAATGGGTAGAAAGTTGAGTTCCTTAATTAAACTCAGCTGTGCTGCCAATTCCTCCTGCAAGCCCGTCTTTGCTCAGTAGTGATCCCTGGTTCTGGAAGGGAAGGTGGTAAGGCTGGAAGCATGTTTCTGGTGGAGAGTGTCTTCCCAGCTCTGTGAGCGTTGCCCTGGGTTCCTCAAGAGCACTGAGAGCAAGTTTTCAAGGTCTCTGCTTGACTGTTGTTCACTTTCTAGGCAGATTCCCTTTTGTCTAAGGATTTGTCTAAGGACATTTTCCCTGATGCCTCTRATTGCTTGTTGGAGACCTTCCTCCATGCCTTCCCACAGCAGCTTCAGGCAATAGCATGTCCATGCAGTCCGGCTAAGGCTTTTCAGGATAGACGACTTTGCCTTTCTCTCATCCTTCTAGGAAGGGTGGTGGTAGTGTGCTTCATCTCCACACTGTGCTGGGCAGCAAGCCACTCATTCATGGAGAACATGTTTCGCTTTCAAGAGTAATTCCTCTTGAACTCCTAGCATTTCTGTAAATCTGAAATTCCTGTTCTGCAGGACTACTCTGTTAGAACCTGGCTCACTTTGTTGGGTTTTCAAAATGGTTCACTAGTTTTCCCCAGTGTTAGTAGCACCTCATCTCCCTGAGTGACTTTTTCCCCACCTCAGAGACTAAATTCTGCCTTAGGATAATGATTCTTATTGAAATAATTAGCGATGTTATCCCAGAGACGATAAATATGGGCGAATTCAGGAGGGATTGCTGTGCAAACCTCCCACTTAAGAGAAGCAGCTTGAACATTCACAAGGGATGGCCACACACCCACCAAAAATAGAAGCTAAGGCACTGGAATGTTGTTTGTGTTTGTAATATTCTTCGTGTTCAAGACACACAGGGCCACCCTAGAAGAAGCAAATGAGATAAAGAACAGATACATCCTACTTTGTCTAGGCAAGCCAACATGTGCCTTCTGTTTCAGTCCTCTTGGCTAGAAGTTCAAGATGCTGCCTGCATTCCAGAGGGCAGTGAGTGATTCCTTGTGCAGTGCTGACCCCCAGCCGAGTTGGTGGAGGGCTGACACGAGGGATCTGGGCTGCTTTCAAGGYGCCTGGTTTCTGTGGGTGATGTTCTCTAAATAGTGAGCCAGGGAGACTGGGTTTGATGCCCCACTTGTCTTTTCCTGGTGGCAGCAGCTTAGGTGGGCATCCAAGTCCCTGGGAAGCATGGGAATGAGCAGGCAACATTCCTTTATTTTGTCGCTAGTCAGGAAAGAGTCTCACTGTGTTCATGTGCCGTGGAGTAAAGCCTATTGTATGTGTTGTGAAGTGTGTGTTGTTTTGTGTTGTGTTTTGTGCATGTGAAACATGCCTGTTTATACAGGCAAGGCCCTGAATATTTTGCAAATAATACTAATAGAAATAAAGCACATCAGTGTTACTTGAACACTTGTGTTCCACCACTGGTAACAGTAACCCTCGCTGATTTTTTTTTTTTTATAATACTGCAGGTATATGGGATTTTTCTAGGGCAGAACCATGTGATTCAACAGACTTTCTGTCTGTCACAAATAGCAGTCCTTTTACTTAATGACCAAACAATTTTTAACATGACCAAACATCACTTATTTATTGAAGCTTTTATGACAAGGTGTCTGTAAAGGAATTTTCTTTGAGTAGCTCTTGACATTGAATTGCTGCAGATAGAGGGCAGTGACTTCTGCAGGTGAGTCTGCCTGTCCTTCGTCTTGAGCACAGTGTGCAGAGAAACGATGGTGTAGTGAGTGAAATGTGAATCTGTTTGAGGATATACACCCTGAAGGCTCTTAGCTCCATCACAACATTTAAGGCTTCTCCAGTGATGGTACTTTATCTCTCTTGTGCAGCCATACAGCAGAGCTAAAAAAATGACTGCATAACTGAGTGTCGGGTGAATTTTTTTTTCCCTTCTGGATACAAATTAYGAAGCATAAATTTGTCTTCTCGGACTAATAAAGGGCCTGTGATATTTTAAATTTACTGCTTGGGTAGCTTTGGGAGAAAGTAACTATGACACCAGCCTGTTCTCTAAAAGCAGAATCCCTTATACTGACTTAGACCTTTTTTTAACATATTCTTTTTTCCCTTAGTCATAGCAACCATCTACAGATTTGAACCTGCATCTAGAAGAGCAATGAAACAGTCCTGAATGTCTCCTCTTGCCTACTTTTTTTTTTTTTCATGATTTTAGTACTAACATTTCAGTCACTTTCCCTTAAGTATGTGGCATTTTCTATAGTCGGAAGTACTAACAAAACCAAAACCTAATTGTCTCGCCTCTCCTGTATGTCTGCAAGGAAGATAGGAAAACATTGCTCCTGTCACTTTAGAGATGAAAATCAAAGTAAAGAGGCTCCTGGCCAAAGTGCAAGTATTAAAAAGACTGCTCTGCCTTTGCTGGAGTTCAGGTCAGTGGCAGAAAAGGGTTTTGATGTCAGAATTACTTGGTTTGTGCGTTGAGGATGTGCACAGCTGACTCTTGTCTGACTTGTTCCAGTAACAAAGCTTGTGTCTCATGCATTTGCAGTGCAAGCCTGTGTCCTCCATCCCTTGCCAGGACTCCTTTGGTCACAGCACTTCATCAGGGATATTGGACATAGTTGTCCCTGCTCAAGGACTACAGGAGAGAGGCTATAGGGCTGCACTTGTCCCTGTACAAGTCAGTTCCCCCACAGCAGTTTTACTCCATGAGCAAAATCTTCCTCTTCTGCAAGTTGCCAAATGTCAGCTTGAAGCTAGCATCTGTTTTGCGACCCAGAAACACTGGTTTCACTCAAATTCTTGATCTATACATTTTCACAGTGCCAAAAGGGAATAATGTATATCTTTATCACTGAATGACAATTATATTCTTCTGCTTGCTCATGTTTCAACTTGCATTTAGACAAAACATCAGACTCACTTAAAAATGTTCAAAGGCAGCATTCCAAAAATGTTGTTAGAGTCAAAACTGCCTTAAATATATGGTATATATTGGCTTCAGGTACTTTTTATTTGAAAATGTATTTTTTTCAGGTAATTTTTATTTGAAAGAAAATGATTAATTAAATGAAAAAAACATTGCCTGTAATTAATTATTTATTTCTGATATCTATGTCTTCAAGGTTTTAGAACTGTAGAGCTCATTTTCTCACCCTGTACTTTTATCCAGAAGATGAAATTAGAAAGCAAGCTGTCTCTGAAGTTTGTTTTTTCCACAGCTCTTAGTTGGTTTCAACTTGGAATTAATTATTCAGTGAACCAAAAATATTTAAATAAACTGTCAAGAAAGATATATTATCTCTGTATTTGCAGAAGAGCCTCGTGGTGTCAGAATCTGTTTTAGCATTTCTAATTCCAGGAACTTAACCACTGTCTCCCATTTAATTTGTTACAAACAAACCACTTCAGTTATTTGGCTTGTTTTAAAACAAGAAAAAAATCTTGAATGTACAAGTACATACTACATTTGTACATAGTACAAATATGTACTGTGAGAATTATTCAGAATTATTATTGTAATCTATTCTGTATATTCAGTATGTTTTAGACATAATATTTTATTTCTAATAGATGTCATAATTTTTAATTTTCAAAATGATTTTCAATAGGTTTATTAAGAGACAGGTGTATTCACATGCAATAGCATAGTTTAAGTAATTAATAGTTGGGTTCTGTTTGGCCGTTTTTTTAATTGATCCTTAACCATCTGTAGTTGGTCAAAAGATATCTTTGAGAGTTAGGTCCATCAGATTCACTTCTTTAAACCAAAGGCAGCTAATTCTTGTGTAGAAGCAGAAGACCTTCAGTACCTAAGTTGTTAGTGATGCTGAGAGTCCMTTCTTTTATCTGAAACCTTACTTTTATTCATCCTCATAGGGCATCTCAGGAAATGTGGGCTAGATGAGTGGACAGGGAGTTGGACTGAGAACTGCTTGAACGGCAGAGCTCAACAGGTTGTGATCATAGAGTCTAGCTGGAAGCTTGTAGCTAGCAGTGTCCCCCAGGAGTGAGTACTGGGTCCAGTCTTGCTAAGGTTCTTCATCAGTGACCTGAATGAAGGAACAGAGTGCACCTTTAGCAAGTTTTCTAATGATACAAAGCTGGAAGGAGTGGCCCACACACCCGAGGGCTGTGCTACCGTTCAGAGGGACCTGGACAGGCTGGATTGTTGAGCATGAGGTTCATGAGGTTCAACAAAAGCAAGTGCAGGGTCCTGCACTTGGGCGGAATAATCCCAGGCACCAGGACAATCTGGAGCTGACCTGCTGGAAAGCAACTCAGCAGAGAAGGACCAGGGAGTCCTAGAGGGCAATGAGGTGACCACAAGCCAGGAACGTGCCCTTGTGGCCAAGGCCAATGGGATCCTGGCCTGCATCAGGAGGAGTGTTGCCAGCAGGTCGAGGRAGGGGATCCTGCCCCTCTCCTCAGCTCTGGTGAGGCCACACCTGGAGTATTGGGTGCAGTTCTGGGATCCCCAGGACAAGAGACGTGGAGTTACTGAATCAAGTCCAGCAAAGGTCCCAGTGAAGGGACTGGAACCTATCTTGTGTTGAGGAKAGGCTAAGAAAGCTGGCACTCTTCAGCCTGGATGAGAGAAGACTGAGGATGATGTTATCAGCACATGTATAAATACCTGAAACGAGAATGTAAAGAGGATGAGGTCAGCCTCGCTTTGTGGTGACCAGTGACAAGACAAAAATCTGAAGACACAAACTGAAATGTAGAAGGTCCTGCTTRAACACGAGAAAAACTTTACTGTGAAGGTAACAGACCACTGAACAGGCTGCCTGGGGAGTTTGTGGAGCCTYGTAGTCCTGTGCAGTATGCTCTAGGTGTCCTTGCTTGAGTAGGCAATTGGTTATACTAGATGATCTGCAGAGGTCCCTACCAACCTCAACCACTCTGTGATTCTGTGATTCTCCGTGATTTTTTTGTCTTTCCTATTCAGAGATTAGGAGATCCAGTAAATGGAAATCAGGTGTTCTTGGCTCTGTATCCCATGCATGTCCACCTTATGATCTCTTGCATTATTTGTAATAACCATTCATTGTGAGGCTTTTATTTTAAATTGTTCTATTTTTAAATTGTTCTGGATTTTGTACCAGCTCTATTTTGCTTCTTTCTATTTCACATAAAAACTACTCCTTTACTAAGGCAGTAAACTTCATAGTACCCTTCCAAAGTTGTTTCTAGCCTTTCTCCTTCATTCATGGGCATGGAAGAGGGAGCTTTTCTGTCTTGGATCCTATTGTTTGAGTGTGCTTTTTACTTACRTAATTTCTTACTTTCTTACTCATCATTCTTTTCTATGCTGTAGCACTCTTTCTTTTTTAATATTTAGCTGAGGATCCGAGAAGTTCATCAGGAAYGGTTGTATCGTTGTTTTTTCAGAGTCTATGTGAAACTGTGAACTGGGAAAACAATAGCTGAATAAGTTTGATTGAGTGAATGTTTAGTAAGGATCAAGGGAGCAAAGGAGGGAACTATAAGGAGTTCCTAAAGTACTGGATTTCCCCTCTGGCTCTCATCTTTGTCATTTGTCTGATATAAAGGAGCACAAGCCAGCTGCCTGATGCCTCTACAACACCTCAGAACACAATTAGTTATAATGGCAGATTCTCACCCCCGGCAGTCTGCAAATGCTCCTCTGTCAGCATAGAYGCTCTATCACAAGCGGGCAAGAAGAGAAATCCCCAAAAGACACAGACCAAGAATTCAATAGCTTTGCCATATCCCCACCACAGATTCCACCATAAAATTTGCAGTACTAGTCTGCTGYCACACTGTGCTGATACAGGAATGCCAGATCCCAAGAGAAAAACCACAAGTTGCCCCAAACCAATGCAGAACATTCTTGTTTTAGCCTTCTTTTGGTGGTGGTTTTGCTTCTTGTGATTATCTTGAGCGTGGGAGAAAGATGCTGTGTGAAGAATGGCATATGTAAATGGCAAATTATGTCACTCAACTTTATCCATTTAAAAGTAGATTCATCCTATCCTAAGATGCACAGAGGATGAACTTTCCAGAAGAGCCCATTTTTCTCCATTGGCTAGAAAGAGGCGTGGACAAGACATGTCTCGTTTTCACTAGACTTGGGGAAAAACAAACAAACAAAAAACACACCACCGCAAAAAAGAACAGGTAGCTTAAAATGTCTTTACTTCTGTTTTTTTCCCACTTGGGTATTTCCACTTTATACCCAGAAGTATTCCCACAAATGGGTATTTCCTTTTTTTCTGGGTGTAAATGGAGAGAAAATATCCTTTGTGTTTTTTTAGCTGCTGCCTATCTTACAGTTCAAAATGTAAGGAGAGAATAGGCAGCTCAGGGCTGCTCCATTCCCCWGAGGGAGAACTTTAGGTTGGGGTAGTGCTATGGCACAAATTACGCAGTTCAGTCTTTCTGATCAGAACACTTAAGTGACCTAATAAGTGTTARCTGTGCCTCCTTTCTCTGGAATTTGCCGCTTAAAAATCCTGGATCTCTTTGTAGGCTTGCATTCCTCAGTGTCATTATGCTCACTTCATTGTGGCTTTCTTTGTTGAGAAACTTTACTGATGATCTTTCTGCTTCCAAACTTATGAGTAAATAGCGGCCAAAATATCTGTGTCAAATCCGGTTAGCCAGGAAAATGGCAGAATTGTTATCTTGTTTGCTCCAAAAGCTGCCCTCTTCCACCTCTGTCGTACCTCTAAGCAGTCATGCCTTTTGCTCAGGCCTCTGCTGGAGCGTGTGCCAGACCCCAAACCGCACCAGAGCTGGCAGCTTTTCCTCTGACACATGGAGCCAATCTCTGTCTGCTGACCGAAGCCCAGTGAGGCCGAGAATCAGGAGAGCGCTGCTGAAGGGTAGGGGGTAAATTGCCTTTGGCCCAAAAGAGCCTTTTCTGGATTTTTCCAAAGCCGCATCCCATTTGCTCACTGTGTTCCCTGGGTGATACTGGATAGTTGCAGCGAGTGAAACTGTAGAAGTGGCCAGAGTTAACGGGGAATCTGTCAAAAGCAAAACAGTATCAGGTTGTGGTACATTGCCAAACCAAAATGCGTTAGGCACAGATTTTCTAAAGGCTTCTTGTTTGCTACGCCAATAGAAAGGATGAAAGTAGGGGTGACCGCAAGGTCAGGCAGCAGACTGGAGGTTAGCTCCAGTTGAGAAGCAGCAATTACAGCCTSACCCAGGGAGGCAGGAAGCACTGCCAGGCCCTTCGAGACCTTTGCGAACAACCATGGTTTGTTCATGGAAGAATATACTTTATGACTCTTGTTTATTTTTCATTACATTCATGAAGTGMGAGGTTCTTCACATCTTAGTTAATAGTTGGAGTAAATAAAGTGTCCTTGGGTTTCTTGTTTAAAACATATATATACACATATATCTGAATATATACATATTGTCTGAATATATACATAAATGTTGGCACTGACGCTAGGCATTTTGCATTGAGGCATTTCCTTTGCTCAGTAACCCAGTCATAGGGCTCTTCTAGCCTGAAAAGTCCAGAATGGTTGTGCTTATCTTATCAGCCTCTTCTTTCCCACTTGGGGTCAAGTAGGTAACTTTATATTCACGTGAACAACTCCTACTGTAAGGGAACGGCCTTACTGATATCATATAAATTACGCAGGAAATGTCAGGCTTTTATTAGTGCCCTTCAGTTGCAGCAGTATGCCCCTTACTGAGACCCTGTCCCKAGAATACAGAAGTGTTGGTGTAGAGTGGATCTGGTGGGTCACAGTCCTTTGGTCACACATACAACTCATCCAGAACTGGAGATAGACTGCAGTGAGGGAACACTGCAAAGTCATTTTGCACAAAGAAGGGCATACACATTTTTTTTTTATTGAACAGCTGTTGTATCCTGTTTCTGTCAGAGGGCTGTCTACTCAAGGTGACAGAGCTGCCAYTCAGTGTTTCTAAGTCAAGTTGTGAATGCTCCCATAAAGCTTGACCATTCCCTCCTAGGAGGGTTGGCCAGTGATTCCCACTAGGACAGAAGAGACCTAGGCCTATCTTGTTCTTCTGCTTCAAATTTCCTCTGCAACCACTAGCAGATCTCTCTCCTAAACCAAATGGATTGCAGCGAGCTCTGACCACTTTAAAGTTAAGCCTCTAGCCTCATCCATTTCAGCAAACTTCCTCTACAGTCAATGTAAATGGGTAGACATCTCTCCAAGGAAATTCAAGCTGTTCTAAAAGAGATATATATATAGATGGTATTAAGAAACCTCTGGATATGATGTGGCTGTTTCTTTTACCTACTAARCCTTAATTCTTAATAAGGGTGTGTCTATGTGGGTATTTTATGTTGATAATTCAGATACTTCTTTTCACCCAAAGGCAACAAGGCAGTGAAACCTTGCTGTGCTGCTGGTTCCACATCAAATGCTAAATGAACTAAAGTCAGAAATATTTCCTTTCCTTTCCTTTCCTTTCCTTTCCTTTCCTTTCCTTTCCTTTCCTTTCCTTTCCTTTCCTTTCCTTTCCTTTCCTTTCCTTTCCTTTCCNTTTTTTTTCTTTTTAACAAAATTTTCATTGTTTAAGGAATTTAATGTTTTATTAGCTTTATTTGTAATTTAGTTATTTAATGATGGGAAGTTTTATTTACTGGAGGATGTTTTGTGCCTGATTTACACTTTCCTTTCCTTTCCTTTTTTTTCTTTTTAACAAAATTTTCATTGTTTAAGGAATTTAATGTTTTATTAGCTTTATTTGTAATTTAGTTATTTAATGATGGGAAGTTTTATTTACTGGAGGATGTTTTGTGCCTGATTTACATAAAGAAATCTTTGTAAATCYCATGCTATTTTGTAATAAAAGTTAATATTACTTTAATGGTTAKCTGTGTGCAAGGAGAAATTACACCAACTATGCAAAATTGTTATTCTAAAGTAAAATCCCAGATGCTTTGTACCTAATTTGTGGAATTTACAGTTTTAGAAAGCAGTTTGTTTGCATAATATTTCATTAAAAGATAATATTTAACATACARTAGAAAGAAAATCTAGCTTGTTTTTACTGTGAAGAAAAGAAAAGCTATAAATTTTGGGAAAACAAATCTGTGGTAGAAATAGGGTAGTAAAAATTGACTCTGCTATATGGAATCTGGAAWACTATGACCACATGTAAAAATATGTGTTAAAACTTAGATAAATGGCTAATATAATGGTTTTTCAAAGGCATTGTGATTGTGCAAAAAAAAAAAAAATCTTTGAAATGTTTGAATTATATTGTAGTGGAACYGACTTGCCTATAACTGAGGCTCTGCCGGCTTCTCTGCAAGAGAGTGGTCTGTTTTACATTCTCAGACACATGCCTGCCTTCAACCACAATACATATTTCTTTCTTTATCCTTGATACATAACTGTGTTATTCAAATATGCATATATATATATATATATTTTTTTTTTTAATGAGCTAACTTGCACCATTAGGATACTTGGAATAAAATACCCATCCTACTTAGTGTTTAGGCAGATGTCTTTAACTAAGGTGAGGTCTGATTTTTCTCTTGTAGTGGAAACTCAGTAATAATATTGCAAAAAAAATGCCAGACATACTTTGGCAATCAAAGTATGGCTCTATATTAATTGTTTAGGAGTTATTTCTCCTTCCTTACTAAAAACATCAGGAGACTTGAATTTCTTTTGTGATCTTTTCTTTCTCTTGTTAAACTTATAAACAAGAGGGAATCTGACCTGTACTAGTTTTGTAATGTAAGTCCTACATAGATGGCAAATAAAGCCTCAAGGATATTCGAAAGCACAATATATTAGCTGTGAAAAAGAAGAGAAGAATACAAGAATCCAATGGCTGATAACTTGGAAAAGAATGCTTAAAAGCCTCGTTGTTCCTACAACTTTGACTGGAGTCGYTAGTGATCATGTAATCTTTCTGTACATCAGTTCACCTCTGTACAATGCGAGTAATAGCAGGTATTGATTTTGAAGATTGCTGGARGATTTTCATCTCTACTTAGTGCAAAACAATGCCATATCATGAAGTAACATCCCTTTTTCTAGCACAGACTTGCATCTTCTCTTGCAATGATACTTTCTTCCTTTATAGCGTTTTTGTATTAATAATTTTAATGTACTATGGTAATGGTGAACACAAAAACACTGTGAATGTGTCCTGTTATAAACTCTTTTGATCTGTTGGGACTGAAATTTAAACCCTGAATATTCATATTCTTTTTTTTTTAGTATTATTTTTTGATGGACTATGTTCCTGCAGAGGCAGCACTGCAAAAGACATTAAATAATTAAATAGATAATTTGTTGTTTAACTTTGTTCTGGATGGGGAGATTCAGGACAGATTTGATTCTGTCTTGAAGAGGGTGAATCCATCTGGGTTGTACAGCTAGTAGCTTGGAGGCAGTAATACCCTTGGTAATGATTTTCTTCTTTTTGCTTATTCCTAATTTACTAAAATAAATTTTCAATAGACTGACTTTTTTGTTTTGAAAGGATTGTGCTCACCTCCTTCTCTCCTTCCCACCTGTCCCCCAAAAAAAGGCCTTCCCATGAAGCTCACTAATATTTTTTTTAATCTCCTGGAGTCCCTCCTGGAGCCAAATGATATTTTTCATCGCTGATGGGAATATGAAACACTGCTGAGACAAAAGCCAGTTGGACAAGGATCTCAGATCATGCTCCAGCCCTTACTCAGTCATTTAGAAAACCTCATCAGGAATAAGCTTGTTAGATTGCATTAATAGCAAATGTCATCTAGTTTGGTTTGTAGGGAGCCTCAGATGAGGCAAATAATAATTTCTGGCCTGTTTCTCCTTTTCCTCTGCCCAGATTACTGCTAATGCCACTGAAATTTGGTTCTTTACCAGGTCCCGTACTTTGTTTGAGATCATCTAAAGAGAAGGCTTAGATTTATTTTCCTGTAGTGTTATACAGTGACCTCAGACCACACTCCTATCCAGCAATTACATTTTTAAAAGAAATACAGCGTTTGATGTGAAGAGTATATGTGCATTTTAGGTTGAGATAATCTCTGTGYGAGACCTATGTTTAATCGGTCTAGACTAGTTTTATATAATCAGAGAGTAACTTGACTGATACTTGCATTTGCAGGGTTTTGATATGAATTAAGCAAATTGTAGTAGGAGGTCATGAAATTCAGAAATGCTAAGTTAGGCTTCTGTTTGAAGCTTGAGAGAAGATGTGCAAGCAAGCAAAAACATTCCAGCATTTGTCATTTGTCATGTCATTGATCTTAGTTTAGTTGGTAATTGCTTTTAATGCACTGCAGATTCCCTCATTTTGTTTTTTAGCCTCCTATAATGTTCAATATTACAGTGTTCATCATCAAAATTTCACTTATAGTCTTGTGGGACATCACAGTGGAGCATTATATTGAACTACTATATCACTTCCTCATTGATATTTTTAAAAGATGAAATTGTTATATAAAAGAAGATAATTCAGTTTTCTCCAAGTGCAATCACAAAACACTGCAGTTTTTAAAAATTTATTGAAACCAATATATATCATTGTTTTATTTCAGAAGAAGAAGCTCTCTCAATGCTAAAAGGTCCAATACCAATTTAAAATCTCTGTTTCAATAAGGTCATTCATCATTTAATGCTGGTAACAGCCTATGTTTTTAATTCTAAAAGAGTAATTGTTAACATTCAGCAGTTCTACTCAGACAGAGCAGTCTGAAAGAATAAAAGAAAATGATCAGACCTGAATCACAGGTCCAGTCTTTGGTTCCTGCACTGTAAAATAATGTTTCTGTACTTGTGTTTCTGATACAATAGAGAGAAGGTTAATAGGGTGCAAAAATCCACTATATATGTATAAAAAAGTAAAAGCTGTTTTGTTGGAGTGCATGAAACAAGCTGACATGAAAATGTACCCAGGTTTTATTAGGCTTCCTTAACTTCAAATATATCTACAAGCAGACCTTCTAGTTTTACTGTGGCAAGTGATCCTCCTGGGCTGATTTGTGTACTACATGACATGTCTGGAGGAGTTATAAGCTCTTGAAATGTGAATGGTTTTGTCTCTGTTACGCCTGTATGTGTTGAGGGGTGGAGGTAATGAAATTGCAAGTTGACCTTTTGATATAGCAGCATTAGCAACTGCTGCTGTAATAATCATCCTCCTTTCAGTTGTTGAGACACTGGAAATTACAGCTATACACTTTACTCCTAATTTTATGCATGAGCTTGTTTAGTAGCCATCCATCACTGAAGTGTTTGTTGTCTCTTTCTTGTGTCTTTTAAACAGTCAGAAGTGTCCATGCTGCATTTGTTGGTGTACAATGTTGACTGGAGGCTGATCAGGTTAAACCATCATCCTGTGTACAATCTTGCATCAGCCAAACTAAGCTGCCCCGCTGTGGAGATTAGAGATGAGAGATGGTGGTGAATGCTGCTGCTTTTCCATTGCCTTTCTGTGAACACTTTATCCAAATAAAATGATTGTTAAAACAGGGTAATGACTCCAAGAAAGATCAGAGAGACACTGGACGACAGAAGGACCCACAAAGCTGAAGAAGGCAATAGGGTTTGCTTGGAGTTGAGCTGTGACTTGTGACTAAGTTATAAAGAAATTTGAAGGTCAAATGATTAGCATGATGGAGTTGAAGAACAGGAAGCCATGAATGGATTTTGAGAACAGTCAAGACAAGGTTAAAGAGACAGTCATGAGAGAAGATTTCCATTAGAAGTTAGTGGTAGGATATATATATTTTATATATATATATTTTATAATATTGAAGTGGTGCTTTATTATTCCCAAGGCATAGCCACACTGATGTTACTATGTTTACTGGCTGCCTCATTGTAGAGGCCAAGACTTGAATTATTACCTGAATAATTACGCAAATTACACACTGGATTAATTTTGTGGTCTTAGAATTGATTCCAGTAGATCCAGGACRTAGCGTGTTAGGAGGATGTCGTGGAGAAAACTTGCACTGTGATCATTGCACTTTGTCAGTTTAAATACAAACAAATTCAGTTAAGGAATTGCTGAAGAGTATTGTTTAAATTCCAGATTATTTTCTCTTGATTCCTCAGTGCCCAAATTTCCCTATATCCACCATAGAACTCCTGAATTCAAGACTGCAACATTTATGTTTGTTTCCCTGGCACATAGTGACCATGTTTGTAACAAGAGAAMAGGCAGAAAGGAATGTGCAGAGGGATGCAGAGCAGTCAGGAGACCTGAATGAAATCTCTTACGGGGTTAATGGTAAGACTTGATTTTGATTGCAGTGAAGCCCGGATTGRGACTTCAGATTTCATTTCCATCCTGGTCATTAATTTGTTGTCAGTTCCCCACATGTAAAATGAATATGGTGACACTTTCCCATCATTGTACAGTACTGCAAGGGTCACTGGAGGAAAAATCTGTACTTAACATGGGTATTTAAATGTTTTAGTAAGTATTGTTTTATTGCAGGCTTATCATGGGATAGAAAGTGTGGGGAGCTTTCCCAGCTGCTTTCAGACACCTTCTGAGGGGACTTTCCTTTTTCTGACAGCTGAGGCCACTTCGGCCTTTCTGTCATTGTGTTTGCCCTGTGAAGGAAGACTGATAGCCACAAAGTGCTCGACATCTTCAGTGTGTGGCATTAATTCTCCATCTGTCTAGCATCTCGCAGCTGTTAGAGATGTAGAATTTTTCTGTGGGGTAGAAAATATTCCCGGCAGCTGTGGATCCTAGGGGATTAGTGGTGTTAATGTGGGGCCACTGGCTAGAGAGGATATTTACATCTCAAGCAGAGCATTCAATTTATTATCAGAAATATACAGTTTTGGAAGTGAGTTTTCTGCTACAGATTGTCTTCATATATATATATATATATTTTAAGTTGTTGTCCCTCAAAGTTTTTCAGGGAGCTTTTTATGATCACGGAAATGTATCTCCAGTTGAGAAGAGCAGATGGGCAGCTCACTTCAAACCCAGCAGGGAATTGGGTCTGTGAGCCTGTCGTATGAGCATGCTGGATTTAGGGTCTGGAATTTCCCTATCTCTGAAATGATATCATATATTCAGCCAGAGTATTATGCTTTGTAGAAACTGTAAGTCTTGCATGGTAGTTTCTATACATGTGTAGTGTTACTGTACTGTAGGTTCTGTGGCTCTAATACATTTTTTCCTCTGACTATGAGTTTTCAATACATTTCTCTAGGGTCATTCAAGTTACAAACTGCTTTTTAATAGAAATCCTAAAAATGTGTCTCCTGCAGCATGTCATAATTTTTGCATAAATAAACCACACAGTTTTAAAAATCCACATTTTAAAATAAAAATACTAATAAACTGTAAAATGTACCTGTGAGGACAGGAGACTGCCAGTAAAATTTACTAAAAAATCATTGTCAGACACCAATACCTCTTCTTCCTACTTATAGGATTAGTTCCAATGCTGGTGATGCTTAAACAGTGTGCTCAAAGAAGGCACGTAGCAAAGGAACACGTTGCCTTGGAAATAATGCGTGAAGAGACTTGCCAAATGTGTACCTCCATCTATGCTGTCTCCCTTAATGTAGGGTTGCCCTGAGGTGGTGGATGCACACGTCAGAGCATCTGTGCATCACACCTGGGCAGGGGGACTGCATGCTGAAACCCAGAAGGAGCAGGTGGTGAGTTGTGAAGCATAGGACTACAGCATTAGGAACAAGGTATTTAGCCACTGGTGCTGCTCAGGAAGAGCTCGTGGATATGCACTTGCATAGAGTTGGGTTGGCAGCTGGGTGCATTCTGTGGCATCCAATGGAGGACTTCCCTCAGTTTTCCATCCCTCCACATTAAAAGACCATCTGCTCTTTTAACAGTACTGTATTATCTTCGCCTTCCCTCCTCCAGCAGCTGCTTTCCCTACCACTGTGCCTCAGGGCAAGGGCAGTTTACTCCCACTTCTCTCTACTTAAGTAAGTATCTCACTTCTCTGGCAAAGCAGATTATCCTCCTCTCCCCCAGAAATAGCAGCTTCCTCCCACTCTCTCCCTTGGAGATAGCCGGCATGGTCCATAGCTCTGTGAGCCAGCTCTGGAGGAGGCATCTGCCTGCTCAGGCTGCCGTTCTTGTGCTCCCCAGGGAAGAGGCAGCAGGCTGAATGGAAGTGCTGGATGTTACCCGCAGGCTGCCAGCTAGGCCATGCTGTTCAAGCACATTCCAGTTGTGAATAGTGTAAAATGATTTACCAGGACTACAGATGTGGTTTGCTCACTGGTGCTTTGCTTTCCAACATTCTTGATGCATGCTGTATGCATATCATTCTTTGATTCTTTTCATTTAATTAAAAGTTGTTTCATAAGGATTAACTGTTTTAGGGTTTTTTTTTTTTTTTTTTCTGTGTAGAGGCTTGGGTGAATTTGCATGAGTAATGCACGTCTCTGAAGGCTTCTGCTGCTCTCCTGACTGCTGCTCTCCTGACTGCGGAGAAGTCATTCCTTTATGAAGAAAAGGCATCAAGATATAAAAAAGTGCAGAATCACAGAGTAGCTGGAGTTGGAAGGGGCTTCTGGAGATGATCTGGTCCAATCCCCAGCTCAAGGCAGTGTTAACTAGAGCAGTTTGCCCAAGACTGTGCAGTTTTTGAGTATCTTCAAGGATGGAGACTCCTTAACCTCTCCGGGTAACTGCTTTCAATGTTTGAAGCCATTTCTACCATTTAACTAAAACTGGTATTTTTAAGAATGCTGTTTCTGGACGATCATTTGGGACTTCAAATGCAAAGCATGAAAACAATGCTTTTTGAAGTCTTTTTAAAGATATGCGATATTCATTATGACATAGTGAAAGTAATGTGTTTGTTTGTTTGTTTCTTCGTTTGTTTTTCCCTCACGTTGGAGGGAGGTTAGATTGATCATGTTGGCTTTTATTTGTAGCTATCACACCGATCTCATTCTGACCTATTACCGGTACCACTGTGGGCATATGCCTTCCTGCAATTCGGCCTTGGCAAGAGACATTAAAATAAAAATGCCTCAAATCTGATGCAAATCAAATGCATCTGATGTTGCTTTTAGCAGGTTTAGTTCYACTTTCTTTCCTAAAACTACATTCTTTCCAAAGGACAAGACAGTGTTTGGCTCTTAGCTTTTTCAGAAAATGCCAGTGGTGATATAATCAGTTCCTTACTGTCAGTGTGTCAATTCTCAGTTGACTAGCGCAGCAATAGATTAAAAACTTAAGTGGGTGGAAAAACAGCTTTAATTAATTAAGATGGCTCATAATTATTTCTAATGTTACTGTTCTCCGAGGACATAGATAGTCACCCATGAATATGCTGCATTAGCTTTAAAAAGACTAATTTCTCCAAAAGGGAAAGATAATTTTATTTAAGAAGTTAACCAGTAAGAGCCTACTTAGCTATTTCCATATACTTCTTTTAAGAAAAAGGAGGATATTAGCATAGTTCATAAATTATAGGTCGCACTGTGTGACCTAATCCTACCCTTCTCTACATCTGCCTGAACCCATGGACCTCAGCTGGCGAGAACTGATGAGCAGGAATGGTATTTGCCCCTGGGTATGTTCAAGTAAGTAAATTCTTTATTGATAAGAAGCTGTGCAGCCCATAGTCCTTTATCTTTGTGCTGTTCAGTATCATTCGCTTCCCTGAGAGCATTTTTGTGACAATCAAAGCTGTTGAGTACTGTCCCTTTCCATGAACAAATTCACTCTCTCTCTAGAGGCTGCAGAAACTAGAAAATCTGATATCTCTTAGAAAATTAAGCTTCAGTATTCATCTTCAGTATCTTGTTCTACATCAGTGGCACTCCCTCTGGTGAGTACTTGCCAGGAATGCTTTTCTTGGGTATTTATAGCATTATTTCTTTTGCAAACTAAATCTTTTGTGATAGACTTTGGCTTTTGGGCTCATTTTTATTCGATATCTCTGCTTGGGTAGTCAAGACCTCTAACATGTAGTAATCCACTGGAATGAAAGAAAAGGATACAGTTTACCTTAGATTTATGCAAGTTCTAGTATATAATTTGATTTTTTTCCTAGTATCGTTATTGTTTGAGTCTTCCAGATCTTTCATAATGCAATCTGGTAGTTTATGGTTTCAAAGTATTTTGATAATACAAATGATCTGACTAAGCAAACAGTTGAGGTGAAAATGAAGATTAAATACATGAAACACTGAAAATGTGTCAGCAAGAATGTTTCTTTAAGCTGTGGATATACATCATAAATCTCAAAATACTGAGAGGAGGAATTGACTTCTCATCTGTCTCTCTATATACTCCCCTGCGTCAAATTCTCTGATCCAGATCACTGGGTTGCTGAGATAATGGTTTAAATAAGCCAACACTGACCAGTAAGACCATAAAGTTTGGTTTGTAAGTTTTGTTGACCTTTTGTTGATCTTCATTCCCACATGTACTTGATGCCTACAGTGACTTTGAAACATTGGCAGTTTCTCATCACCAATTACTTGAAAATGTCCTTATCTTGAAGAGAAAGGAGAAATGTTAGGCATAACAAACACACCATTTCTGTCCTACTGGCTGTGACTGTGCCCCTTCCTCACCCAGAATTAAATATACACCTCCTCTCCTCTCCTCTCCTCTCCTCTCCTCTCCTCTCCTCTCCTCTCCTCTCCTCTCCTCTCCTCTCCT
>NW_020455614.1:115127-278945 GCF_003342845.1 Nothoprocta perdicaria
CTCTCCTCTCCTCTCCTCTCCTCTCCTCTCCTCTCCTCTCCTCTCTTTCCCATGAGAAAATGTTACCTAACATTGTGCAATAGTCCATACACAGCTGCAAATTTAGCTTCTTTTGGAGTCCTATGATTTGGTTAAAGTAGTGGCTTTCCAAAATTTCTAGTGTCTACCATAGCAATTATATGCACTTCTAAGCCTTGGGAACTCTCTGTAACTGATAGCCTCATTCTACTCATTTTGATACATATACATATATTTTTACCCTTGACTTCAATCTGAGTCAATCCATACAGATTTTTGTACATGACCTCATGGTAAAAACTGCTACTTAATAACCCGAATAACCTCAATAACCAAGAGGGAGATGTTGAATCTTATTTTCTTCCTTCAACTGATTCATATTGGGATTTTCCCTTCCTTCCCCTTTCAGTGTTTCATTATCCTCCTATCTTCGTTTCTGAACTAGTGGCATTTGCAATAAAAATGCAAAAACCTCCACGCTGCAGTCACTGCAGAGACTGCAGCTCTCTGAGAAATACTTGCAGTAGCTCTCAGCTGGTGCTGTGCTGTGCTCTGTGTCATGATAGCTGTGCTGCTATCAGTACTGAGATAGCTAATTTAAAGATAGCTCAAATATGCTCCCTTGAGCTCTGGAGACTAGTGTTGACTGCGAATAAGTACTTTGATTACATGGTGAATAAGTATTCTATCTAATATATGGAGTATACCCGAGAAGATAATGGAAAATGGAAAAGGAAGACTGCTTTTCTTCATTTTGGAGGTTTCTGTTTGACTGCTGGAATTGAAAAAGGTGAGCAGACTTACGGGAAGGAGGGGCAGGGCATCACCGCCATAGGAATCGCCGCGTTTGCTTCTTCTTGAGATGCCGTGGCATTAAGATTCTGAGCATCACAGCAGTGTGTCATGCATGGAGCCAATGCATTCTAGGAGCGAGCAGATGTAATCCAAGCAGCACCTCGTTTTCTAGCAGCAGTTGCTGCTTCGTGGAGCCAAGCCTGCCCGAAAGCTGCTTGCACAGTGACTCAGATCCCAGAAGAGCACGTTGCCTTGCGGGCCTGTCAGAGCGGATCCAGTGAACTTTGCTCCACATCTGCAGTCCCACATCTGTTTCGCTAGACAGCTGTAAATAGTTTAGAATCACCATAATTAAAAAAAAAAAAAAAAAAAAAAAAAAACCTTTTCAAAGGGATATGTATTTTGGCAGGGAATAAAATAGCCGTTTCAGCACTAGTGACAGAACAATCTGCCTTTAACTGACAGAAAAAGCTTTCTCCAGATTCATGCCTAGGCACAGTGTGTATAAGAATGTGTATGCCCTGAAATACCCTGGGGGTTAGCATGGAGCATAGAAATACAGCTAAATTGTTATTTTATAGTCTTCCTTGCAGTGTATTGCTGTATTTTGTCCTCCATTTTCATGCATTTTTCTCTTATTTCGTTCTTTTATTTTCACAAATTTTCTCTCTCTTCCTCTTTTTCAATAAAGTCCTGAGAACATTTAGAAATTATTTCAGTTTCTCTGCTAGTATTTTTCCAGGACCCCTGTTTCCTATTATGAACAAAAAGTACGTGGAATAGAGTCCCTTTGCCACCTGAGGAATTCCAGAAATGCATTTCTGACCTGCAACTACTTTGAGTCTGTTGAAGTACCTCTGGAAAGCAAAACATGATTTGCAGAGCTATAACATATAAACATGGTCAGCACAACCTCTGTGTGCTTTTTTCCTACTCTGAAACTAATGAAGAAAACAGAAGCAAAACACATTTCACCATTTTTGTCAAGCATCGTGAAGTATTTTGTAAGTCTCCAGGGCCTTCTGGAGCTACAGACTCAACCTCTAATAAGACAATCAAATCGCCTTTGGGCAGTAAGCATTGCAGATTTCTCAAGCTATCTTCCTCAAYGAGTGTTCTGTCTCCTTTAGTTTTGTGGGAGTTTACGTCAAGCCATTCAGCAGTGAATTTACAAGCCATAAAACCACATTATTCAGTTATGAAGTAACAACCTCATCACCATGACTTCAGCAAGTGCTTGTAAAATGCAGGATCAGATTTATAAGCAGAAATATTGCCTATTATGTCTAACATGTGGTTCACATTGATAGACTTTCACGATTCCATTGACAGCTAAAGAAAACTTCTTTAGAATTTAGGATGTATATTCTTCAGAGGAGGCATATTTTGAGTAACCTTTGTTTATAAAGGTCTGTTTAAAAAAATAAAACATAAAAAACAAGGAAGCATGTCAAGTGGAGCCCTTTTAGTTTGGAGAGAAGCTTCCCTCTTGGACATGATTTTACCCCTTGGACATGACCGGAAAGCAAATGACATTTCAGGTTCTTTTTCTATTTTTCCTGAAGGCAGCTGTGATACAGAAGCTGCTGTTCTTTCATGCCACAGAGCATATCATCCTGCAAGAGATTTGAACGGGCACAGTCACAGAGCAGCGTACATGTAACCAAGCAATGAAGGGCAAGGATATGGGGTGCTGTTTCTGGARAAAATGCATCACATTGCTCCCCCTCTGCATGTTGCACATACTGGGACAGTCCTTGGGCCAACCACAAGGCAGCAGTTTGGCTGGACAATAACAGAGCTGCTGAGGACACTGGTCTCGTGTGGAGGCTTGTCGATTAGGAATGCCTTTAGAAACATGGTAGACTTACGATGTTCTGCCAACAGTCCATATTTAGGCCACCTAATCCTGCTGGTAAATTCCCAAGTCTAAAATTTTCCTCCTTGTTAAATGCTCTGCTGGCCTCAAAAGCCAACAGGGAACTCCAGACCCAGGATGCCAGGCTGTCCAAGCTTGGCAGCAATCTGTCCACCCGCTGGTGCACTTAGGGGGTCCAGCTAAAGGGCTCTACTGTGTTGCTGAGCCTTGCTGGTAATTGTCCATTTTACCATGTCAAAGATGGAGGCCACATCTTTCTTCTTCCATTATCTGGAAGCCTAGTAGATCCTCATGACCTTTCAAAACTAATTGCTAGTAGCTTGGAAAGTTCATTAATTCACCTCACACTTGAGACTCCACTTCATAGTGTKTATTAGTGACCTGCAGAATTTTGAATTCTTTTCTGCCTTTCCTTGCAGGAATATGAAAAAGGATGAAAGCCCCTGAGATTCCTTATATCACATGTGTACAACTGAAGAGTAATCAAAATAACTGTTGTACATTGTCAGTGAAGGAACCCTCCAGTACTGCAGATAACTTTAGAAGGCATTTAAAAATTCAGATAGGCTCCTGAAAAACATGAGCCTGAAAATCAATGCAGACCCATAGCTGTGTATGTGGACRCTCCGACTGTTTTACAAATTAGTACTGATTCAGTGTTCATGAAAATATTCTGTCACTGATTTAATGCACTGGCATTTTTTTTTTAATATTAGGTTACTTCGTATCACTACATCTGATTACATTCAATTCTGGATCTCACAGAATACTATGGTGATTTGTTGACCAGAGTCAGCAACAGTTTAAACAGTCTATATCTGCTTCTGTTTATTGTGATTGCCCATCTGCTTCTTTTTTTATCACATGCAATTATTTGTCTCAAAATTAAGGAAACAAATATAGCCTGTTCCGTTTTTGTAGGAATATTATTCAAAGTCAGATTCCAGGGCATTATGAAAATCATAATACTGAATATAAAAAGATGCCAGGTGAGGTCACAGATGAGAATATTTTTAAGGGAAATGCTCAATACATAGTGAACCTACTGAAGATGGTACTTCCTGACATCAGTATTTGGCTGACTGTCTCAGTGACGTGAGCTGCAAAGGTTGTGTGGGAGACACATGTTATGTTTTGCCAAATGTATATTGTTCTGCAGGCAAGCTCCTGCTGCTAACACATCCGTGTACTTCTAAGAATTTAGTTCTAAGATTACATAAAGCTTTGCAAGGTGGGTGTGAGGCTGAGATGTGTTTCAAAATGAAACCAAATGTTAAACATAAAAGGGAGAGTTGAAATAACTCTTTAGAAATCAGCCTCAGAAGTGCAGGCGGTAAAACAAGGACTGGGCAGTGCTGTAAACTTTCCAGGAGTGGTGTGATCATTTCCCATGTTCCTTTTGAAAGTGTTTTGAGAATTTACTCAAAAACTTCACTCAAAATTTTTAAATTCAGAAATGCTGAAGAGCAATGGCAAGCTGTGCACCTCTCCTTGTAGTTTTTATCTTAGAAAATTTGTGTTTAATAAGGGATAGCAAATACTCTTTGTTTTTTTATCCATGGAGTAGTTCAGGAATTGCCCGATCACTCTGTGCGGGCACTGTGATCCGTTGTGAGTATTAATAATTGATTAGGATTGATTAGGATTACAACATTCCATAGCTATCATAGCAGCAAGAGGAGGCTGAAATAAATAGACAAAGATGCCACAGCCGCACGGTGGGTCTGTGGCAGGTAGGACCTGCGTTCACTGCACTGCAAGCTAGGGGTGACTTGCATTTGCAGAGTGATAAGTGCTGTGTGGGCACGGGCCCTGCTTGGGCCAAGTACAGTGGAGCGATGCATACCATTAAACATTGAAATTAATTACACTCACTGATGGCCTTTCCTATCTGCTGCGGCAGACTTGTGGCCTTGGGTGTGCCTTTTGCTTTGGGATTCCTGTAACTTGACTGAGTCACATTGCAGGAGTCAGTGGTACTCCGGGAAGCCGCAGGAACGCCAGGCAGCCTCCTTACCCCTCTCTCCAAGAAAACTGGGAAGATCATCGGGACTGACAGCTCAAATCCCTGTTTCCCTGTTTCCCTTATCCAAAATCCTAGGTAGATGCTTAGCATGTTTTTGAAGGATACACTATACATCTGTGCATAGGTTAATTCCTTGTTGATCAATTAATGAAGTTAGGCATTATTACCATTTTTAAGTAAAGTATACAAAAATCCTTTCTTTTAGTCATCTGACTCACTGTGCTTTAGATGATTATTATTCAAACAATTTGGTTCTCTCATTTAAAAAAAATTTTTTTTTTGCCTGAATTTTTTTTCTGTTAGCCTCTGAAAGCACTTATCAAATCTAAAAGAAGGTATAAGTTTTCTGTTGATTTTATCATGGCCTTCATTTCAAATAAGACAATTCCTACTTACTTCTTTCTATAAAAATTGCTCAGAAGTAATTTTTTTTTTTTTGCTGGCACATCAGAAAATGAGACCAGTTGTACTTCAGAACAACACTTCAAAGATTTTATTGATTTTTGTTTTTTTTGGAGGAATGTTTCATCAAGGGCTTTCAGTGAAGTTCTTTCTTCAACACTTCTAGTGAAATATAGTGCTCTAAAAAAAAGGAAAATGTTGCCTTCTTAAATGATTGACCTTTTAGGGTGAAGGGATCAGTGACTAAAGAGTTTCAAATGCATAGAGATTTGTTAAGTCTATTTAGTAATACAGTTTTTTTCTGCTTACTGTATTTAGAACTGTATAATGCAAGAAGCAAAATATGAACAATTTTTAATTATATCTCTTTRAAATTATCTGTAATCAGCTCTTTTTGGTTTGTGTGAATGAACATTTTTTGGCATGTTGAGAAGTCTGAATGACATCGTGTTCTAGGCATTTGATACTGGTCTTATTTTTTACAAGCATAAGCCAGGTATTCTATTTGGTGAAATTATTATTTTTAGGAGTAATGAGTTCAGCATGTGCTTTTTACACAAGATTCCTTCCTGGATGAAGGGCTGGAGTGCTCCCTCAGCAAGTTTGCCGACGATACCAAGCTGKGTGGAGTAGCTGATAGCCCTGAGGGCTGTGCTGCCATCCAGAGGGACCTGGACAGACTGGAGGACTGGGCGGCSAGAAACCTCATGAGGTTCAACAGGGGCAAGTGCAGGGTCCTGCACCTGGGGAGGAATAACCCTGGACACCAGTACAGATTAGGGGTGGACCTGCTGGAGAGCAGYCSCRCAGAGAGGGACCTGGGTGTCATGGTGGACGACAAGTTGACCATGAGGCAGCAGTGTGCCCTGGTGGCCAAGAAGGCCAACGGGATCCTGGGGTGCATTAAGAAAAGCGTCTCCAGCAGGTCGAGGGAAGTGATCATCCCCCTCTACTCAGCCCTGGTGAGGCCACATCTGGAGTACTGCGTCCAGTTCTGGGCTCCCCAGTACAAGAGGGATGTGGAGCTGCTGGAGAGAGTCCAGCGCAGGGCTACSAGGATGATCAGRGGCCTGGAACATCTGCCCTAGGAGCAAAGGCTGAGAGAGCTGGGCCTGTTCAGCCTGGAGAAGAGGAGGCTGAGGGGGGACCTGATCAGTGTGTATAAATACCTCAAGGGAGGCAGTGAGGAGGAGGGGGGCRGCCTCTTTTCAGTGGTGGGCAGGGATAGGACTAGAGGAAATGGCTTCAAACTGAAGCATCGGAAGTTCCACAGGAACTTAAGGAAGCATTTCTTCACTGTGAGGGTGACAAAGCACTGGAACAGGYTGCCCAGAGAGGTTGTGGAGTCTCCTTCTTTGGAGATCTTTAAAACCCGCTTGGATGCAGCCCTGTGCCACGTGCTCTAGGTGACCCTGCATGAGCAGGGGGGTTGGACTCGATGACCTCTGAGGTCCCTTCCAACCTTCGGCATTCTATGATTCTATGATTCTATGATTGCACTTATGAATGCATGGAAATGATTGTAAAGTCTGTCTGTTTAGGAGAGAGAGAATATATAAGGTGGTGAGGGTTGGTGAAAAAAAAAAAAGCAGTGTAATATGAGATAGGCTTTTATTTTGAATCCTGCAGAATCTGGTTATATTACTGAAGGTGAATTATGGCACAGCTATGCACTTTCCCTAAGGAATGTTGATAAACTTGCGTGACACAGGACAGCAGAGACCATACGTGGTAGAGGAGGGTGTGGAAAACTATTTCAGAGGCTTTTATGGTGTTTATGGTGTTTAAAGATTGTTCAGGTTTATTCATCCTATCTATCTGTCTTTAAAACCAAGCTCCATTCATTACCATGGCCTGGGACTTATCCTTTTAATTTGTCATTCATTTGCTCCGTGCACCCAGGGATCAGTGCACAGAACCACCCTGCAGCTCCAGGGATCCTCTCACAAGGATTAACCTGGGACAGACGCGGGGGGACAGAACGGCTCAGCTTAGCTCCTCTCTGGCTCCCACTGAGCACCCCCCCTGAACAGCATCTATTAACAGGAGCTTGTTCATTTCCTTTGCCTTCTTCTTTTTTTTTTTTTTTTAAAGATTTATGCTTGTGCTACACTGTGACAGCCTGGGATGAGTTTTTCCAAGATGAGTATCTGCCTTAGGCCATAGTTTAATTGTTTTGTTTGGGAGAATGGTAACCAGAAAATTTCAGGCATTTCTGGGAATAAAACAAGGGAATAAAATGTTTTGTTTTGTTTTCAGGGGCTTTTTTCTTTTGCTCATGATAAATGTGAATATAAAAATATGAATAGATGTGAATAACTTTAACCCCCGTGTTTTCATTAAGATTTGAAATTTCTTAGAGGATAGTTGGTGATGGGCATAAGAGGTTTAATTTCTGTTAAGAAAGCACTTTTTGATGCCCCTCTCCTCCACACATCTGAGTTAAAAGTTATGTCCCACTCCCCCCCTGAAGCTACCATGAGTCCAGCCACAAAGAGCATTTCCCAGTCGATCCTAAAAGTCTTACCTGCAGTTGCATCAGGGCTCCCATGGGCCAAACCTAGCAATGGAAAATAGGGCATTTTGTACATTTGTTCATTTCATTTTATACATTTTTTCTTGTATTCTGCACAAGCAGCATGGAGTCAGCAGATTGCTGAGCTGCAAAGAGGAGGTGCCATGTCTACCAGTGGGTATCTGGAGTAAGTGACTAAAAGTCCTGTGCTCTGCATCCTCCATCTCAAAATAGGGGTGATTGACACACACAACATCACAACATTGCCCCAGGTGTGTGGTGTCTGGAGAGATGCAAAAGCTGGAGTGGGCTTCTTCCTGAAGGAGCAGGGGGCTTGGACTAGATGATCTCTAGAGGTCCCTTCCAAACTCAACCATCTGTGATTCTGAATATGTGAGCTTCAGTATGTGCCCTGCGTGGTTGGTTACAGCAGCGTTTAGGCTCTCAAGTTCACCCCTCAGAGACTCCTGACTCCCTCTGCTGACTGTCTCAAGACATGAGACTTCCTAAAYCTTAGTTTTGGGGCAGAAATCTGATTTTTAGACCTCAGAATACCCAAATTGAAGGCTTAACTTGTAAATCAAACTCCTTCCATGAAACGCAGCCAGCAGTAGTTGCAAACAGCAGGTTCCTCTTGTGTGTGCCCAGTCTGAGACTGAGTTCTGATCTGTGGAAGAGCCTGGTTGTCCCACTGCCTTCCTTTGCAGCCATTAGTTGTGCTTGGAGAATAGAGAATACTATGGAGACTCTGAAAAAATGAGGTCACAGGAGTCAGACAGGTCATGCAGAATGAGGGGATGTGTTTGTATGTTTGTCCATGGTCTCTGTGGACCCTTCGGACACGGCAGCAGGAAGAACGATTGAAGAGCCCCCAAAGGCACAGAGGTTTCTGTTTTCAGAGCATATTTGGGCAGCATGAGGCAAAGGAGGCACGTGGCTACATAGAGAACTCTGGGGAGGAACAAAATGTTTGAATAGCTGCTTAGCACACGAACCCTGCCCATTCTGCGTGCTGAAATACAGCTTGTGGTCAGAGAGTTTATTATGGCATTATAACACCCAGGCACAAAAGGGACTGGGAGTGACTCTCAACTAGCTCCTCCGTTCTGACCATATTCTCCATATTCTCCATATTCTCCACTTAACAACTTGTTCCTGGCAACAACAGTGAGCATGTGCATATGTTCGTGTGACTAAGACAAATGTGTAGGTAGGGACACATGCATATGTAGTGATCTCTGTGTGCTTCTGTGCATCAGCCAAGGGTGGAGCCATCCGTGTGTCTGATGCAGTTGAGGTTGTGCCAGTGCTGGCAGGAAGGAGCCAGTTCTTCCCCCAGCCTTACACCCCATAATGACCTCCCACCTATGCCTGCTTCAAAAGGGATGAGTGTGTTACGCTTATCCAAGTGTAGCTGTCACCTGTTAAGATGCATCTCAACATGTCCTACATGACCCAGAACGTGACTGGATGTCTGAGAGCCAGGTAGCTCCGATATTTTGCTCCAGAGAGATTGTAGTTGAAATAGATGCTTTGTCTCATGAAATTGAGATATATGTAAATGGCATTTTTTCTTACATAAAGGTTCATCACATGCTGTGGGGACTGCCAGTTGCACTTACCCTTWTTAAAAATGGGATAAAGAGCTAAGGTTTGCTGTGGTTCCACAGCAGCAGCAAATGATGTCATGGAACTAAATGGTGTCATGGAAAAAAAGTGTTCAGGTCTTACTCCTTTTTAGTCCTTTTAACCTTGTAATWCCCCTTAAGCTTTTCTATCTTGCGYAAGTTTGCCTTCCCTTCCTTCCTTCCTTCCTTCCTTCCTTCCTTGGGTACAACAAACGAGAAGGAAATACTTTCAAAATCCAAGCTTGTACTAATGACTTAGAACAAGCAGTCAAACCTTTCACACTGCAAAATCTAGTGGCGTTATCAAGGTTGTCAAATGTTGCACCATTACAACAGCTGATGTCAAGTCTATTGGAAGCACGAAGTCTGTGCCTTCGCTTTTGAGTTAGCCTAGGGGGAAGAAAATGAAAAAAATGTGGTCTTGTCCTGAAGAAAAGGAAGAATTATGAATCCTCTTTTGCTCGTTTTCTCTCCACAGCTAGGAAGGACCAAAGTATTCCCAAGATGGTTTATTCTGTCTTTCTGACTAAAATGTAATATAACCTAATGCAAACCATTCACTTACAATCATGTACGAGAAGCCATCTTTATTCCAGAATGGACAGTTTATTGACTGCTCTGCAGGCAGGCTAGATGGGAAGCTAATCTCTTTCTCTTAAATCAGATCAGTTCTCTCCACAGAAGTATGYTGAATTACCCAAGAGTAGCTGCTTAAACTGGCCAGAGCAGCAGTCCTAGAGATGTTGCAAATGGAAAAGAAAAGCTGGAGTCCAAGACAAGCAATGCCAGGYTAAAACAACTTAGCATAATAAAGAATGGATAGGGCGACCGACTATATTTGTCAAAATTGTAAAGTTTTCATAGGTATCACAAGCAGGACAATGTAAGGAAGTATCAAGGAGTTCCTCTGGGGTTGAAAGGAATCACAGAACCACAGAATATGCAAAGTTGGAAGGGACCTCTAGAGATCATCTAGTCCAACCTTCCYGCTCAAGCAGGSACACCYASAGCATGTGGCACAGGGTGGCAGCCAGGCRGGTTTGGAAGACCTCCAGAGAAGGAGACTCCACAGCCTCCCTGGGCAGCCTGTTCCACTGCACTGTCACCCTCACAGTAAAGAAGTTCCTCCTCACCTGGAGACGGAACTTCCTGTGCTCCAGCTTATGGCCATTGCCCCTTGTCCTATTTCTGGCCAAAGGAAGGTGTCTTTCTTGAACATTAGTGAACTATCTATCGTAATCTTAGGTAGTAAATTGTAGGTAATAGTAGTGACCACTGTGGTAGTGAATATTTTGATAGTAAGAAGTTATGACAGAGCTGTAATAAGCTATAAAGGGCTTTGGAAGTTGGAATAAGTAACTTCTATTTGATGTAATAGAGCAAAGAGGGGGGATCAGTAAATGAATTATAGACAGGGATGATATGGTCAAATCATAGGTCTTTGAAATGATTTCTGCAGCAAGTTTCTGAATTGGTGTGAATGGTGCTTGAGGCCACATACTATGGTAGAGATGCAGCTTAGGCTGCATTTTAGCTGTAGAGAGAGTTGMGAAAGCATATATTCTAATATCCTGAGAGAATCAATATGACTTATGCATGGCATAACAAATACAGAATTGAGAATAAGAGCTGATCTGAGGATGCTGCCAACACCAACAGACCAGAAATACAATAACAAAGTGACAATAAATGAAAAAGACTACTTGTTTTCTTTTTTCCTCCAAATGAGTACTTTTTTTTTTTTTTTTGTTACAGATATCTGACTTTAATGGATACAATGAAGATCAGCATTTTTCAGCTATTAATTGMAATGAATTATCATGAATTTGAAATGCTAAGGAATACTGTGATATCTTACTGYTTAACAGTAGCAAATATACAGTTCCTGATCGCTTTCCATGTGTTACATGGAAGTATGTGCAGTTGATTTGAGTATTGTGGCAAAGTCATGTTTTATAATTCCTTCCAGTTTTTCTCCTGCTTACTGTTGCAGGTTTGTTTTGGGGTTTTTTTTTTTTTCAGTCAAATATGTCACACTTCTATATGCTCAGTGATGTTGCACAGGTAAACAGCTTGGCACACTGTTAACAACCATGTTTCCTCAGTAAGGTCATATAGCTGAACTGACCCAGCAACCACTTAATAATGAAAGCCTGTGTTATTGTGTTCACACATAATTGCGTATCTATGGCTGGCACCATATGTTTGAAGCTAATAAAATCCTCATTCTAACAGCAAAATGAACTCCCACTGGAAACAAAGTTTTAATCTCTTAGGATATGCACAGGCAGTATTTTGTTTTTCATCAGTCTAAAGCCACTGAGTGTTGTGAGTCTTGCATTTGCCTGGAATTTCAGTGTGAACTGCAATGGAGGCTGCATTTGTGTTAGTGTATGGATATTTGGGTGTTTTGGCTGCATGCCTCGCACTACTGAAGTTCATGTTCCTTCTTTGTGTGTATGAGTATGTTCATGTATAATTATCATCGGAGCTGCCAGAGCAACAAGAGAATATGAAATATCTTTTTGCTTAATCTCTTGCACAGGCTATTGGTGGAGCAATCATACTCGTAAGTGTGTCTCACTCCTGGAAGTGATAGGCATACTAAAGGAGCCAAGCTGAACTGGCATAGTTGCCTCTCGGTCTCACCCCTCTTTGACCCACGTGGGTTCCTGCCCATGACAGCTTTGTTCTGATCTTGAACAGCCCTACTGTGTCTTTGGTCATGGTTTGTGGGGACTCTAATTTAGCCTAGAATAGAAGAAAGCAGGAAAACTTGGAGTTTTTGACTCTTACCCTTGCCAACCACAAGTGTACCGTTTTAAAATATATAATTGTCATATATTTTGTTTTGAGGTACTTCTGAAGGCCTTACATGGATGATAAAACTTAAACTCATTTTCATAAGAACAAAGCAAGAGTTCCATAAAGGTCATATTAATCCCTGAAATAGAAAACTGAATGACTTTCTTTAGGGTACTTCTTGCTACAGGAATAGTTTTGTGTGTGTGTGTGTGTGTGTGTGTGTTGTAGCACAGTATGGCTGTTTTAAGCATGCTGATTATCACTGATTATCTTGTCAGCAGGGCCGCAGGACTAGAGGCCAACGTATTGCTCAGTTCTGCTACCAAGTCTCCTTGAGTTGGTGGGTGTGCATGTGTGTGTGATGCATACGCTCAACATGGCAGCTTTGTCAAATAAGTGTCCTCACCAAGGCTCTGGACCTCAGGACTCAGACCAAACCCAAGGGGTTCTATGAGCTGAGTCCTCCTTGGGTCCATTGCGGGGACATGTAAAATAATCACAGTACTTTGATTTTTGACGATTAAATGCACATAGCCTTATCCTTGCTAGGTCAGGTTAGTTCTGAAAAGGAGGAAGTGAATTTTGCATATATTATTTATGTGTTTTAGCAAAAAAGGAGAATGCAGTGAAATTTACTCTTCCAGACATTTGGGTGCATATTTAACATTAAGGTCATAAGCAGTTATTAAAAGTGCTGTTGAAAGACTTCACATCCCTTCTGAAAATGGCAAGAAGCCTCCTCACCTCAGTCTCTGTCAGAGAATATATGAATAACTATGTATAGCGGACTCTCAAGGTCAAATATATTGGTTATTAAAAATGAACTTGTGAAAACAGCTATTTAAAATAATAATAAAGAAATGTATTCCCTGCTGTATTTCTGACTACATGTGATTTGAATGTCTTCAGAGTGTCAAGGAGTAACCGTCTTGGTGCCATAGCCATTTTTTGTGGCTTACATTATAAAGCCAAGATCCTGCTGCAAATGGAAAGTCTTGGAAAGATTCTGGCATTTTTCTGTTATAGGATAAGAGAACATTGTCTCTCCTGTAATTGAAGTGCACATATCTGGTTTCTAAATTGAWTTTTTTTGTTTCATTTTACCTTCAACAGCTATTTAAGACACTTTTTTTTTTTCAAAAAGAAAAAAAAAACTTGTCCCTTTTACAGAGAGAGCTTTATTGCATGTTTGTTGCTAGTACTATTGTTTTAAGGCATTTTCTAGATAACACTTGAGAATGCTGTCATCAAACTGATAATTAATTATTAGTTCTAACCCTTCTTTCGTACTTATTATTGCAATTTTCCTGCTACATTAAGTTGACCCTACTATTTCTCCAAATTCAGGTTCCATGCGACAAGCCCATTAAAATTACTYATGACAAAAGGATTAGATTACATAATATTATCAGCTCTTCTTCCTGTACACATGGATCTTTTCCATCAACCAAATGAGCACTGATAAACAAGTGTTCTTTCTAGTGCTTAGAATTCAGAGGAGAATAAATTGTTATAGTTGCTCATCTGTTTTCTGCTTGTTGTATATATGTGTGCTTTCAGAGCAGGCTGCGGGACATGTTGCTGGGATCCATAATGAACAGTGGCGGGTAGTCATTGCTGTATGTCTGCCAAGTGTACACAGATGCTGTCGCTCTGAATAAAATTGAAGGAGAGAAGCTCACCACATAGCTATACAGTAATTTCTGGGAAGAGATGGGGTTCCTAGAAATAATGTATCCATGAACTCCTCTTTGCCTCTTTGCTTTGCCTTTTTATTTTTTATTTTTTTTGCTTCTGTGAAAGATGGCTAGTGTAAATGCCATGTACTGTCCCTGATACCTGTTGACATCTTATACAGCCAACAAGAGCTGTTACAAAACACCTCCCCTGCCCCTGCCAGTCCTACTCAGACTGCAGTTTTAACACCTCAACTGGAGAATTAAATTGAAGTCTGAATCTAGTGATCTCTAGTGGAGAAAGAGTACCATCACTCTTGTGAGGGAACAGTATTTTTACTAATATTATTCATTATCCCTAGGGGCGTCAATAAGAAATCTCATTTCTGAACATAYGCTCCATATTGCTGCTATGCGTATTGCTCAAGCTGAGAGAAATTTCTGTGTTGTTTTAAGTTATAACTGTTTCCCTACAAAAGGCCAAAGAGTCATATCTCTTTCCCATACATCACTATTAGTTATCACAAAGATTAGATATACATATATAGATATATACAAACAAATAGGTGTATAAACCCATATATAGTATATAAATAGTATATAATAATATTTTTTAAATCAATTTGATGTAATATATAATAGACACATATATTTCATCAGTTATCTCCTGATCTCTTTATATTTAAAGTAAAAAAGTCAATTTTAGCATTATGTGGTTTCCGCGGGTTTCCCCAATTATTGCAACATTGAATCTGAATATGACACCAAGATGGAGCTGATCTTGATGATTCATCACCATAAGTAGCTCTTGCACTGACTAAAAGCCATATGCTAGCTTTATTTTCCTTATTTTCCTTTTTTTTTTTTTTTTTTTTTAAGATTATTCTCCCAGTTTTACCTTGCTGCTGTCCTGCAATATGATCTTGAATAAGTCACTGAAATCCTGCAGTCTTCTGATTCTGTTTGCTGGAGGAGTCTTACATGCCACTACCAAGTACGCTGAGGGATGATGTTAGCAAGGCAGAGGTAACAGAACAGCTCAGGATAAATCAGCTGACGAGTTGACTAAGCAAGAGGGAGACTGCAGGAAATGAAACTTAATTTGTTCTGCTCTTCACAGGACAGTCGTTTCAAGACTAATACACTTTAGTCTGGGAGCTATGGCCTGTATCCTGCTGCAAGTTATAATGGATGTTAATGATGCTCCATTCTGACTTCAGCATCTGTGAACTGTTTGTCTGACACAAATCTGTCTTTGGTTCTTTGGATTCATCTCAAGATCTATTCCTTTCATCTTTTTATTTTWTTTTTTTTAAGGGTGGATGGGAGGGGAAAGGATGAGATTGTGAGTATTCCCTGTTGATGGTGCATTCAGACACTGAGTTGGGTTTGGTTTGATTTAGCTAGCCAGCTTTTCCCTTGTGCTGTACAGATGCTATCAGGTTAGCTATGCGGAGAGCTGGAAACCAGTGTTACTGCTGGAGCTCATCCTGCAATAAAGAACTGGGTGATCTTGACCGCCTCTAGCATAAGTGTGCCCTCTGTTGCCGGGGACTGAAGAAAGAAGACTTTGCTTCCAATAGCAGTTTTCAGGAAGAACTGGGCAAGTGGAGAAGCAGGACACTTAGCATTTGGTCATTTATTGTTCTTGGTCCTCAATCCTCTCATGGGAATGCAAGAACAGGGGCGGTTAAGTGCTGCTCATTGTCTCAAAACTACACATGAAAACCTCCAGTGAGGCTTTGAAAAGAGGGGAGCCCAAAYGTCATTTCTTCTTCTCAAGACTTTCTATCTTTTCTTCTTCAGCCACAGTCTTTCTGCATCGGGATCCTTCTGCCTCCCCCAGGCACCTTTCAGGGTATTACTGTAGTTTGCATTAGCACATCCAAGGACAGCTAAGAGGCATGGACAGTAAGTCCCATTTTCTCTGCCTCCATCATGCAGCTGCTTTTTCACAGGGATATTCAGCAGTTATTGCCTCACTGATTCTAGTAAATAACATAATACTGGCCTTAGTTTTGCTTGCTACTAGGTTCTCTGAGGTGAGAGTTTCTCTTTAGGAAATTATTTATCTTAGTTGTCCAGAAAGCTGCTTGGTTGTTACATAAAAAAAATTTCAAATGCAACTGTTACCTTTTATGTAGAGGAATTAATTAGTRCTAAGGCTTTGTATGCCATTTAGTGTGCAAGGGTGCTGCAGCAAACCCTATGGGACCCAGTGCATTGGTTTTCAGATGCTGCTGTCTTCGTCCCTGTTCAATTTGGGGTCTGTTTCTCCCTCAAAATTGCAATAGAGTTCGTTATCAGAGCATAGAGACACCACTGGCTGCAGCAGAGCAGAGCACGGGAAGCTTGAGGGAATGCTGAGTGCAAACCTCCTGTGTGCGAATGCAGCCTCACAGGGATGCTGCACAGGTACGGGTGGAAAAGGCCATGAAAAATGTTGCAGTAGGGCAGGAATGCTGTGGTCCMAATGAAAATATATGGATTTGAATCCAGCCGCTGGATGTAAAAGTCCTAAGGCAACAATACGCATCAACAGCAAGTATTTTCATATTTTGGTGCATGGAGCTAAATATACCAAGTTTCTCCCTTTGCAGCAGTGCRTGAGTTTTACAAAAAAGATCACATGCTGAAAAGCAGCATTTTTTTTCACCAATTTTGCTGTAAATGGAGTCCCATTTTGCAGCCTTTTTCCTTCAAGGGAGTCAAAGTCAATCTAAAGTAAGTTGCATTGGTACTGATACCACTGGTATTTTTTAATAGCTTTTTAGAAGTATTTTTAAAATGTTTTAAGCATGTGCTGCTGCCTCTGAATGGACACAGATTTTTGAACAGTAGTAAGATAATACAGAAAGATCTTGAATCTCTCAGGGTATTGAAAATCCTGGCTTTCTTCTGACTTGAAAGCTGAAAATTTTGCTGGGATGTGTTCAACTCCTTTGATGTTTAAATATTAGATGTTATAGCTGTTTCAGACAACATTAAACAGAAGTGATACTTCAGTTCGTATTTTGGTGGCTGTCAAAATTCATCCAGTACATGTGGATCCTCTGAGGAGAACTGTGCACCTCTGCTGGTTTCTGACACTAAAACTCCAAGATTGAAATGTATGTCCTTTTTGCATGTCAATATATTCATGATGCATAGTTAAAGTTTTTGGTTTTGTGTTTAATATCCTTGCACATATTCTTTTTTTTTTTTTTTTTTTTAATGTTGCAAAAAACCTAGGGGAGTCTTTCCATTGACTTCAGAAGGTTTTGGATTAGATGCATAAGAGTCTGAAAAACACAGTGATATTGCCAAGCAGTTGTTTTCCTTCATTTGTTTGGCCAAATATTGATTTTGTTCTCCTGTGTATTCTGAATGCAATTAAGAATTAGTGTCTGCTTTTATTAGAAGACAGTTTTAAGACAAAGAAGAGTGTCATATCTTTCYAAAGCATCTTTATGGAGCAGCAGCATCACAGCTGCCAGGGGAGCTTTGCAATCTGTATTTGTTAATCAGTGCTGAAAAGGACTTAGGAATAAAAAATGTACAATTCTATTTATGGCTTTCATTAAAAAAATGTGTGTTGGAAGAAAGCGTATTGTTCAAATCAGGAGTATTTTAACCTTTTCACTTTTTTTTTTCCCAAAATGCTAGGGTTCACTTCCACCGAGTGAGGAATTTGATTCCAGTAGTCTTGGGCATTTATCCCATTCTTCATGCACTGATACATCTCATAGCAATGAGTGAAGCCACTAAAAATCCACCTCTAAAATTCACTGATTTGACTTTGCAGAAAAAGAGAGAGCTGATGAAAACACTTTGTGCCCAAAAGCATTTTGCTTTTTTTCAGTCATTTCAGAGAGTCTAATTAAAAAAAAAAATCTTACTATTCCTTATAAACCTTCTTTTATATCCTAAGACTGTTACAGTTACAGCATTTTTACCATGGGCAAACACTAGATGTCTAATTAAGAGTGAGTATGCTGTGATTGTTGCTTTTGTATATGCTCTTAAAGCATACCATAGTTYCAGTGATCTATTTTTCATGTTCCTTCTCCACTTTTCCTATCCTCCCTCTTGTMATTAGGGCAGCTTTTTGCAGAAGGGCATTTTAAGAGCATCAGGGGCCCACCACAAGAAAGGTTGTTTCCTGAGCACTTTAAGGCACTTGTAGGATGCATTTTAAAGCAACATTCAGATGATAAATGGGCATTTCTGCACTGGTGGCGTCCTCAGGCCTCTATGGTGAGCTCTTTTGTCAAAAAACTGTGGGCATGTATGTCCCCAATGTGCCGCAAACACCAACACCAGTTTCTTTTCTGGGACTTCGTGTATCTGTGGTTGAAGTTGGTACAAAATCTTGTCTGAACCTTCGTATGTTCCAAGGGCAGGAACTGGGAAATGTGTTGTCTCTCACCGTGACCATACATACACAAACAGTCTGGTGGTTTCCTTTGTGTGTTCGCGGAAGGAAGGGAAGGAAAAGTCGCACGGCAGATGATGCGATTGAGCAACATGTTAACTATTGTAGCAAAATCCCATCTGTTTCTGTGGGTTATGTCTTTCTCAACCATAAAAATGAGATAGGGGAGAAGGGAAGCCCAGAAACAAAATCCAGCATGAATGAATAAGTGGAGCCCAATCCTGTTACTGCAGAAACTAATGCAACTTCAAAGAGAATAAGATAATGTCCTAAGAGAGAGGCTGCATGAACATCCCAAATACCATCCTCCACTAAGTATATTTGGCAAGAACAGAGGGGCTTTTCTCATCTTTTATTTTTTTCTTTCTTTCTGAGTGTGCTTAAGCCCTTGGGTATCTTCTGTAATAATCAATTTCCTTTTTAATGACAAGGAGGATCTAGAGTAAAGGATTTTATAACAAGAGAGCCTTTCATAATAACTAATTGCAACTTGATTATGGTTAGAGTTTTGCTGGTCCCTGCCTGCTTGGTTTCTTCTGTTCACACTGACAATGCCAGTTAAGGGGATAATAAAAACATTTTGTGATCCAGGCCTATTCTTATAATTGCATTAATTCCTATGAAAAATATGAAAGCTCTTAAGAAAAGTAAATAAAGTGCCCTGATGAGACTGTGCTTCAATAAGTATGTTCTGTTGGCCACATATTTTTGTAGTTTCTATGATAGACGTAGTTGAAATGGCATTAATTCTGCTATAAGTAATGTTTATAGTTAGTTATTTACTTCTTTGCAAGTACTCTGTCAATCAGTCTAAACTGATAAACCTGTACAAAGCCATTCTAATTTATTCACAGACATGCACATTAAAAAAAAAAAAAAAAAGTTGTCATGGACATAGATGCACTGATGTCACAGTGATTGTCAAAAAATGGCTATGAATGTGTAGTTTTGTTCACAGAAATTCCAACTGCAATCACTTTACCTTTGCCACTATATCCAGTGCTATGTTCTATGCCTGACTAGAATTGTTGCAGCCTACCAGATTATACCTACTAGCTCTTTCAGACTTGGGATCAGGTGTAGTTTGGGCTCAGCCAGGCTGTGATATCTCTTGGATGTGGGTTGTGATTGAGCTTGGAGGGGTGARGAGTAAACCCTTGCAAAAAAGTAAGGTGCTTTCAGGCTGTCAGGCACATAAGAAGATTTTTTTTTTTGAATCTAGTCTACAGTTTGGAGTATAAAGAAGATGAGTAACAATAAATGCATTGATTCTCCTGCTAAAATGATCTAGTGTCCAGTTTTTCTGAATTGTAAATATTTGTCTTAATCCTAAAATAATTTAGGTTCTCATTAGTGATATCTATTCAATATTTTGCCTCTTAGGACAGAAATCTGTTTCCCATTATATTTATCAGCACCTGCCATGAGAGAGCCTTCGTTTTACTGTGGTGGAAGTTACTATGATATTAMAACTACTGCTGCTACTACTATGACTATGAGAATAATTTATAGCTCTAACATGTCCCATTTTTTTCTATAAGCCAAAAAATCTCCCTTCCTTTATCTGCCACTTGCATTTRGAAAGTAATAATACCTTTAATGTGTTCCTTTCACTAATCTTAGATATATATGGTAATGTCAGATGCTTTGACAGCCTTTGCCTCTTACTCCTGTAGTTCATGAGAGAAAATGCAGTCTGCAGGCTTTGTTGTAATCAACTATGCATTATGTTCTGATATAAAATCATTCTTTGTAAMCTTTTTTCCTCTCTAACAGTTAGTCAAACTTTAGAGTTTTTATCTTTTTGGGGAAAAGGAAAGAATTAATTCCTGCGGCCATGCTGTACTCTCTCAATGTTTGCTTATTACAAAAAAAAATCCCATTTCTTTTAATTTCTCCTTTCTTTGTTTATTTTGTTTTGAGCCTGCATTTGGCTTGACTTTTTATCTTTCTTTACTGTCTCTTTTTACAATGGGCTATTGTCAGGGTGCTTTTTTGGAACTAATTCATCTAAACTTTTTTTTTTTTTTTTGGACTGCTTCTGCCCTTGGATTTCTTGACAAATTGTTGTAGTACATGAAGACTGATAATTTTGCACTGTGACATAAGAGCAACCTCTTCTTGGAGAATGTGAGGAACTCAGCACATATCTAATTGATTCATAGATTTTTAATGACTAGTTATCATTTATTTCAAGTCTTGCTTCCTACAGGCATTGTTTTTTATGACCATATGGAAACATTTCAAATGATTCACAGAGGAGGAAAAAGACTCAAGATACCTTGCCCAGTAACCTCCTRTTGTCAAGATTTTAGGTGACTTTTGAATGAAGAGCCTCAAATTRTCTACATGTTTCCATGTGTATCATGGTGTTAATGGCATAACAATAGTTTAAAAAAAATCTCAAGTGATATGGCATTTTAGCAACTTTCTAAGTGCTAGACTATGCCTTTTTAGTCTGAAATTCCAAGTTCAACCTGTTTATTCCAGCTCTGCATACCATACCAGGAACTTTGTTCAGAAGGAAAAGAATAGAATAATAGAAATGAGGTTGCCCTGGTTAAGGCTCTGGTAATCGCAATCTGGCAAACAGTTGAGTGTTTTCTTTTGATTTACAATAGTGGCAGGGAGCTCCAAGGTTTTGTTAGTGCTAGCTAGCATGATTAAGGCTGGGCCCCAAATCCGGGCTCATAAATCAGAGCAGCTCCACTTTAGCCAATTAGATACTGATACAGGCCAGTTGATGACCTGATACTTTTTGTAAATCACTGGAAAATCCTCAGTGCAGGTGGATGAAACTTTCAAGGGGGCCAAACTACATCTAAGTAAATGTTTTGAAAATGGGACTTAGTAGGGTTCTTYAAATAGCTCAATGCTTTGCAAATTATAACCCCACTAAAAATGTGAAATGCAGTGAAGGCATTCAGAAAGTTAGCTGAATTTGGCAAGTACTTTCAAGGCTAGAAAATAATTCAGAAACAGCAAAACTTGCTTTGTATGRTAACTCATAATATTTATTTAGAGATGCTTTTTCAGGGTTATGTGATCTGCAATGAAATGTTTACTTTGGGATCAAACAAATATTTGATATAGAAAAAAGTCTTCCTCTCCTCAGTTCAGCTTGTGAATGAAAAATCACCTGCTCTTTGCTCAATTCTGCTCCTAGGTCAGAGAGGCATACTATGATATTTTCCTCAGATCTACATGAGCTAAATTAATTCAATTTATCATGAGTTCAGCAATCCTGCTGATTCTGCATCCTTCCCTGACAGTTTTCTGCTCTGGATCAGATCCTCAGCTGGTTTAAGTAGCTGGAGCTTCTTTATAAGCAMTGATGTTGCTGATTAGCACAAGCAAATTCTCTGGCCCCAGACTGTCTTAATGCTTTATGAAAATGGATTTGTGGAGTGATCTCTTGCTGTTAATGTCTGATCTGAGTTTATTAGCATCCTAATATGTCTTAGGCAAGTGTTTTTTAATGGAATTTTCATTTTATTTTTAGGAGAATTTTATGTTTATTCTTTATTATTTAAATGCTGCATTTAAGAAACAAATTGTCCATTGAGATGAGTTTAGTGGAACATTTGTTTCATTCTTGACAGAGTATTTCTCTGTATCTGTTAAAAACTAGGAACAAAAAAGAACAGCATTTTATTTAAAGTTTTATGTATGAAATAACCAAATAAATGTGCTTATGGCTAGAGAGCAGTTGGCAGGTAGGGGGATTGCTAGTCCCTTAATTTGAGCAAATGAATCAGGAAGACTGATGRCCTTTACCTCACTGCTATACATCAGACAAAATGCACCCTTGGTGCTGCCCGGTATGTGGAAGAGGGGCTGGGTGGAATGTCTCGGGACAGATCCCAGTGCTCATGCAATTCCCTGTGCTCGTACCTGAGACTGGCATGGTGCTGGCTGCACCTTCCCAGCTCAGCTGCYAGGACTGCCACATAGGAGAGAAATGACCGAGCGTGGACTGAACCAGTCTTCATAAAGGTAGGTGAGCTGAGCAATGTAGGAAGTGTGTTTTCACAACAGAACAAAAGTGCAGGTTTGAGAAAAAGAAGGAATGGTTGCAAAATAAGCAGCACTCCGTGAATGTAAAAATTAACCACTTAAATCAAGTAATTCAATTCAGAGGACAGCAACTGATAGGACAGYGACTGATAGGACAGTAATGCAGAGCTGTTTATAAAACAGACAAACAAAAATGCTATTTACACTATTTTAAACTGCTATTGCTTACCAAAGTTGTTAGTTATTTTATAACAACTTACACTAAAAGATATTCAAGGTCATAGTTGTRGTACTTCCTTAGTTATAGCCAAAGCTAAAAATATCCCAGAATATTTTACCCTAGGACACCCAAAAATTGTTGTCATCATGTTGTTTTCACTCACTGAACAGTGAGACAGCCCTTGGGTGTCTGCTGTGAAGTTGGATTCCTGAAAGCTAGATCAAGAGAGATTTAAACGTTTCTTCTTTGATGGACTGTTCTTGTGTGGTTTCCATGGAATTAACTGAGATAAAATTTGCAGAACGACAGAAGCAGGTTGGAAGCAAAAAAAAAAAAAAAAAATCTTTATTTTTTTCCAGCAAATTAAAAAACAGAAAAATACAATTTTGACATGAAATCTCTCATAAATCCTGTTTTCGTATCTGTTCTGCCAAGCTGGATCTGTTGCTTTTCTTTCTTTTATCAAACACATGAACTTTAACATTTTTTTCTCTTTTGGGCAAGGATTCAACCTGGCAAGAATAAAATGGCTCGTAACTGCTATTTTCCTAGCCTTAAATACTAGAGAAACATTTCTTATTCCTACTGTTTTTTTTTTTTTTCCTGGAAACTGACTAAAGCATAGTTTTAGGCAGTGCTATAGTGATTGCTGAGGTTAATAAAACAAAGCTGGAATGATACTATATTGTGTTACAGATGTGGACTTATGTTTTTTTTTTTTTTTTTGTCTTGCTGAAGGATAATTCCAGATACAATCACATTTCCACAGATTAGAACTGCACAGATTAGAACTGTCACAGAAACCAACTCTTTGGGTATTCCAAAAAGCATAAAGGTTACCTTTTGTGCTTAAAACATTATCTTGAAAGAAAGCCTGCCTTAGAAATGGTGCCGTATGTCCCTGTCTGCATTCAATAGCACAGATACAAAGCGACCACAAAATGAAATGATGTGAGAATATTGTAATTATAATATATAATTCATTGGACTTTCTCACCCTTTTTATCACAGTCATGTAGCCCTCTTATCAGGCTCCTCTCCTGGCCAAACAGCTACTCAGTGTTGTCTTAAGCAGCAGCGAACATATAGCTGTGGCTCTGTAGCAGGCAGGAGCATGTGATGCTGCTGGTTGAGATCTCTGGCATCAATACTAGCATAGAGCTGAGGTGAGACKGCAGAGAAATAGCCCCCGTTGTCTTCCCCAGGCAATGTAGAGCAATGTCCTATTCCCACCCATAGGGCTGCTTCGAGTGCAGCCTGGAGTGTGTAATTTAGGCTAAGAGGAGTAAAGRACAGTAGACGATTCCTCCCTTAAATCCTCTGCCCTGACATCTACTGGCATTTATCCCTAGAGTCAGGCTTTCAGCAAGAAATTGAGTTTGCTTTGTTCACCATGTTTTTTGGGGAATTTTAATATGAGATATTAGTGTCTGCTCTTAATGTCATGTAATCTCATGTGTTCCGAAATCTTTGAGATAGAAATGATGATCCTGCTCATGATCCTGCTTGCAAGATCTGGAGACAAAGCTGGCTGAATTTATCATTGTAATTCAGAGAAACAAACGTTTCTCTGAATCTGTAAAGGACAACTTTGAAGCTTGATTTTACTTCCAGTGTAATTACACTGGAGACTTCTGTTTTCCATTTAAAAGTGAGAGTTCTTTGAAGAAAGTGAAGGATTATTTAATTACTTCTTGATTGGCCAACAATATTCTCAGCTCTGTTCAGAACATRAAGATATATATTGTCTATTCCCTGCAGCACCTTAGCAGAGTCCTAAATACAGTTGTCTCCACATAGATTCCAATGTGTTTTCTTCTACCCAGGCAATATCTTTTGTGGCTCTTAACTTCTTGCCAACAAAGTTAAAAGTATGCAAAAATATTATGATAGGTTTGAGAACATGTGCAATAGATGGCTCCAGTTCCATTCTGATCACATGTTTTTCAGTGGTAAAATATACGAGGTTAAATTTATTTAATGGGTGAAAACCCAGGAACACCTCAATGTACATCTTTGTTTTATTGGGACGTATTTGCTGGAAAAGTGTTCTCCCTTCTCCCCCAGTTCCTGTCTATTATTATTATTGCTGTTATTRTTGTTATTGTGTTTAGTCACCTCAGCAGTTTAAGCAGCTTCTGGATAGGGAATAAATTCCTAATTCCTTGTTCCATCACTGGTATACCATGTATCCCTGGACCTTTAATTTTTCCATTTTTTTATTGTATAAACTATGACTTTTTCACAGGAGAGTTTATCTTTCACTCAGTTTCCCCAGCACAGAACATAGCATTGTTCAGGATCTCCAACTGCCCCCAAATTACTAGTTGTTAAGTTCATATAGGCAGAAAACAACAGCAATGAGACATCTATTGCTGAATACAGAGAACTGTAACGCARTAACCCTCCGGCCTCAGCATTACCTTTACTTGCACTTGTCTTTCCATGCTTCCATTGCCTCTCCAGCATCGTGCACTACAATTAGATAACAGTAAGATAACAAAGTCGTGAACTAAGTGGCTTTATTCATTCAAYAAATATCACTGAATAAATTACACAGGCTGAAATAAAAAAATACTCAGTTCATATCATTCACCCTCACTTTAAAGCTGTGACCAAGAACTTCCTACATAGGAAACACTGTTCTAGTAGAGCTGAATGAAGGCTTGATGGATATAGCAAGGATTCCATGGACAAGCGGTATCTGTTAAGTCAGAATGGTCATTTGGCTCTCTGTCTTTTCAGGCTCGCCTTTTTTGGTTCAAACACCCTCACATAGCCTCATAGGAATGTTCTAAATCACTTCGTCTTGGTAACTAGCCAAGCAGCTGATTTTCCGGAAAGGGCTTGGGAAGCTGGGRTGTGTAAATTGAACTTCTGGAGTCAACACCATTTCCAATTTTTGTTTCAGCTTTCCATAATAAGTATGTGACTGCACCAACTAGAAAGATGCCATCTTACATGTGTCACGGCAGGTCACCAGCGTGAGGACCAGTAGCCTCTTCATATATATTAGTAGTGTCTGAACTCTCCCACCAGGTATTTTGACCACATACAGTTTCATTGTCTGATGAATGTCTAAGGAAGTCCCTAGATGATCCTCTGGTGCAAGAACATAGTAATAAAAGAAGTTTGTAGCCAAGAATTTTACGAATGTGCCTGGAAACTTTGTTAAATTGCAGTATCCATCCACATGACAGCTCTGCAGCACTCTGATGCCAAACCTCTAGAGAAAATCCTAGGTACTTACAGGAATGATCCTCTGCACTTAAAGCACTCAGTACTTTCAGCATGTTGAACTGAAATTGCTTTCCAGACTAGGGGAATGTTGTTTCCCAAGACAAGGGCACAGAACTTTTGCGTAAATGAGAGAAAGTGCTGCCCAAGTCCAGAAGGGCACCCTACTTGTGTAGCAGTTGCCCAGGCCCTGTGGCTTCCCTTGGAAGAATACTCAGGTGTGGAGGAAGCTGCAGTGTGCTCTGGTCTAACCTCCCAAAAACCCTGGCCATGGGGCACCATGGAGCCAGAAAGTACAAAAATGGCCGACTTCTGCAGTCTGCTCCAAGAACTGCCTTATACTCATTTTATTGGAAAATAAAAACAGTCTTGGAGGAATGCCTCAGAGTCCGTGTGTACACACTGAGTGGAGAAATATGGGCCTGAATTCTCTGTGTCAAACAAGAGAATAATGACACAAACTTCCAATTCYCTAGAAGAGATTTAGCTGCCTGCCTGTTTTGTTTGGGAATGAGCATATCCAAGGACATCAYTTCTGGGAGAGCAGAGACAAGCTCAAGCCCTGAGGCAGAGGTCGGAGTTAAGACACAGTCCCATCCTTAGCATTTCCTAGTGTCTAATTATAGAGAGCTCGTTGCTGAACGTGCAACTTTTGGTAGTTCTCAGTCTGTAGACTGGCTGATCCTCTTCTCCCCACACGTTTTGCAGACAGCCTTACCCCTGGCTTAGTSTTCTGGATCCTATTTCAGATACCTGACTTGTGGGCACATGGATCCTTTTGTTTTTGTGCCATTAGCTGACATGCTGTCCCTAAATACTCTGAAGCCTCAAAGCCAATGACAAAGCCAGGACAAGGAAACAAGGTCTGCTAGGACACTACCTGTCTTTCCATTATACGAAGAGACCTTTCATTCCCTTCTAGATATTTTGGACTTGGTGCTTCAATACTGACAAAAGAAGTAAAGAAATTCAAGTTACAAGCGAAAATTGGCTTGATCTGTCTTTTGAAACAACCTCTCCTTTTACAGCCTAATGCTCTAACTTACAACATTACACTAAGTAATTGATTGTCTATCTGCTACAATTTATTTAATGTAAGAAGTCTTTCCCCATTKGACCTAATTTTCTCTTTTCTTTCTTTAAAGAAATTTCTGGTCTTATTGACTCTTAGGAGTGCTTGTCTCTGAAGTCAATTCTAATACCACATCTGAAAATAAATTATCTTTTAAGATTATATTTTAGCCATACCACACTTCTGAGACAAAGATATCCTCAGATCATTAAAAAAAATGTGAAATAATGGGAGAAAAACAACAAATCAAAATGTTATCTTTGCACCAGAAGGACACAAGGAAACCCACAATAACCTACTTAATACCACTGTTTTAATAGGAAAATTTGGAGCACCTAAATTGACACGCTGTTTTTCTTTCTCCAGAAAAAAAAAAAAAAAAGAGAGAGAGAAAAAAGGGAGCCAAAGTCTGGTATTGATACTAATGTTGAGTAGCAGTTGTATCTATAATTGGTATCATAATGAGTCAGAGGGACTGCACATGTGCTCTTCAGCATTAGAATAAATTTAATATATGCTACTGTTCATGGAGGTGTCAGCACTCAATGCAAACATCTGCTTCAGTTACCAGGTTTCCATTATGTTCTCTGCAACACCAGGAAAGTCATTTTATTCTTCCTTTTTTTTTCTCACAGTTTCACAAGGTTTTATGAAATTTTGTTTGCATGATAATGGGGTTATTTGCATTGGTYTTATTCCACATCACCTGAACTACACATTCCTGGTATACACATTTCCTTCTTCATACTTAATTGTAGAATGCCAAAAGAAAAATATATTCAATTTGCTGTTGGTGTAAGAGTGCAGCAGAGAGATGCATTGTACCATTACAACCCTAGAAAGAATTGGCATTTAACAAACTTTTTACTTGTTGGCCTAGCTAGTATATACATGTTTTTTGGGGTTTTTTTTGTAGACACTTTTTCTTCAAGATGAGATATTCAGCATATTATTTCATGCAGACCAAAATCTCTATCAAGAAGCCATACAAAGGCAAATAATACAATTGACACAAAAAGCAAACATGTCACAAAGTTCAGTATCACTTTAAAAATCGGTAAGAAATGGTTTTCCCAGAGTTCACCTGGAGAACACCATTCAAGTCTCAGCAAGATAGCCACTGAGGATGACACAGGGAGTCACGGTTTTCATCTCACTGACTTCCAAACSAGCCTGTTCTTTGTTTGGGAATTTTACTGTTAGTACTATATTCGGAATCTTGTTAATATGGTGACTATTCCACAGTAGAAATATTATTAAATTAGGATAAAATAATACTTGTTACAGTGAGAAGCATGTAACAGGCTGTCTCTATGAATTATATGCCTGGACCTTCTTATGAATTGCCCACTTAATATTCTCAGGAGTGGTGTTTGCTGAGGTTCTGTTAAACAGTAGATTGAATTTGTAATGCCAAGACTCACGGGATTTCTCTGCACAGAAACACACACAGATTACTAACCATTCTGTTACAAAATGGATGATGGCTTTGAATTGAATTTTAGATTTATTTTTTTATTATTATTATTCTCTGCTACTTTCTGCAGTGGTATTCTATAACAGTATTGCTTTTTTCAACTACCTTTCAATTTTTCATTGCCTTGATTTACTCTATGTATATGATGAAGTGTATTCTTGCAAAGATCTCTGCATAGGTCTGAAATTCAGAGGGAGCTGAGTGTGTGCATGTAGGAACTGATTTTGGCCTAACACAGCATCTTTTGAGACAATGATAGCACAGGGCACACTCTGGATGAAAACTTTGATGATGATTTGAGTTTCTTTTATGCTGTTCATAAAAAGAAGGCAACAGTTGACAAGAGAAAGAACAAATACCTTGAGCTTATTTGAAGTACAATGGCAAAACAACCAGACTAACGATCTTTCATCAGCTCCAGTTGGCTTTTGGTACACTTCTTAATTACTTAGCTGTGAGCTGGCACATAATGCATGGGTGGTGTTCAAACGCTGCTAGTGTATTTAGCAAATTCTTGGTCCAGCAAATTCCTTAAGTATGTACTTAACTAAGCAGGTATGTGGTCTCCTTGAAGTCATATGGACCCCTCATATATAAAGTTGAGCATAACCTGAGGTAATATTTTGGATTGTCTCAGTTGGCCCGATACACTCTTAGGCATTCTTACATGAGTTCTTACATGAATTTTTACATGAATATGGCTGTTTTCTCAGCTTAATGTCACCAGTAAGAGACAATTTACAGTTTTTAGCTTGGTCAAGGGTGTGCTCTTCCTGTGTCATTTATAGTGATTCCAATCCTTTTTTTCCATAAGATGTTCACATACTTGTGCAGGGCAGTTCTAAATTCTTGAAGATCTGTTGTGCGATTTCATTAGGTGCTGTATGTTAGGCCTTAAAAAGGCAATGATTTCTAAGATGCATACTACTATACAGCAATATTTTCTTCCTTGGGAATGAGATATGTAACATTGTGGTTATGGGTAAGGATTCATTTTATTGTCTATATTAACTAATAATATTTCTAACAAGGTACATGGACTTACAAGTTTATATCTTTCCAGCACGCCATGACCAACTATGAAATACTCTATTTCAACCATGAAGACCATCATCTGATTTACACATAACCTTATGGATCACTGATAAAGTTTCTTTGTATTTCAGAAGCATGAGAGAATAAAAAAGCAAATTATTATCTGAGATAAAGCTTGTTTGGCATGCATGTCCCCAAGATGAACTGATTTGTGGCCTGAATTCAAAAATGTTTTACTGTTATTTGCTTCTTACTCTGTGGATTCAGCTATTTAGATCAGGCTAATTTTCAACCAACAGAACTGAAGAGCTATTATTCTCCCTGAAGGTTATCTCATTTGTTTAAAAACTGGTGGCAAACCATTGACCACTATATTTGTTTCAGAGAGTAGCAGTGGGGRAGGTGAGCATATCTGGAAAACTCCCATATGCAAACTCCCGAGTTTCTTTCCTGAAAGAAAACAAATACTTTTGAAATACTTTTGAAACGAACTTCATGTGCTTTCCAGCATTCATCTCCCGAAAAACAGAGGCTAAATAGAAGCTGCTATAGAATAGAAGCTAAAATAGAGGAATAGGTCATCATCCTACCTTCTGTGAGGTTTAAGATGTTCTATTTCTTGTCATGATTCATGTCACAATATAGTATTTTTTAACCTCTACCTTTGAGTCAGATTTGGTTGAAGTTGGCCAACAGCTTCTACAAGTATGTTGGAAAGAAAAACAGAAGCAAACATATACACAGAACAACAGCTTAGAAAGTGAGGCAAAAAAATTTTAGAAACATTAGAAAAGTCAAATAAATATTCCACAGTATTGGGTTGGTTTTTAAACAAGCTCAATCGTTGAATTCCTCCTGAAGTAGCTGACACTTACAGACTCTCCTTGCTCCCTGGATGGCCAAGAACAGATGGCAGATTAGCTGTTATCAAGTAGTAATTGTATTTGGTTTTGTTTTGATTTTAAGTGAAGGAATTCATTCTCTGTTGAAGGATAATAATAAAAGCAAACTTCTTTCTGTAGCTGATATGTCATGTTTGGGATCTGTTTTAACAAGAATGTGTCAATATATTGCAAAAGCTTAAAAGGAAATGCAGGCATCCAGAGCAAATAAAGGACTAAAGTTGTGTTTCTGAATCTTACTGCTCATGTAGCGTGACATGAGGAAAGTGTGTCCTTGCTGCAAAAGTAAAACATCAGATGTGTTGGCCACCCGCATTAGGGAAAGTCTTCAGACAAGACTGTTCCCTGAGTTTTGAACTGAACTTCCCCCTGTGTTTCACACTCAGCTGCTCTCCATATAGGGGGAGGAACACAAGCCTGTCTAAAAACTCAGCTATTTTTTAGCACTTAAGTGGGAACTCCTCTGCCTTGGACAGCTGGACTGTCTTGTACAACACTGTGTTTAAAATTAGTGTTTGGGTGAGAATTAAGATGGGAAAAATGGGAGATTAGTTCTGATAAATAAAATATAGAGCAAGCTGCTTCCATGTTAGTGTAGTCCCTCTGCTGGGGATTGCCTCCGTGAGAAGGATGTCTCCCCGCCTGCTTCTCACTCGCTTTTCTTAATAGCTCTCCCCACAGTCCTGCATGTGCAAGGACTGTGCATATCTTGCAGCTTCTGCCTCCCAGAATATCTTCCTTGTTTGTATTGCTTAAATAGCCTCTGCTTTTGCCGTATGACTTAACGCTTTGTTTTATTCGTTGTGAAATGATTTTATATGCTTTTTAGTAAATGTGACAGGCAGTGTATTACCCCCTGTCATCTTTTATTTACTCCCATAAAGCATTTTGGAATACAGTTAGTACATGACATTGAGGACACTGTATAATACTGCATCATATTGCATTACAAGACAGGACAGTTCAGTGCTTTGAAAGAGGGTGATGCAGCCTCCTCCTTTGCTTATATCTTYTCTGAAGTGCCTTTTTCCTGTCTTTCTCCATGGCCAGTATTTGGTTTCCACAAGTTCCCACAAAGTATCTGCTGAGGATAATGCTTTTCTGCTTGGAAAGGTCTTGTCATTTTAGTTTCACATCTCACTTGCTCCAAGAACTACAGGAGCTGCTCAAATCACCTCAAGCTGTTTCTTAGATGCCTGGTGATTCATAAGGGGCCCACCTCCAGATGCTGAGTTTGCGCTGACTGTGCGCCTATGTCTAACTCAGTGATCTCGCCAAAACTGCACTTGAAAATCACATTAGAAACCTCTAGTGCTCTGGGTTCCAGACCTGGCATTCAATAACCCATCACTTCATATAGTAATGTTGGACTGAACGAAGATTGAATGTGGGGAGAGAGGTAAGAGGGAAAAGGACTGTTACAGAGCTCTTGAAAAGTCTGGTGAGGGTTATGATGACTTTGCATTTTATCCTATATGTGAAGAGTTATAGAAACAATATTATCAACTGTCTTTCTTATCTGTATATCAACAGTCTTATCAGCTGGAGTTTCTTCCAGTACAGAAAAGTGAAATCTTCATACTGTAATATTTTTATGTCTCCTATTTTACTATATTAAAAATTCCGCCCCCTTGCTACTTTCAAACTTTCCTTGTATAACAAGTTACTGCAAAATTACCATATTTGCCATGACAGAGAGTAAGCTTTTTGACATGTGCAGTTTTATTTCTGCATTTACCTGATCAGCTTGGATATGGCAGAGCTCTGCCAGACATTACATTTCAGTGCTGATCTAGTCAACTGTGGTCGACTTGCTGGCAGAACATCCCRATATGAATGACTCACATTTTAAGTTAATGAAAAACTGCAGTGGAGCCTATTTCCTTGGATTACAAGCATGCTAGTAATATACCCTCTCTACTGGTATGCTGAGTAAATCATACAGACTTTTTGTTTTGAGGTGTATAAATGAGGACACTTAAAAATACTGTTTCTAGCACACTAGTTTTGGCAGCTAAGAATTCCAGAGTAAAATCTATACTGTTTGGAAAAAGGGAATGTTTCAAGTATGAATCGTGATGAACTGCAGAGTGAAATGTGTGCTGATAATGGGAGAACTGCAAGAGGCTGATGTTCAAGAAGGAAAAGTATTTATAAGGTTCATCCTGTGTATGGGATGAATTCTGACATGTTTTAGTACAGTAACTTTTGCTCTGAATTATGTCATGGTTGCTTCATTCAGAAGTTATGAATTTGCTTCCATCAAAACTGTTTTATTTTTATCTCTTTTCCCGGACATTCTGGAATCAGTCCTATGAAATACTCTGTCCCCTTGGGTTTGCTAGGTACTTTTAGAGTTCAGAGATTCTCAGCAACTCAGTAGGATTGGCTGGACATTTTGTTTCTTTCCAGATTGGGGAAAAAAAAAWTCCAGCAGCCTTATTATTTTCTAGGGGACAATGATTATAATAAAATAAAATACAAAATATAATTGAGTATAGATGCTCCTGATGAAAACTGCAACCAAACTGATGGGTGGGATGGTCTCCATTTTCGCTGGATTGTCATTTTTCCAATGTAAAATAGCTTGGTCAAAAAAGGAACAAAACAAAACAGGCTCGTTTTGTTCTTTTTGATCTGCAGAGTCAAGGCTGTATTTACTTAGAAAGGCTGCATCAAGAAATGTAGTTTGGGACATTTCATCTTAAAAGAAAGGTTCTTAGAAGATAAAAGTCTGGGTTCCCTATAAAAAAACTATCCCCAAAGATCTATTTGTGAAATCTTTTTAAGTTTCAGGGTTTTTGGAAACTAGAATTATTACCTTGTCAGAAGAGTACAATGAACTGTTGACACACTGCTGTGCTGTGCTTACAGCCTGGTGCAGAGAAATATTTACAGCCAGGAACAAGTGGAAAGCAACCTGAAAAATAAATACACTTTCCATGAAGTTTGTGCCATTTCTCTTAGTTGCTGTTTTCTATGAACCTTTACTAAATAAATAAATAGTTTTTATCTAGAGAGCTTAGTAGGCTTCAGTGAAACATTAGATTTTATTTTAAACGACAAGCCTTTGATTATGGTGTGACAGATGGTTGTCCCAGTCACTTCATTTTCTCATTGCTTTGTGCTTCTGACAAATTATGGGGCCATAGTTCTGAAGTTCTGTGGGATGTTTTGGTGGGAGAGGCTTTCATTCATAGTTGCTTAGGAAAAGGGCATAGAAATTCTGTATTTTCTGCTCTTTATGCAGTCAGTTCAGGAGAAGGCGCCAGTTCTGAAGTTCTGTGGATTGCAGTGGAAATTAAGGTTGACCTGACCTTGGACACAGTGATGATCAGGGTGATGATCAGTTTAAGATCAAAACACTAGAGCTTAGGTGTCTATTCGAAAGCTAGCACCTGATTTCTCATCAGTCAGTGGAGATTCAGTCAATACAGTTGGGTAGCTGAGTCAAGACCTCTCTTGCAGCGTAGGCCACACTCTATTGAGGAGTGGCTCAGTATGCCACACAGAGAGGACCACATGAGACAACACAGCTGATATGGGGCTTATGCCTGGGCTGGACCCTATTCTCTTCTGGAGGAGAAGGAGGGGCAGCTGAAGACCAGACAGAAAACAGTTGAATTTATTAAAATGCTGTTGGGTATTTATCTCCCAGTGGGCAGCTGCACCAAGTCCTACAACTTCACACATTACAAGGGGAACTTACTAGCCATCTAGCAGCTATCTTACACGTGGAGCCCTACATTAAAATGTTATAACTGGGAGCTGAAGGCCACCAGAGCTGCATGTTGCCTTGAATTCTTTTTCATCTCCAAAATTTCACCACACTGAAAGTGCCAATGTGCTAAAAACTAGTTTTTTTGGAAGTCATTTGGGTGCCAAATTCYACTCTCAGTAACAGATGGGCAATCCAAGTGCATGTTGCAACTGAGAAAACATTTGACTTTTAGAGGGAGAGGTCTTCACTGGGAGAATTGCCACGGTTGCTGTTTTCCTTGGAGCTTGGGATTTACAGCAGCTGGGGCCTTACCTCGGTACAAGTAAACTTTGGGAGCAATTGAGTATTTGCGCAGGCAGAWGATGTGGAATTCTAATTAAGTGAGGACTTTGCCGTTCCTCTTGATATTTTTATTCAATAAAAATGGTTGGTGGGCCAGATTCTGATTTCAGTTACATGAGTTTAAGTTTAGATTAACAATTTTTATAAATGATCCATTGACAGTAAAAGATTAATACAGTATAAATGAAATCAAAGTGTGAACTGACCCTGTGAGAGGAAATGCTTAAGCACAATAAGCACACGTAGACCTGCACATAAATCCCTGTAGCCCTGTTATTGCTGCTTTCTTCCCAAGGGCATCTCTCCCTGGAGGACAACATTGGGGAAGTGGGGTTGTGTACTGTCTTACTTTACTCTTTCTCACGTCATTGTTTTCATGGTTCACACTTCCATTAAGGTTTAAAATCTGTATTAAAATCAAAATGATGAGAGAGAAATTATGTAATTGAGAGATGTAAAAGTAATGATATGCTTATTATAAAATAAAGGATATGTACAAAGAGCTGTTCTTATTTTATAAATGGGGGTTGAATTAATAGAAAATATTTATATATRTGCTTTTTATTTAACATTAACTGCTCCTAAACCCTACTTTTTATTGACTTTAAATGCAAGTAATTCGTGCTGTGTTATAAACTGTTGTGTTTTTTTGCCTTCCTGTAACTGGAGCAACATACTAATTTCTACAAGTTGTGACTACTAACAGAGAGCAATCACCTCACAGACTTGTACCGGAAAGAAGAGATCATCAGCGTGGCAGGAAACGGCTGCCTCCACAGCCCGCGCTTCCCAAGCAGCTACCCCCGAAACCTGCTGCTCACCTGGCGGCTGCACTCGCCCGAGAGCACGCGCATCCAGCTGGCCTTCGACAACCAGTTCGGACTGGAGGAGCCCGAGAATGATATCTGCCGGTGAGTGCACGGACACGCTGTGCGGCAGCTCGCAAAGGGCTCCCCCGAGGAGCCCGTCCTCGCTTTGCAAAATGGCCTGTGGTTTTTTAAATAAACCAAGTTATGCTGGACTAGGAGCAGTTTTGGTGGGTTTCAGCCCTTATGTAGTATTTTAAGTGCAAAGCGCTTGTACACTTCTTGCCTCAAAACTGTCTGCCTAACAACTCTGGTACTACTTAAGTAAGATTTTGTCCTTTGTCACTTCTGTCAGATTTCAAACAGGCACAAAAAAATACTTTTTTTTTTTTTTTTTTTTTTTCAGAAGGCATAAGGCGCTGGAAGATAGGTATGTGTGAATTTGGCAGTGCTCAGCTCTTCAAATTAGTTGTTTGTCTTTAATGTTACCCCTTGCTGGCACAGTTTCTTTTAAAACCCTTAAATATAGATTCACAAACATTGGTGTATTTTCAGCATACTCATACCAAAACAGAGTGAACATTAGTATCATCTGGCAGTTTCAGCTTCCCCTTTCGAGCAGAAGCAGCCATAATTCCCGTCAAGCTGGCTGATTAACCCAGGGGGATAGCTGCATTTGCAGCACACAGCTGAACATCGCCAGCCGTTACTAACAGTATAAAGCCATGTTTTATTTTTTGTTTTGTTTACACTGCTCTTGCTCAGCTATCTGATCCGTGGGGCAGAGCAGGCTCACAGTCCACACGTGTTCACCGAGAGCCAGGGTTCTCGGCGCTGTTTGCATGCAAAGCTCAAGTCTCGGCTTCCCCTCAGCCCCGTCAGGTTGTTACTCCCTGCTTTATCAATGCAGAGAACTACATTGCTAGGATTTCTGCACACCCTCCAGTTTACCTTACCATCTTTGTCTATTAATTGGCATTTATAGGGTGTGGCAACTCTGCAGGGTTCTTACAGGGATTTTTTTTCTTTTTTTTCTGCCTTACCAATAAAGAGAGAGAACCATTTCTTCAAGATTCTTTTCCATTTAATAATAAAAGAATGCAGCCTGAAACTGGCTCTCCTTCCCTACATGTTTATTGTCTTGGCAGCGTCTGCTCTGCTCTGGTGCTGCTGGTCTGAGATCAACAGCAGTTTAAGTAACAACAGTTACCTTCCAGTGCCACAAACACTTCTCCAGATTGAGAGTCTAATGCATACAGAAGCGGCCTGTTAATATTTACATAGAGGATAAACTATGGCTGACCTTAAATCATTTCAACCTTGAAACACAAGGCTAATTTACTGTGGAAAATGAGACCAAGTATGCTCTTCTAAGTGCCGTTAAAGGTGGTGACATGGTGAGGGGAAGTCAAGTCATTATCGACATGCTGGATTTTGACCATCTTGGAAAGCAGTCTGCCTGCTTTTTTCCAGCACAACTAATTTATAATGCAGAGAGAAGCAAAGACCTTCTATAGTCTATAGTGTCTATAAAAGCTGGAAAAATACCACATTCTTTCCTGAAATAGAATTTTCCCTGGAGTTACTGGAGGATTTTTATTTGCATAGTATTGTTTCCAGAGTGAGGAATTTCTCATGGAGACAGCTTGTAATGGTTTTGAGATTGCTAAGTACTGTACAGTACTGTGAGATTTTTTTTAAATATGATATGTTGATAGGTTTTTCAAAAGTGGGTACTTTCTTTAACTTTATACTCTAACAGTCTCTCTGGTACTGCTTTAGAGAGACAGAGCCTCTACAGCATTGCTTCCTTTTGGCCTTATATTTTCTTCCACAAACATCCTAATGTTTTCTTTCAAATTTTCATTAATGCTAATTATTGCAATTTGCATACTATTAGGACTGAACTGATTGAAATTCAGACTGAGGAATTAAAAAAAAATATTTTTACCAGAGCTGTTTCAGAAGGATGGGAAATATTTAAGGTTTTACAAATTTTTCTAGTTGTACTATTAGCACTTCCAAAGGCACTTGATAAAAGATAATTCTGAAAAGCAATTAAATTACCCAGCTTCTGAGGTTCTTTGGATGTGCAGAAACAACTGAGATTACATTTACATCCATGATCTTTGCAGCAAAGCCACTGCTTTGGAAAGCAGAAAAGCTTTCTCTAAAGTCAATAGATTTGCACCAGTTTTGCTAGCAGGTAGTCTGGCTCCTGACCTCAGGAAGTGTAGGCCAGACAGGTAATTTTCACTAAAGCGTACAAGGTCATGCCGAGTCTTCCGCTGAAAATTTTACAGTTTCTCATCTTACAGGAAGTGTTAACAGCCAAAGACCGGGCACTCTCAGCGTCCACGTTACCTGCACCGGCTTCAGGCAGCCTGAGGGTCTCTGAGCAGAGATCATCCTCGAGCACAGCCTCAAAGCTGCACACAGAATCACAGAAAGGTTGAGGTTGGAAGGGACCTCTAGAGACCACACAGTCCAACCCCTCTGCTCCAGCAGGGACACCCAGAGCACGGGGCACAGGGTGGCAGCCAGGCGGGTTGGGAAGATCTCCAGAGAAGGAGACTCCACAGCCTCCCTGGGCAGYCTCTTYCAGGGCTCTGTCACCCTCACAGTCAAGCTTGTCCCCAGGACACCAAGGACAGGGCTGTGGTGCAGCCGTAGGGGATAGCACGGGCAGCTGGGAAGCCAGAGTACCTTTGCGTGGAACAAAACATTCTTATGGCATAAAAAATGTTTGTTTCAGCAGAGTTTAGACAGATTCAGTGATTTGGTTATAGTAAATCTGTTATTTTCTGTTCTGTGTAATTTGGGGTTTGTGAGCATAAAAGCAGTAATGATGATATTTTCAAGCTGTATGGTACTTTTTTTTTTTTTTTCACACGGCTTCTCAGCAGAAAAAGAAAACCAGGTCTGTTATTTACAGAGTTCTTCAGCTCCCACAAGCAGGGTAGAGAGGCAAGCATTTGATCCACAGACCCAAGGGGATAGAGGAACTCTTTGATAACACATTTCTAGTAAGAATCAGTTAACAATATTAAATGCGCTTCTTGGAGCAGTGCATGCTTTGATAATAACAACCTTTCCAGAGTAAAGACCTCCAAAGTTTTAAGGCTTAACTGTACTGTGAACTTCCTGCGTTTCTCATTCTCCTGTCTATGCACTTCTGCTCATCTTGTCATCAGCTCTCCCTCCCCAGCTGCAATCAACACCAAGGAAATTCCATAAATGACACGAGCTGGTGAATATATAGTGGCAATCAGCACTGTTGTTGTGTGGCTCTTCAGGTCCTTTCGTATCCAGTGGATGAAGTCCGGATAGAGCTGATGTTTAGGCTCAGGGGCTGTGATATATTTACCTGACAGCAAGCAAAGGTGTGACCTTGCACAGGGAAAGAAACGCTGCTGCCTTTGCCACCACAGAATGACACATCTGTTGTCTTTCCTTTGGTGATAGTACCCGAGCAAACAGAGTGCAAAGGCTGAAACAAATTTTTCAAAATTTGAAAAGCCTGAAACACGCTTTTCCAAATGATCTAACTGGAACATCATGCCACCTACCAAGTGTATTCTGGTYCCTGGCTTCTAAAGATGTCTTGTTGCAGGAAGCCCTTTCTCCATGAAATTCTGAGTATGCCGAGCTTAGCGCTCTCCTTGCAGCCAGTCGGCATGGTGGATGGGCAGCGCAGGGGCTGGCCCCCGGGTGCAGGACAGGCCCCTCATGAGCGGGGACGGTGACCAGCACAGGGAGCCTCAGCAACCAGCACCTCCTCGGGCGCATGCTCAACCCCTGGCCGTCATGGCAGGGCCTCTTGTCAGCAACGGGGTGTGAGAGGCAGGGGCAGTGACTGCTTCTGGGGATCCTAAAGGGCACCTACAGGAGCACCTACTCTCCTTACCCTACATGGTCTCCTGTTGCAGCCGTGGCAGCAGCCTTGCTCCTGCTCCGTGCGGAAGGAAGGAGCCAGAGGTGGCTGCTGCAGGGCAACTGGAGACCACCAGAAAGCCCTCAAATGCTTGTGGCTGCTGGGCTTGGGCAACATGCCTTAAATAATATTTTGTCTAATCTCTATTCACCACATGGAATGCCATGAGTATATTTAAAACTTTTAAGTGCCTCACATTGCCCTTTCAATATAGCAGAAAATATTGTCTGTCATGTTCCAAGAGTGAAAAAAGCAGCTGTTTGAGTATTTAGACAGTAGCTTGCAGTTTATAATGTTTTGTGCTAGGGAAGCCTATCCACCATTTGTAGTGGAGAACAGTGGACAGCTGTCTTTGTATCTCAAACTGTGTTTCTGTCTGTTTGCGACAACTTCCTGTAACCAGAGTTATCCATCAAACTGCTTCCCAGGTATGACTTTGTGGAAGTAGAAGACATATCGGAGACCAGCACAGTTATACGAGGACGATGGTGTGGACACAAGGAAGCACCTCCAAGAATAACCTCGAAAACAAATCAAATAAAGATTACCTTCAAATCCGATGACTATTTTGTGGCTAAACCTGGATTCAAGATTTGTTATTCCCTTGTGGTAAGTGACCTAGCTATGTAATGGATGAAAGATTGTAGTGTAACGAAACATCAGTACTTGAAGGCTGGATCGTGTAGCTAACTGCATTAGAGCAAAACGCTAATTGACTGAAAGAATTTTCATTCTATCAACTACATTAGTACAGATCGAAGTAGTTTAGACATCCTATCATTAAATATAAAGCCAAGTACAGGCCAAGATTTACACTAATAACATGTTTCAGCACCACTAACACTTTCTGCACTGAGGCTGCACTTGTAGTGCCTTGACAGATGCCTTAGACATAGCAAAGAAATGGCTGCTGTATAAGCTCTTCTTTTTTTGTTGTTGTTTATTTTAACTTGAGGTCAAATAAAATTACCTTCAGGGGATATGGCTGGGATTTTAAGTTAGATACAGAATAGGTTATTCTAAATACAGTGTAATTCTACATGCCCAACACTGTGCCAACATTCAGACAGTATTTTAACCTTGTATAAATATGTCTCTTTGTATATGCATTTGCATTACTGGTGTATTGTGTACAGTTTCAATGAGATGAAAAAYCTCCTGGGTTTTTATTTTGCTTTTGTCTTTAGGAAGCAGGAATGCTTATTACCCTAAGTAGATTTTGATACAAATATATATTCCTTGTATTGTCCTGAATAATATTATAATGCTTTTGGTGCAGTGTAGCTCAAAAGAGGCAGATTTTGCACTGAGGAAATGGTAAGCAGTAATTTATGGTACTGTCATCATTATGTTTGCATATCCATCAGAGTTCTCATTCCTTTTTTATCCAGTCTGCTGTTATTTAACAAGAATAAGAAAACCTGGAATAGCAATAATGTTAACGTTGTAACAGGAGAAATCTTCTGTTTGGGTCATTTCACTTCCACTTCTCGGCTTTGCATGCTGTAAAGATTGTGCTCTCTTGCTTTTGTTAGACTTCTAGTGGACTAAGGCATTGCACTTTGAATAAATCCCAAGCTTTAATTTACTTTAATTTGAAGGTAATCTACTAAGACTAAAATCAGGCTGAACAGTCTACAAAAGACCACTAGGCATAAAAATGAAACAGTGAAAAATCCTCTCTGCATTGCATTTCAGTGCTGCCATAAAACCTCTGCTGCGTTTAGGAAGCTTTATTCAAAACGACACACAGCCAGTCTGATAGTATTAGGCTTTCCGAAAATGAATGTTATCATTCAAAACAGGGCGTCCGCTGCACTAGAAAGCTCAAAAAAGCTATTGTATCTATCTGATGTCAAAACTGTGAGCAAACAGAAAATTTTACAGTCTAGCCAATATATTCACAATAATATTCTCCAAGTGCAGTTTCTAAATGACATATCCCCTTTTTTTTTCTCTCTCAAGGGAACCATGCAGGTGATTAGTGGCGCTTGCATGTCACAACAAAGGTGGGGAATGTACTTAGCTGGTTTTCAGATTCCAAACAGTCCAACCTAAAATCTGCAGTATTAATATTCAAGACAGACGGCCCTTATTTGATAGTCCCCACAGTCTCTTACAACTCCATTCCTGTAGCCGATACGCTGAACACTGCTGACCCCTGAAGGTTGAACTCATTGTGCATTTGTAGGCAGCAAACCAGGGAGCATTAATGAAGCATGCAAAACATATGGTATTTTGTACCAGATTAAATGAAAGACTTTTAAATAGTTTCCTTTATTTTATTATATTTTTTTTCTTTATAACGTTCTCTGTGACAAGGCTACTTTGGGGGCTTGCTTGGAAAATTCTGAGCAGCACGTATGCAAATCTTCGACTCTCTGTTTTTGGTGTTTAATCTTTTTTTTTTTTTTGGTTTTGTTGTTTTATTTATTTATTTTTATTTCTTATATTTGGAGTTTGGCTCTGCATGGCAGTTGTTTGTTTGTATATCAGTCTCCGACTGATAATTTTCCAAACAAAATTGAACCAAGCAGTTCACTTCGATTTATGATCAACTGCATTTTCTGAGTTTGGTGCCAGAATGACTGGGTGAAATTCTCCATTTTATGCATGCAGCCAAATGCATAAAATCACAACATTGGTTGTTGGCCCTCCAATTTAAGTGTCTTCACTGAAGTAAATTAAGTTCACTTAATTTGAGCAAATCAAGTTTTTACTTATTTCGTCACTCTCTATGAGGCATAAGTGAGGGACCAGAGAGCTTAGCAGAAATATTCTTCATTATTTTTGGGTTCTTAAGTATTTTCATTAACTTCACATTTGCAATATCACTTAAATAAACCAAAATAGATTTTTTTTTAAGAAGAAGAACACAGATTACATCCATGTCCTTGAAAGTCATGTTTGCCCTTGTGAAAGAAGACATGTAAAGTGCCAAAGTAAGACGAAGATGTTCAGTTACTCACAAAGGGGGAGTTAGAATTCAGAGTGACCGTGGAAAATTAGACTGAAAAAATATGTTGATGGTCTTTAGCTGGACAGAGCTCAAAGCTGCACAGATGTGTGGGAGTAATTAACTGCTCAAATACAAGATAAGGGACTACAGCCAAGGGAATAGATCTGTGGTGAAAACTGTGAGCATCTCAATGCAGTATTTAGCAAGTTCTGCTTGCCAAGGCTGGTTCCTGCAGTTTTTTTTTTCCTTACTTACCCTCTCCCCACCTGGGAGAATGATTTTCCTGGGGCTGGAAGCTCCCCAGTGGAGCTGACACTTCATAGGGCTGCTGCTTCTTACTGCTTATTACAGAGTGCTCTGCACAAAGCGGAGCAGGAGTCAGTAGTGTCCTTAGCTCCCTGAGGAAGGACCCTGTCACTCTGTGTGGCAGTGCACAAACAGGTGAGTACTCACAGCTGACAGCCTGTGTCTAGCAGACATTCGCATTCAAAACCCAGATCTGTAGCTATGCAGTTTTCCAGATTTACCCAAGTATACATACGGAGAAGTGGCCTCCTCAAACATCATTAAAATTGGCTGTTCCATCAGGCTTCACAGACCTGCAGCAAAACTGCTCTGGAGGAAGCCCAGGACAGCTATTATGCCTGAGTCCCACTTAGCTGCAAATTTGTTTGAAATGCTTCTTTGCCATTATCACTTAAAGTGCTTATTTCTCAAACAAATATTAATATTTTTTACATTTCTTCATTGAATTACCATAGGAACATTAATTTTAGGTGTACAAGGCACTGAGGTATCTTAATATTTTTTTCTTACATTTTATTCAATGCATGCATAGTGTTTCACAACAAACATTTCAGAAATTTTTGATGCAGGAGAAAATAAATTAAGTTTCTTATATAGTTATGAGAGGGAAGGCAGGCATTGTTAGGAGGGAGAGCCCTGAGTTACAGGCTTTGAAGTAGATAGTGTGAATATTCCAAATGGGTCAAATCTCCACTAATATGTAATTTCATTTCAGTATTGCTTTCTGTGCAGTTACTTCAACAGTACTTACTATACTAAGACTTGTAGCAAATAACTATTCATTAAGTGCTGGGAATAAGCATTAATTATTATAAGCTTTAGTAAAGTTAATTAAACCATACCGTTACAATCTTCTCTTGCCTGAAATCATTTTGTAAAATCCCCCTTTTTTTGTGAAGTGAAATTCTTTAGAATTCTTTCTAAAATCAACTGTTAACAAAATTGAACCCTGCATTTTACAAGTATCTTACCATAGCTATATGCTTACATGTTACAGTAATAAAGGTGAATGTTTTCAATTAAAATTCCCAGCTCTGCATCTAATTCCAATTTAATGAGACAACTAGAAAATGTTAAGTCCCATTTGATAAACTATTAAGTTTGTTGTAAACGACACAAATTTGCCATATACTTATAATATTAAGTTGTTATTGCCTTATTAATTGTTTTCTTAACCCTACATGAAATCCATATTTGTGAACAAATCACTATTGGAAACAACTGCTTCAAGAAAACTTGAAAATATATGATCACAAATAGTAAGGCAATAGAAAATGTGAATATATGCAACAACACATATGTACAAAAGCATAAGATTAAAAATATGCATATATATTTTTACACCTTTTTAATATATACACATACACCCATATATATGGTTTTATCTCTATTTTSTACTGAATATATGTCATGATGAGGAAGCATCACGTGGCTTTGACTATAATCTTGGTTTATCTTGGTATTGTAAACCAAAAATTATGTCCATATGGTGCTACAACTAATCCCACAACTAATGGAAATGTTCCAGTATAAAACTGTATGTTAGAACAATCAGTTCCTAAGTAATTTCTGTTTGTTTGAAATGGCATTCTTCATATGTAGGAGTCTTAAAGAAATGAAAACTTTGTGTTTTGATTCATCATGTGGAATTTTATGGTGAATTATTTTTTGCTAAACATTCTGGCCTTAGGTTACCGCTCATCAAAAAGACCATTTGTCACAAAATGAGGAAACACACTGCTAACAATGAAGTAAAATGTAAATGCTTTCCATACACACACACAAAAACTGTTGGGCAGAGGAACTTTGTTCAAACACTAGACTTAAGCTGTTAAGTTCACAAAGAAACACTGAAATCAAAGCACTATCAGAAAATTAAAACATTCTGAGTAAGAATGATCCTGAGACGTGTACTCATAGGTAAGGGKTTTTTTTCAGTGACAACTGTTCCTTTTCTTTGCAGATCTACTYGCACAAGTAATGCAACATCAGAATGGAATTTTTAAATAAGATAGTAAATACCTATCAACACTTCTTTGTAGGAGTTAACATGATAGCAAAATGATTCAGCTACCAGAATGAGTACAGATTTGTAAACACCATAAAGGACAATTAATTCTAGTCTGATCTTGTACACGTATATCACCAGCCATAGAGCTACATCTAGTTCAGCAGCTGTGTGGGTCTTTGCATCTAGGCTTTTGTTTAAACTTGTCACATCTTTCATGGAACAGAYATTTCATTTCTGTCTCCAAGACAATATAGGCTTCCTCAAAACCCATATAATATACCTCATGTGACAACAGACCTGACAATGGTCTGGCATAGATACCTTTCCCTATGGTAAAGGCATAAATACTTCTGTGCTTTTAGGTAATCCACAGAGSGAACTGGAAATTGCTGGGGGAACAAAAAGGGAGGAATGGGATGAAGACATGTCTTAATAAAATGATTGAGCATGAAATAGAACTCATGATAAAGAAGCAAGAAAATGCACATCTGGAAACTTTATCAGTTGTTCTCCTGATATTCCTTCTCTGATTTGAGTTTTGATTACTTGTATATAATAGGCAAAGAGGATATTTTTATAAATACTACCCATATGCAAAGTTCAGTAGTACATAGGATGAAACTTTTCTTAAGTTCTGGCATAAAACTATTTGCTGTGTTTTACTCAAAGTACATCCTCATAAAATCAGCTAAAAGCTTGTCTTTAAAGAGCGACACAATTAATTCCTTTYTAATTAGATAAAACCCAAAATCTTTAATATTCCTTCCTCAATTTAACGTAAACAGAGGATTTGGAAGATTACATATGCCTCGTGTGTGTGTGTGTGTGTGTATATATATATATATATATGCCTTTGGAAGATGTTATAATATTTTAAAAAGCAATATAGACTGCATGTTAAAAGAGACACTGTTCTTCGGTATATCTTGAGACACAGAGCATCTTAGAGTAGCTGTCGTATGGAGAGGACTGCTTTCCATTTAATGAAGATTACTGCAAATCCAGCAATCCTAATTGGCTGCTTAGTTCAGCTCTGGGAAAACCTGTATTTCRCCAGGGTTTGACAAAGAAAGGAAGGTTGTATGATAAACAAGGTAAGTTGTATGACAGGCAAGAGCATTTCTACTCTCCCAATGTYCAGAGCAGCACAAAAATCCTAAAAGATGCAAAACTGGGAGCTAGATAACTAGGTAATAAGGATGCTGACTTAAACCACTGAGAAAGTGTGACTGGATAAGCAGTTTTTCACTGACAGGGTGCAGCAGACTTTGGGATCACCTRCTCCAGGGGTAGTTAATGTTCCTAATTAAAAGAGTCGCTCCGGCATTTGCATTTAACCAGCATCCTCAGGTGAAAAGCCTTGCAGGTGTTGAGGCTAGTGGCTTGCCTTCTGGCAGTCTTTGAATCAGTGGGAGCCAACACTGAAGGATACAACCTGACCTGACTTGAGCTGGCCTGGCCTAGTTCTTAACAGACAGTTTTCCTAGGCTGTATCTGCTCCTAGGTCTGCCCTGGATGGCAGTCTAATGTAGTTATTTTCCTGTCRGACATGTAATGTAACTCTGGAGGCAGAATTTTATGAGTAAGTAAGGCAGTAGTAAATTATAGAGTTAGGATGCTTGGGAAGACTGTTTTTTAAGGAAAGCTAGGTCTTTTTKGAATGTCTGGTGCCTTCAACATGGTTCTTTTGCTGTCAAACTCAGGTTGCTAATAAGGCAGTCCAGATACTTGTAGKATGAGCCTCACTAGAGTTTATATTTAATTGGAAGTCTCCCTGTTTTATATTTCAGTTTCTATTTTAAGTCTGAAATGATACTGATATGGGAGTGAYGAAGAAAAGAAAGTTGCAGGATGAAGAAGAATCACTAGCTTGAGGTCAGAGGATCAGAGGATGCTGCAAGTAGAAGATGGTGACATTAGATCTGGGTTTGCTATGGCAAGTCAAAAATGTAAATCCAGGAACACTAATGAAGCGGTAGCAGTGATAAGGATGAGGCAGGAGAGTTAATGTGGGGAATACAGTCCAAGTGCAAGACAAAAAGTTATTGCAGACAGAGCAAGCTCGTAAGTGAAAGAGGCAGGTCCAGAGAGAGAGAAAGGGCAGCAGCACCCTTCAGTGAAGCCCAAAGGCAGTGATCGGAGAGGCAGAAGAACCAAACACATAAGATCTTGAAAGCTGATGTGGGGCGAGGGGGAAGCAGGGGTAGTGTGTGATTGACATGATACATCATGAAAGATGAGGAAAAAGCAGCAGCCTTTCCAACTTCATGAGGAAGATGACTAAGTATACCTTTTTTAATATAGTGAAGTGAAAGCAATTTCCGTTAGATTGACAAGGGGAGAATGGCAAATAAGCAAACTTCATTCCCAAGGAAACAAAGAGAAGGATTTGTATAAACCGGAGGAACTATGGCAGTGTGATTAGGAAAGAAAGAAGCCAGATGAATCAGATACTTAGACAGGAATCATGAAAAGAGCAAGGACTAAGAGAGGAATGGAAGGCAGGTGTGAATCAGAATGGAAGAAGAGCAAAAGGCCATTTTCACATCAGTGTCTTTYGGCAAGGCCCTTGACTGTGGATCCAAGAAGTAGGGTTGGATTTGGGATGCATCAGAGATGAAAAAGGCATCCTGTGAGGAATTCAGTTCAGGCCAGGGAAATACAGATCTCCAAGCAAGGAAGATACAAAAGCCAGAAGAGAAGCCCATAAGTACACAGTAGTTCCTGGAATCTGTAGACTTCAACTGATAAGACAATTGTTTTAATCAGAAAGGAAAACAGACCTTACTGTCTCTGTTTTCCCAGCTGCAAGCATGAGTGTCTGGCAATTTATTTACTTACTTACTTATTTTGAACAGTATGGTGGAGAATTGACCATTTGTTCTCTTCCTCCTCTGATTTGTTGACAGCTCAGTTAAAGGGTGTCTGCCTTGCAAGGCATTGTCATCAACCTGTCTTAGCATAACAAAATCTGTTGATGTCCAGTTCTATTTTTCTGTTGGAAAAGCTACATCTTTAATCAAATAGTGTTATGCACTATTGGAGAATTTGCCTCAATTTGTGGCAGTGGAGACTCAAGGACATGAAAATGTACTGCCTTATTTTTTCAGCGGATTAATCAAAACATGCATGTTATTTTCAAAACCAGTATCCTGTCCCAGATAATAGGCTCTAACAAGACTTTAAGAGCATTAGTCATTTAGAACAGCTTTAGATTTTGAAGAGCTTCATTTCCTGCTGGCAGTGCTTACCTGCTTTAAGAATTCTTGAGGAAGTCAGTCATCTAAAGAGGAAATTCCTACTTTTTGAAGGTAAGTTAGAGATACAAAGATGAAAACAAACAAACAAAAAACCATTGTGTGATGTACAGGAGGATTATCTATGTTATGCTAAAAAAGGTCAGATTTTAGTTTTGTGGTGTTCTCAAAAGCCTTTGTATAGAAAGTAAGGATAGAGGATAAGGGCTGCAGGAACACTGCAGTTGTTGGCAAGTGCATAACATTGGCAGAATGCTGGATTTATTTATTTATTTTATTAAATGAATGAGTGAACCCCAGGCTTATAGCACCTGGCCATGATCTTGCCACTGTGCTTGTGCTTGACTGAGGGCATGTGTGAAGGTTCATGGTGTGCTGTTTTTCCCTTAAGCTTGAATGTTCATGCTGCTTCCCTGTTTGTAGTCAATTCATAGTCCTTGCATAGCTGGATACTTCAGAATTCCTTCTGTGTGAAAGCTAATCTTTTTACTGTTCTTCAAATGTCACTTAGAGTCAAGGAGGCTCTGTTAAATAAAAATACAGAGTACACTCTACAAATAGATTTCCAGTGAGCCAGAGTTTATGAATCATTGGTCAGGGACAAAATTTCATCTTCAATGAATAGGAAATAAAACCCATCCTAAAACTTGTTGGAAAGATCCTAAATAACCATTGATGATGGAAGAAATAAATCAATGATTCCTAATGATGCAAAGTCTTGTGAATGAGTTGTGGTTAAAATAAAATGGATGAAGGGTATTCTAGACAGTTTTATACTAAACTACTCTGGGCAATTTGATCAGAGCTTTTCAAAAGCTTTTATGGTTTCTTGCCAATCTTAAAATCTTAAATCTTAAATGTTGGACATTTTTTTTCTGTATATTTATAAAGCAATATTCTTAATTAAGTTGGAGCATGCATAGCTAACAGGAAATTAGATAGGCTTTAGCACTGAAAATTGTAATGCTTGAAATCAAAAGCTACATTCACTCTGCCATAATGATAGAGTAACTGTGCCATAACCTGGAAGAGAGTAAAGGCCATCATGTCCTCTGATCAGACTTCAGTATCTATATGACTGTACAGAAAATACTGAGAGCTTGAAAATAATATTTCAACATCGTAATAGGGACAGCCCAATTTAATTCTGGGTACAGCTTGTGTTTGCTTTTCTGAGATATCAGGAATCTTCAAGGATCTAGGAATGATCTTGTAGCTAATTTGTTTGCTTAGAGAGGTGACTCTTATAGGGATATCACAATGACGGGAGGGATATACTGTAGAAGACTGAACATGCCACAACCATCCCATTGGTGTTGCTAGTAGATTCATGGAGCTCTCTGTGCCTATGCGAAAAAGAARGGTTAAATCTAAGCAGTCTCTCAAGTTTATCTGCAAGCTATACCTCAATATATATTAACATGAGATGATTTTACACAGTAAAACTTTGCTTAACAATATGCATTCATCTGCATTACCTCTTGGGTGGAAAAGCGGCCTTTTCTTCAGATTGTTGTCTTAGGCATATAACGCTGGACCTACAAATCCTTGTCCTGCCTTTTAGTTCTACTTGAAATGCATGTGAAGAATGATAGCATGCACAGTGATAAAAATATATTATGAGTTGATCCCTTATTTCTTCACTTTCACTATCTCTTTGATGGTGCTCCAGTGTGTTTTACAGCAAATGTAGCCCTAGCTGATCAATTGGGAGGATTTGCTTATGTAAACAAACAAAAAAGTAGGTCCTGGTGGGTGCTTTGGTGTGGTAAGGTTGGTTTCTTGTTCCAGTGATGGAATCTCTTCCATAATCGATGAGAAAATGGCTTACTGTTCCCTGAATTCATTGTCAGGTTTAATTCTTTATTAACTTCAATGTCTACTGAGTGCTGCAGAAGAGKAAAAAGTCATTCATGCTTTCAGGATTTCTTTTAACTGATATCCAAAGAAAGTGGCTGTTAATTGAAACATGATAGATCTCCAGCCTACCCTTAAAAATGTACTGAAGAAGCTGTGAAAACCCTTCATGACAGGTATTGTTTTGAGTTGACTTTTATGTCAAAATAAGAATTTTATGCCTTCAGTCTTACAGAGAGGTGTAGGCTCAACTCCCAGTTTTGTATAATACCAGTGTCATCTATTTGACCTTGTGTCAACATGATCTTATAAAGATTGTTGTATTCTAGCCTAGGTTTGCRTAGCAGGGTCTGTTGCAAATGTAGAACTGTGCAACGTGCTTTTGTCATTCTTGGCAAGCCATAAAAAACAATGCATTGTATGTTATGTGTGTTTAATTGCTTACAGAATTAATCTTTGCCTTGTTTGTTGCRACAGCTGTAATCATTGGAAAATGCTTACAGCCCTGGAACAAACAATCCTGATTGTTTTAAGATTTCCAAACCTAAATTTAGGGAGGGATGTAGTTTTTTTTGTTCAGTAATGTGTAATGCAGCCAAAAATAGAAACTGAAAATTTCAAGATGATGTTAGGTCATATAGTTCATTTTTCTCCAATTACAGGATTTTTTTGTGTTTTAATTTACTGTTTGTTCATGTAGCATCATTTTTAAACATGACAAGTATAGGAACATATCTCCTGGGAGATTAAACCATAGACTAATAAATCACTATCAGAAGCTGCTTTTTCTTTAGTAGTTAGTCTTAATTTTCCCCTTTTTAATGCCATACCATTGCATATAATGATATTTCTTCCTAATCTATGATAAAGAAATCTTTTGTTGTTGTTCTGGGTGTTTGTCTCCTTCAGATACTTGTAGAGTGCTTCCACACTTCTTTGTTTATTGCTTAATCAAGCAATAATGYCCATATTTAATTTTTAATCACTGAAAAAAAATCTGGCTATCCAATACTCACACATTTTTTGATGTTCTTTACAAAATATTCACAAAGTTTTCAAGCTTTTTACAGTGTCTTTGTGGTATTGAAGGGAACTGAATCTGATGATCAAGTGTCCTTGAGACTGTGTGTGGATAGAGAATTTTCTGCCTGTTCATATTGTACAGGCTGTAGACTTGGGCAGGTCTATACAACAGCAGGAAGTTTATTGGCTGTAGCACCATAAATTTTTCTTTTCTTTTTTTTTTTTTTTTTTTTTTTCCCATGTCAGCTCAGTGCTTATAGGTTTTAAAGATTCCTAGGTTGTTCCTCCTATTCAACATGTACATTTTGAGCATACTATAGGTTGCATTTTTCTAGTGCACCTTTCTCCTTATTGGAGTCTGATCGTATTTGTGGTGATTGCATGTCATCAGCAAAGACAACATGAGGCCTTCTCTATGCCTTCTCATGGCCTTGCGTTTCTCTGTTTCCGAGGAGCACCACAGTCCTGGGTAACGTGCCACAGGATTAACTTGCAAGAGGAGTTGTAGAAGTTCACTGTGTTGTTGGTATTGGCCACCTGGGATTCTGTACTGGCACATGGACTGCGGTGCCAAGYTGAGATTGCTGAAGAAAGGGGTTTCTCTGCCACACTGCTTCATTTGGATGCTTTTCCTTTCTGTGCTTGCCAGACTTACCCGAGATGCCCTTTAGTTTAGGAAATTTTATGAATGCAAGATGGAAAACAGCATTACAAAGCAGGAAGGTGAAATAGCAGAGCTCAGTTCTAGATCGTGATGAGACATAGAATTTCTCCTTCTTCCTCTGAGCTAGTCYGATGGGCGGGAAGAGGCCTGTAGCCTTTGTCCTCCCTCTCCATCTCCTTGGGTTGCATCAGAACTGGAACTCGTGGGATGCCTGTCCTTCCTTTTAACAGTTTTTATTCTTAATCTGAGTCACTGCTGTTCCAGGCTTATGTAATCAAAGAAAGTCTTGCCTCTGCGCTGGAGAAGTCTGTACCCTTGCAAGCCTGTACTCTTCTTTACTCAGCAATTTGCTTCTGACGGAGTGACCTTCGTGCTGTACACCGTATTTTCAGATATAATGACAGTGCTCTATAAATCTGGTTTGTATTTTCTGTGAATAATTCTTTATTAAATTTACAGCTTCTGTTTTGCTTTGAACACATATGGATTACCATAATAATAATCATAATAATACAGACAACAGATATATTATGGAGCATTTCTCTTTTCCCCTTACACAAGCATATTCATACTCATCTTCCATTAGTAGCAGGGTTTCTGCCACCTTAGAGTTGATAGGATAAAACTTATTAGCACAAAAGCTGGCTGCATGATATTGTTCTTGCATAAAATAAGCCTCTGCCTGGTGATGAGCTCTGTTCTAGTGGATCTCCTCAAAACCCCTCCTCAAATTCAGTGTTTTGTTCTTTATCAGAGTTTTTTTTAAGACCTGCACTTTTTGCATCTTGTCAGCCTATTTTCAGTAGAACCAAATGCCCTTTATTTATTTATTTATTTATTTATTTATTTATTGTGATCCTTGAAAACAAGATTATTTCATTTTCATAATTTTTGTTTGGGGAAATATTTGAAATGTGTACACTGACCTTTTGTAGCAGGCAAAACTTATTTTCCAGTCTTTGTGCTCTTAAGCTGCAGGTGCCCTTTTTAATTAATGCTTCTTATCTTGTTTACTACAGAAATATTTATTTTGACCTATATTGGTGTTCTTGTATCTTTCTCAGATTATATGTGGTAAAAAATGCTGCGGCAGTGGGAATTTCTCTAAAACTGAGGGTCCTGATTGCATATTCTTGATTCCACAGACTTTTTAAGCCCAGCTGCTAGTCATACAATGACTAAATATCAAAATACAGYAATGCAGTTGTTTGCACTGTTAGGTTTTTATCACTTTCCTGCTTTGATTTTGACTGGTAAGGGTGAGTATGCACCTGGAGCTATTTCCAGTATGCAGATTTTTGGGACCATTCTGTTTTGCAGGATGCCAGTTGTGTCTTACATGCAGTATGCCATGTCTGGATTGGTCATTTTATTTGCTAATACCGACATAGCCCAGAAGTTCTTACACAGAAACTCGTGTTTTGATTCTTCATATGCATTGTGTTAGTGCTGGAAAACGCTGAGGATGTAAACATGCTAAGGAAAACGTTGCTATCTCTAGCAGTAAACAGAACTTGTGGATGCTGTGTAAGTATTAGCCCCGACACCAAATAGAAAGCAATTGCTGTTTTAAAATGAGGTGAAACTCTTGCACCTGAATAGAAATTAGCCATCTAAATTCAGGGGCCCTCCAAATGGTCGTTGTAATATGTGGCCATRTTAGTTCAGAGCCTCCTGTCCTCTAGACATGCGTAATGCAAACAAGKCCCTCTTTGCTCATGGCCCTCATGGCAGCCGAAGAGCCTGGATATACCAATTGTGTTCTCTTTCAGGCCTGTATCCCTTTTCTGCATTCTCATGAGTTTATTTAGAAAATTTGGAATTATGAAGCTTTGATGAAAGAAAAATAATAAAAAAAACAGTTGGGACACATAATTGAAGAGAACATAAAATAGGACACTGCTCTTTTTATATGCAACTTATTCTAAAGTAAACACTTTCCCCGTGCAGCAACTTTCTGGTCCATTAAGAAATAGATTAAAAGCAGGAAAGTTGTTGTACTGTAAGCACCTCAAATCTGGAGGAGATGGTGGTTTTCTGATGCTGCAGTGTCTGTTTAAGAGAGTTTGCCCTCCCAACAGAGACGGATGAAGGGTCAGGAAGACTGCATTAAAGCCAACAGGAAAGAAGAAAAAAAAAAAGCTCTGTTGTTCAGGAAAGACTCACCGAGTTCTTGAACCACAGAGCAAAGTGTTTCTTCCTAGGGGTGCAAGAGCACTTCTCACATATTTTCTTTCCCTAAGTATGTGTTGCTGACAGATGTCGAAAGTACCTGTGCGACAKCCTAGCCTGCCCAGACTAGCCTAGCAAGGATGTTACAGTGTGAGTTTCATGCCAGTTTAGCACTTAAATAAACAGGAYATAACGCTCCCTCTTGCACTTCCATTGATACTGGTATCACAACTAGACAGATGGAAAATAACTACATGTGCCTGTTCTGTAGGYACTACCTGTCTTTAGTTTCTAGATAAGACGCTTCTAGCATGAGCACATGAGAACCCATGAGAACCAGATAAAGATGCTCAGATGTTTCCTCACCACTGAGGACGTGTCCCCACCTCTGCTTGCCTCTCCGGGGAGCACAGTGAGGTGTCGAGACGCGAGATGGTGCCTTGGTCCTCTTGCAGCCTCCCCCTGTCGCCCCATAGTGCCGTCCCTGGGTCTGCAGGCCCATCCCTGCTGTGCTGTGCCAYTGCATCCCATTGTGGATTACCATCATGTTTTTCACCTATTCTTAGTCCAGGCTCTTGGCCTTGGTTATGTGTGCCATCCAGTGCGCTCTCTGGTTCTGATCCTATTTTTCTCCATTTACATTCTTCTAAATTAAGACTCATTTTTCTTTCGTGCCCCTACTTCTGGCCTCTGATAGCCTAACATATTTCGTTGTATAAAATAGTATTTACAGCTTTTTTTTTTCCCCAGCTTCAACTCCTCTGACATTTTTSAGGTCATAAGTATAAATCTGAAGTAAATAGTTCCTCTTGATTTTCATCCCTTAGGCTATTGCAATTTTATAGCCATCCTCAATCTATTCAGTTATGCTAGTATTTAATTTGAATTTAAATAAAATGTATCATGATTCTGATCCAGTATGTACCTTGCTGTCCCTGAGATCGCAATTGCATTTCAGTGTGTAGAAGGATTTCCCAAGATTGTTTTTTGGTAAGAGGATACAACAGTTGTTAAGGTGGTTAAGATAGATTGTCCAGAAAAAAAGGTGGAAAAGTTAAAAGGCTTTCTTTTTACTTAGTCTTCATTCCTAATGTTGCCTACAGCTGATGGTTTTAAGAACAGCACATAAAAGAAATTACAAGTGTGACTCTTTAAGGTAATTATGTTTAGCTCAAACAGAAATGGCATTTTGTGGGAACAGAGCTGGTACTGTCAGTTCAGTGTGAATAGTTTTCCTTACTCAACTATTAGACTAAGCTCAAGTTAAAAGAAATTCCAGATAAGCAGTAATCTTTGCTCCTTGCAGCTTTTGATCCCATCAGAAAATTTAAAAAAGCTAGTAGTGGTGTGTACTTAAGAGATTATAATTTCTCTCTCTCTCTTTCTCTCTCTCTCTCTCTTTTTTTTTTCTTTTTTTTTTTTTTTTATGACTAGCTTCCTAGAAAGTTTATGTAGCAGCCTTTTTTCAGTTGTCCTTAAAAACTCAGTGCCTCCCAGTCAAAGCAGGGGGGTGAACAAATTGTTTTGCTTTGCATTATCTGTGGAACAGGACACATGCTCCTGCTGCATGCTCAGTAAGAGCGGAATTAAACGGCATCCTCCAGGAGCRAGCTGAAAAACAAATGGAACCTTCRTAAGAAATCAATAGGCTGGGACTGMTGCTAGGACAGCTAATGTCCCTTACCGGTACCTTTTCATATTGTGTCCTTGGCTTTAAAATTAAATTTGCTTAGCTTCCATTAGAGTGTTTTTGCTCTTATTATTCCTCCTTGTTTCTCCCAAATCTCATCTGAAAATTTGAATGTGCACTTAGCATATCATTGTAACAGAACCACAGAAAAATTGGAATATTAAATTAGACTGTATTTGTAAATGAGTATTTTCCACTGACTATAGAATGTGTTTACATGTATAAACAAAGGTAGAAATTCAAGCAGTAGGCAGACAAAATAAAAAGCTGTCTCCTACGAGGTTACCTTCCATTAATATTTTTCCTTCTAGCCATCTTATTAGATCCATTCCGTATATCCCCTTTATAATGAGTCATGTCGGCAAAGAGGAACCAAAATAACCAGCCGTCGCTTCCTTCTGTTAATTCTGAAGGACTTTTTTGCCCACCTGGATGCTGCAGGGCAAGTGAAGTGTCAGCCCTTTTTGATTTTGCTCAGAGCAGATGCTCCTATTGTGAGGATGGCCGCTTCCAAAGTCCACCAAGACTGATGTTCACCAAAGTCCTCTCAAGGGCATTGGATTCCAAATCAAGGACGAGTTTCAGGTTCCAGGGTCACTCCCTTTGAGCAGGAATTGCTAAATCATGGGTCACCATGAGGGAGTCGAGGAGTTGCCAGCAAGCAGCTTCAGTGGGCAGAGATGGGGTCCTGAGCCATGGCCCTGAGATGACCAAGGAGATAGGACACCTTCAGCACYTCCACTGCTGCAGGGAGATGGGCCTGCAGGGAAGATTCACCTCAGCAAGGGTCTCTTTGGCAATAATAATAATAATATGAAGGGAACAGTGAGCAGCCACAGTCTTAATGTTCCTTGGTTGCATCGCTTAAGTGAGCTAATGTGAACCAGGGCTCCTGTGGAAACACCTAATGTGCTAATGGTACAGATGCTTACCGTTACTGTGCATAAGCAAACACAGATGCTTATATGGTACTTGTCATGAGAGAAGGTATGGGTAGATAGAAGCAGGAGATAGAAAGGTACAGGTATAGGTATATATATAAATAAATATATAAAAGTATAAATAAATATAAATATAAAAAAAATCACATCGGTGTTTCAAAGGTGTTCATGCCAGCTTGGAGTGATAGTCTGAAAGGAAAATGCTGTATAGCAAATCTAACTGGCCTTAGAGGAGCATCTACAGCGCCACAGAAGACATGATTACTTATCCTGAAGGAGATGGCAGTTTGTAACAAAACCACAGGGCACTCAAAGGAGAGCCAGCCACTGGAATGAAAGGGAGCATCAGACCAGAGATCAGTCACCAACAGGAGATCCTCAAGGGTCAGTCTCACAGCTCATTTTATTTCCAGCTTTTCTAGAAACCACAGCCTATAGCAAAACCTGCCAGAGTAGCTTTTTAATGAATTCTGCAGTGCACACAGAGCTGAAGTGCATTGCCCATGGATGGGTCAGTCAAAATATCACAGAAGAATTGCATGACCTTGAAAGCTAGAAAATTGAGTTGGAATTAAATGCAATAGCCCAAAGAAAGGGATCACTCACCTAGAGCTTAGTAACAAAACATTTTCTGAGAAGTAGATCTCACCAGTCAGCAAAGAGGGGAGAAGGCAGCTCCGGGTATGTTAGAAATTATCAATCAGGCACTAGTTATATCTTTTTAGGAAGGCTGTGAAGTTTTGGTGTCCATAGTATATTGTAGCTGCATCTTTTTTGAATTTGGTTCATCTACAGGAACATCGACAGGATAGTAGGGAAAAGAATGTTTCTTGAATACTAAGACAACTTGACCCACTTAGTGTAATAGAGTACAAGTTGAGAGGAGATAGAGCATCTCTTCACAGATACTGTGAGAAGCAAGTGGAGGAGAGGAAGGAAGGGAAAAAGATGGTACTTACATAAGTGCAAAAAGATAAATTTAGCCCGGAAACAGCCATCCAATMTGAGCAATTTTGAGAGCAAAGAAAACCTAAGTAAATTCAAAATGGACAGAGAGCTGTTTATGATGTTGGCCTAAAATAGTCAGGGTGCTGGAACTGATGACCTGGAAGATCCTTTCAAGCTGTGTGTCCCTGTGTTTAAATTCAGAGCTGAAATCTACCATTCAGGTAAAAATGGTAAGAGGGAKGATTGCATAGTATTTATAATGAATGTTAGTTGATTTATACTTTGTTTTCAGTTGCTTAACTGCAGTACACACCAGAGTAGCTATTAGCAAACAAAAGCCTTATACATGGAGCTAAGAACAAGCTTCCCTGATAAACAGAAAAATTACAGCTAATGGACACTCTGCACAGCATGCCAGTAGAGTCGTGTGTGCTCCCTCATGAGCTTCTGCATCAGATGGTGAGCTCACAGGCRGCTTAATGTTACATGACATCCGATTTTTAAAGGCACAGCTATTGTCTTATTTGGGCAAACATGCTCTGACCTTTTAGAGAGATCATTTAAATGTCAGTGCCTTTATTTCTTTCATAATATGCACCTAACAATACACACTTCCAAAACTAGGCAAAGGAGGAAGAGCAGTATTGGCCAAGCAAAAATTTTCTTCATATTTTTTTCTGTTTCAATTTTACTTTGACTTTTGATAATAAAATATTTCAAATTGCAGTTAACTTGAATGATTATGACAACTTTGAGCTTTTGAAATTTTAAGTACTCTGTGCTTCTTTTTCAGCTATGATCAGTAAATATGTCAGAACATATCAAGCGTGATTTTATATGTCATTTTGCACTAGTATTAACTTAGTTATAACTGATAATAAGGTTGTAGCTGATAATAAGGTTGTAGATATATAACTGATAATAATATAACTGATATATAATAATATAACTGATAATAAGGTTGTAGATAATAAGGTTGTATGTAGTGGCAACCAAGCTTCAGAAACTCACTTTATGTCTTTTTCTCCATAGCAAGAACCATGCTATCACATTTGGGACCAGGCACTCTTTGGTGCTATCTGACCTTTCGGTACTGACTGCAGAGTAGTGGTGTCTTACATGCTCTGTCTTTAGAAGATTATGCTAAAAGTAGAAAGAAACATTCAATATAGTTTAAGTTATTTGTTCACTTCTTGTCTGTTCCAGTTATAGTTACCCTCAGTGGTAAAATATAATCTTACTCTCAGTTTCAATGTTACTGCCTTCAGATTATAGCTGCCTGATTTTTTCAATGCTTTGCATTGCTAAATAAGAGAACARGTTAACATTGGTAATCGCATCTTGTAGCTAACTGCAGTTTGTTACGTGGAGGGACGAGATTAATTTACCTAGCTCTTTTGAAAGATAGTAGCCTCCATTCAGTTTTTCATTGCAAAGCATAATTTCCAGATTACCGGTAAATCATTATTGTATTCTTTACACATTCACCATCTTTTATTCTAAAGGCTGATGACCAGAAATTACCATTTTAGCATTTTAGCACTTCCTGTAGATGAGAAAAATGCAATGYCTCAGTTTCTAGTGAGTAGCCTGCAGTAAGGCTGGTGTATTTTAATATCCTTATAGTATCTGGTAATAAAATCTATGCTGACAAGAAAGCGAAGCCTAGCAATATAATGGATTGAAAGTGTGGTGAGAGAGGTATTTTAGAGGATACATCTCTATCTTTTTATTTATCTTTAGGAACATAAATCAGACTATACAAAAATATTGCATGAGAAATTACAATGAATCAGTAGAAGTGTTCTGCTTGTTTTTGAATGGAAAGACTTTTCTTTTGTCTATTACATGACCTAATGCTGTTACTGCTATGCAATGTGTTTTGAGCTTGGGTTTTATTTGCTTAAAATATCTATCATTTTCTATATAAGATATATCTGCAAGCTCAACTTCCAGAAAAAGTATTGGTACTAAGCCTTATTACGTGGAAAAAAGAAAAGAAAAATCTTATGCCCCATTAAAGTAACTTGATATAACAAGTACTATTATAAGTTTATCTGATTATCACCTGCCTGTGGGCAGACAGGTGGTTTTCTTTGCCTTGCTCTGAGTGCAATAGATGCATGTTCAATATTGTTCAAAAATGTTCGTGAACTTTATTAATTTAAATATTAGGATAATCTCATCTCCTTTTCTTAAAGTTACAAATTACCTTACAGGTCTTCCTTTAAGGTAAAGACTTCCTAGCCTTTAAATCCTGTGTTCTAGTGAGAGGTGCATTTTTTTTCTGCTTCCATTGCAATGTCCTATGGAGAAGGCAGCTTCTTCAGGAGAGGACGTTATTAAACAGGCAGGCCATCCCCATCAGCCTAGGATGCTCTCTGAGATGTTTTTGATCACAACTCCTTTGTGAACCTTACCTTATCCTTCAAGCTGAAAATATCACCTCAACTTTTATTAGCTRTAGTTTATATTTGTTTTGGCAAATATTTTTTTTTTTACCTAAGCTAATGCTGTTTACTTTGGGACTTGTGTATTAGGTGGAGTTGAGGGAAGCATATGCAGTGTATAGGASTTTTTTTCATTCAGTGAAAAAGGTATGTGCTGCATAGACACAAAAGGCTCCAGATACATGGAGGTCTCTTCCCTGTGGTAGTTTCTGTCTATCCTATCTATTCTGTCTATGATAGATGTCAAGCATGGAGATGAAAAAAAAAAAATGGATTGGAATGTGCAAAAAAGCAGGAATTACAGAAATAGTAGAAAATGTTTCTTGCTCTTGACTTGCGAACCAGGCAGTATTTCAGCTTTGCTGAAAGAGACTGATATACTTTGCTGGATTCATATTACAGTGGAGTGAGCCTGGGACATTTTTCTCAAACTGGAGATCCCAGCTTCATCCCTGATGTCTCTTCAACAGCTCCAGCACCGGCTGCTCTCCCTGTGCTCACTGACACTGCCAACCACATGGTGACTTGGGTCTGGTAGAGAAGGTGTTGCTACAGGTTGTGGARATGTGGGCTGTAAACCCTCTTCAGCCAGCTCTATCTCTGTTTTTCAATTTGCATTGAAGAAAGCAGAGATTCTGCTTTATGATTTCCACTTGTGAAAGCCCTTGGTGAAACAAAGAGTATTCCCCATGACTCCTTCTTGCTTATCTGATGTCATTGGCCAGAGACAGGGTGTGGGCAAAGTCAGTCTGTGAAGGAAAGAATGGCTTATCTTTGTCTGAAACACAGCCACCAACAATACATCAGTGCCCATACATATTTAGCCCTGAGGAATGATTCAGAGTTTGTCTGACTGAGCTGTAATTTTGAAAGCTGAGATATGGAAATAGTTTTTTTTTTTTCTCAGTAAAAATAGCAGCTATCAGAAGATGATTGGTAGCCCTGTGGCTTTACTTGTATTTTTGCAGCTTGTAGAACAGCTAATGTGATGCTTTGCTGAAGTCTCAAGTAAAGTATTGTTAGCATGACAGTCATATAGAAATAAAACCACTGTTGTCAGAATGATATAGACAAGTTATTGCCACTCTATTTGCCTAGTCCACAGCTGAAAAGAATATAAAACGCTTGTTTTAACTTAATCTTTTAATGCCATTTTAAGTAACAAAGAAAACAATAGCTTTGGTCATGTGCAAGTCTACATAGGCAAGGTAGTATGAAATCAATAGAGAGTATTGAAAATAGATGTGTCCTTCAGGTTCCCTTAGAGACAATGGTGAGAAAGAAGAGGGATTTGAAATGATAAGAACCACTTTGATATCATTACTTGAAATAGCTGCGAGCAGAAGCCATAGATAATAATAATCTTCAAACTGTAGAGGTTGAAAGCTCTGAAAAGCCAAGAATGATTGCAGCTTCCTTAAGTGATGGTGGAACAAAGCCATCTAGTCATGAATAGTTTATGCAGATGAAATATAATCACAGAATAGAGTAAAAATGTACAGTCATCAGGTTTGAGATCCAAGAAGCAGGTGGTACACATATCTAACTCAGGGTTTTGGAGTGATTCCCTGGCATCAGGCATCTCAAAGAATCATAGACTAAAGAAACAGTTTTGATGTCTACAATTAGATAACACAAGGGGACCGTCACTTCAAACACAAAATTATTCCTGTCTGCATTCTTCTCCAGACATTCAATGAAGCAGATTGTCTCTGTTTCAAAATAATGCTTCAGAACTCAGTACCACTTTTATTTTTTTTCTTTCTTTCTGGAAGTGCTAAATGGAAGTTAATGACAGAAAACTATTTCCAAGTTTTGTGACTGGCAGCTGTTTCCAGCTCRTCCATGAGCATTTTAAATCCATTTGTATGTGCTTTAAAGTGTGACTTATGTGGAACTGGGCAAAGACGTTTACAGTGAATGGGGCCATGGTAGACAGCTGATAACATTTTGTTTCTGTATTCTTGGAAGAAAATGGTCACTCTAATAACATTTTAATAGCTCTGCAGTTTTGTTTTTAGTTAGTGACACTGTAGTTTGATGGCCAACTTATGCTTACCACAAGTACTAAAGAAATAACTAAAGCTTTGATATCTCAAATTTGAAGTAAAGTAGCATTTTAAGGAAGAAGAGACAGAAACAAGATTGAATAAACAATCTTGTGATTTTTAGGAGATTTATATAGTTATCTATAGGCAATTAATAGTTTTGCTGTAACCACTTAAATGAAGTTTAAATTTGAAACCAGCTGTGTTTCTTCTTGACTAAGGGTGAAATTTACTGATGGACTAGCAGATTATTCAAGCAGTTTTATCATTTGCATTAATAAGAAGTAATTGAAGACATATTTATACATAGAATCCAACAAAGTACCAACACCAGAGAGCACCATTCCCTTTTAGATTGACAGCTTAAAAATTCACAGCAGATTTTTACTCAGTGTAAAATAGTGAGCCCAGGCATTGAACCCTAACTTTTAAGTATTTCCATTATGAAATTCAGTTATAAGAAATGAAAATATTGATATGTGGCTTCTCCCATGCAGCTTTTTGACCTTCATACTCACGTTGATCATTCTATATTGCTGCTTTTTTGTTCGTTTGTTTTCATTTTTCATAGTTTAATTGTTCCAATTGGAAATCAGCAAAACAAAAGACAGAAATGTTTAATTCATTTTTTTAAGTAATGATTGCTCATTGTTGGTTAGGGAAGTAGCCTTTGATTCATCTGACCAACTGTCAAAATCCAAAATTTTAACAGCTGTATATAAGCTCCTCACTCCAGGCTCCCTTTATAAGCAATGTAAAGGAAAAATGTGTTTTTAGGATGCAGTTCACCAAAATTAGACCTCTAGACTGCTTAAATAAATTAAACTCTAAATATTCTAGTTTCAGTTGACTGTAAATGGAATATAGCTTGACTAGATTAGATGTCTTCTTTGTAAATATCTAAAAGTAGATGAGATGAATCCTATCCCTTTCATCATCAGGGGGTGATTTCACAATCCCTATCCCATCATCATCAGGGTAGGGAGGTGATCCTACCTCTCTACTCTGCCTGTTGAGGCCACATCTGGAGTTCTGGCCCAGTGCTGGGCTCCCCAGCATGAGAAGGATATAGATTTACTGGCATTAAGTCCAGTGAAGAGCCACTAAGTGATTTAAGGACAGAAGCAACTCCAATTTGAGGAGAGGCTGAGAGAGATGAGGAAGTTCAGCTTAGATAAGGGAAGGCTTATGTGGGAGACCTTATAAATATGCATAAATATCTGCTGGAATGGTGTAAAGAGTATGGGGACAGACTCTCCTTAGTGGTACCTCGTGACAGAATGAGAAACAGTGGGCACAAACTGGAGCATAAGAGATTTCATTTGAACATAAGAGAACATTTTTTCAAGGTAGTGGTGGTTGAACACTAAATWGGTCTGCCCAAAGAAGTGGTGGAGTCTCCATTCTTGGAGCTACTGAAAACCCAAACATACATGGTCCTGAGAAACATGCTCTAGGTGCCATGCTTGAGATGAGTATTGGGCCAGCTGACTTCCATGGTCACCTACAAYGCCAGCTGTTCTGTAATTCTATGAAATTAAAGATAGATGCTGGGAGTGAGTGCATGTGCTTATCAGACACCTAATACAAATGTATTGTTGCTACCTTTCGGCGCAAAGAAGATGGCACCATTCAGCACTCTGCACAGATGAGCGAGTTCAGTACATCACAAACACTATGAACAGCACAGTTGTGTTAGAACTACATTTCAAACAGATTAGATTACCCTGCTTCTCACCATGGCTAAGTAGTTCTTGGTTATTAGTATGCCTACATTGTCTCTAGAGTGAGTCAAGTTGGGTAACTTCACAGTTACTGTAGACATAGAGAGATGGTGTTTAATATTTGGGTCAGAAGACAAATATAATGTTATACAAAGTACTATACAGCTTATTAAAAATACTAATAACAACATCCTTGCCCCAACAAGCTTGCCAGGACCTAGTTTATAAAGAATGAAAAGGGACAAAAATAAAGACTAACATTATCCGAAGAAAGGAGTAAATAATGGCACATAGTAAGGGCTGTTTGTGTGGAAGAAGCTTAAAAAAAAAGATACAGAATGCTAGACATTTTTTAGGTTCTATATTTAATTTAGGACATTGCCTTAATGGTGATTTTTCCTATGGGTTTTTCCTCTTAGGATGATTTCCAGCACGCAGCCTCAGAAACCAACTGGGAGTCAGTCACAAGCTCTGTCTCAGTAAGTAGTTTCTTACTATTTTGCCCATAAATTAGTTGATGAGATGGCTTCAGTTCACTGTAAAGGAACTTGTACAGAGGAACCATGTATTCTACATATATTCAGGCAGAGGATAAAATAAGAAGTGTTTATCCACTCATCCTAGGCTCGGATAGGAGTTTTTAAAAGAAGAGATTTAGGTTATGCCAGCAGCTGTTGTAACCATATGAGATAGCTATCTCATACAGTTATCACACCATTGGGAAACATTTTTTACTTTCAAACTCATCTTGACAAGAAGAAAACACAAGATAGGAACTCCTTAAGATTTGAAATTATGAAATGTCTTGACCTAAATGGAGGAGTATAGGAAACTGGTAGGAGAATGAATATATCTTTTCATTGTCTATATTGGAAGGTTTTGTTTGTTTTTACTGTTTGCAATGAAATACTGCATTTTAAGTCTCCATATTAAGCAATGAAATGTGCCATAAAAAAAAAAAAAAAAAAAAAAAGGAAGGTAGTTAATAATCCTTTCTCTTCATTACATTTTATCTTTCATTGACCAAAAATCTGACCCCCACTACATCTCTCAAGTTAAATTCTAGGCCCACATTGTGGGGAATGGCAATGCAGCATCAGGCTTAATAATAATAGCTGGTCCTGTACTCTGCGGGCTACCGGCTGATCAACACCATGCTAAGAGCTGATTGCTCCTCTTCTGTAGAGGAAGGATAAATGCTCAAAGCACCATTGGCAAGCAAAAGTGATGCTTCAGACATTCATAGAAGATGATTTAGTGATGGCACTTTTGTTACAGAACTTGCCAGTGGAGTAGCAGTAAATAAAATGTGGGTAAATTCTTCTGAATGGTGCTCCAGGCCAGGCAGAGAATAGAGAGAAAATTCTGGATTGTTGAAATCAGAAGAGGTTAAGCCAGTCCTACCTTGACTTTGCAGCTGGTACTTGCTCTTCATGATAGAATTTGCTGACAGCCTTGAATTAATTGAGCTGAAAGTTCTGAGTAGTAATGTTGGCAGGACTAAGATCCACTTGATGTGCCAAGCAAGAGATACTAAGAGACTGTCTTGCTGAAAGACATAAACACATTTTTCATTCTAACATGTCTTAACAAAGTGAGTGCTTTTTTTTTTCCTGATAGAGTATTTTGTTTAAAAATATGGTATGCTGATGTTTTAAAGTGTAAACTGAATGCTCCCTCATCAGGTAGCTATGAAAATGAGATCAACATGTAAAAGCCATATTTAATTATCCTTAACATCGTGAGGCGCCCAGTGCAACAAACAGTAATCCATATTCTTTTCATATTGAAGGAAGAACCTGAATTATTTTATCTTTTACATCTAGTAATTTTCTGAAAAGTTCTTCATGTGTAAGAGGTTCAGTTCAGGTATTACAAGTAGAAAGCTGGTGCTGAAGGTCACACAGAAATCTACAGCTGAATCAGAACCCCATTTTTTTTTTATTTTTTGCACACCATTCTTCTTCTAATAAGGAAAATGTTCCTTGCAGCCAGCATTCATTGCAGCCAGGGATTAAGTATCACTAGCTTTTTTTTATCCTTAAGGAAAATATAGTATAGAGGTTGAGTTATATCTCCAAAGCCACCAAGGAAAAAAACTCTTGAGAGCATCTAAATTCTTCTGAAAGAAAAAGTTTGTAGATTTGGTCTTCCGTGGTAGAAAGAACAAACTTAGATCTGTCAGTTACTGCCAAACTGGCATATTTTTCTGCTGATACTGTGTTAGCATGACAATTCTAAGTTTTGTCCCTCCAACCTGCAGGCAACCCAAAGACTTATTTTAGGATCTGAATACATTACAAGCCAGAAAGAAAATTTGAGGGCAAGCAAATGGATTCTTGCTTGCTTGAGGTCATATCACAGAACCATATTTCTTGTTTTAATTCAGAAGTCTGATAACAATACTTCTGTCCTTAATCCAGGATGACAAACACAAAGAAAAGCTAACAAAATTCCCTCCTTATTAGGTCAGTTTGCATTATTTCCAAAGTAACATGATGATGAAACTATATTACACAGTGAAGTGCCTATCAGCTGCACAATACAGAAAGAAAGATAGGATCAGCCAGAATATCTTTACAGAACAGGGTCTGACAAGAAAAGAAAAATGCCATTGTGGCCCATGAAATTAAAAACGTGTTCCAAGCTTTTGAGAAACCTTGAAGTACATCCTATGGAAAATATTTGCTAGTCATTGTTTTTTGCATTTTACTATTCTTACCATTTCTTTGGATGCAATCACAGAAGCCAGATTACAGCTAGCACAAGCTCTTCTAAACCTAGCATTTTGTTCTTGGCAGGACAAAAGAGAWGCAGTTGGGTTGGCAGCTTTGAAGTTACATTCGGGGCTGTCACATGATGTAGCTGCCAAAAGGTTATCGGAGCTGTTGTAATAATTCCTCTTGACTTGGCTGTCACTGAGAAAAAAGTTAAGCTTTCTTCTGTGTGTGAACTAGGCTGCAGAAATCTCTTGAGCAAGAGCTTTAATATGAAAAGAAAGTGGGGAATCCCTGCTGCTTGTATTAGTTTGACATGCCCTGCAAATTCACAGGGTGACCTAYAGCTCTGTAATGAAATGCACAGTTGAACACATTAAAAAAAATCTTTGAGGTCATCGAAGTCACACGAATATAGTCTTGCTGGCTAGCACCCCCTCCTTCCTGAGCCAAAAACATGGGCTTTACGTACATTTCTGAGGAGAGGGTTGTGTGCAAGTTGTGAGGCAGTCTCTGTACAACGTTATGCTYGTACAGGCCCGAATTTTCTCACTATGGCTGTGTTACCAGCATAGAYTATTTTTAATGCTGTTTGGTCAGCATCCTTGCATCATCTCCCTCCCTTGCTCTCTTTTTAGAAGGGCTTCAGGTACTGAAGGTTTCCTTTTGGGCTGTGATCAACAGACAGGTCATTAACTCCACTGAGCTCTTTTAAATGAGCAAGTGTGGTGCGTTTTTCTTGTGTTACACCAAGGACTGTATTGGATACTGTGACCCGTCGACTACACCACCAGCTCTCCAGCAGCCCTGTTTTAGCTCACAACATTGCTTTCACTTTACTGATGAGAGCTTTTCATCCCATGGGGCTCCCATCTCTTTATTCCAAGTCCCTGAGCAGGGATTGTGTTGTATGCCTTCCCTTTTAGTGGCTCATGAATTTTTAGAGTCAGCTGCACAGTGTCTTATTTAGCACTGCATTGTCACAAGCCTTACAGTCACAAATGGGTCCTCTGAAATTTCTTACACTGCTGGTGATAAGGAGGGAAGTGCGGTTATGCTTTCCTGACCACGCTCTTGTGATGTTTTAGTTTCTTGTCTTTCATGTGTTTAATAATTTGGACAGTCCCTGCTTTTAGCAAATATATGCAGTAAAATGCCAAGGGTTGCAAATTCTGTGATATGTCTAGCTGACAAAGTTTTGTTTTAGAAGACATATTACTGCAAAACTGTTTTTGTATCTATTGAAGGATGCAATCTCAAAAGCAAGTGAGTAACTTTACTCAGATAAGCAGTCTTTTCACGACTGCTCGGCTGAGTAAGGTTAATGACAAAGATTAATATTTTAATATTTGTACKTTCTTGTGAGATCATGCAAAAAATTATTTCATTGAGACATTAATTTTAAATGAYGTGTTTCTGCTACATGACTTTAGAGCTTGTTTTCAGGAGAAATGGGGCTCTCTCATTTTCCAGTGCCCACTTCTGCCATGTTTTAAACCATAAATTTAAAGAAAAAGAAAGAAAAAAAAAAAGAAAAAGAAAATTTCAAAGCTTTTGTGCTATGATATATTTATTATTGGACAAATCAGGTATTTCGATTCTGATTCTTTAGAAAGTAATAGATTTTCATTAAATATTTTTCCTGTGCATATTCTACCTAGCTAGTAGGGTGTTTTGTGCTTGGATAATGAAAAAATGTGATATTCAGATACTGAATATTTATAATTTTAAATAAGGATTATGAAAAAAAAATTTAAGTAATAAAAATTAAAGCAATGCACTGTTTTATTTAAGCTTAGTTGTGTCACAAATTCAGTGGCAAACAAATATGCTCGGACAGTGATGCTTGGTCTTTTCTGCTTGTAAATAACATTCCTTTCGATATTACGGTATTATTGTGAGATTAATACTATTTTGGTAATTCCATTTTTCACTGTCACATTGCTGAGGCCCAAATATCACATTTTTTCTCATTTGCTTTAGTAACTTTTATTTTTAGTAAATAGATGGGGTAATTTGCATTCATCTGTATTTCATAGTAGTTTTAATTCTTAGTAGCAAAGAGCCATATTTTCAAGTCCTTAACCAAACCAAATCTTTAGTCCAACTGACCACGTTGAGAGATTAAGGCTAATGGGCTTGTTGTTTTTGTCTTTCCCTGCTGTAGCTCCCAATCTGCATATTTGGGATTTACCAGCTATAGCTGTAGGCCCAGTGAAGGTCCCATCCCAGCACAAGACACCTCCATTCTGTGGTAATGGCCATCACAGCAGTTTCAAAGATATTTCCGTTATATCTTTAGATGTGTGCAAACAGACCTCCCTTTTGAAGGGCTGGTGTACACATTGACAGTTCCTGCAGAAGACAAGAGTGGAACTTCTGAGTTTTGCATTTTTCCAACCTTCTCACATCCTTTTTGATATACCCTGTATTTCCAACAGTAGTAATCCTGCCATTGCCTGCACTTTTTTTTTCTGGGATTTGCTTGGGAGTTACCGTAGTGTCTCTCTGCCTTGCGAAATACAGCACGGGCATTCTGTAAACTAGCCCAGCTAAGGACTTCAAAAAATGGCACCAGAACAACTGTTTCTTTCAGGGATAAGACAAGTTTCTCAGTAACTTTTGTCAATTGTTTTGAGCAGTGCTGTAATTTATTCCAAGTACACTGAGATGTATGTCACTCTTAGGGGGTCTCCTATCCCTCTCCATCAGTGACTGACCCTACTCTCACGGCGGAAGCTCTGGATCAGACCATTGCGGCGTTTGACACAGTGGAGGATCTACTCAAACACTTCAACCCAGACTCCTGGCAAGAAGATCTCGAGAACTTGTACACAGACAGTGGCCACCATTACCGAGGCAGGAGCTACCACGACAGGAAGTCCAAAGGTAGGAAAAAACAGAGCACACACAGCTGGGCTAAAGCCAGAATATTTTATATATCTCCCAGAAATATGCTTTGGTCAAGTATCATATTCTGGTGTCCTAGTTCTTTTTGGAAACATAAGGCATGCTACCACCTGTTACAAACAGGAATAAGACATTTAATCCTTAATCATTTTCTGAGTAGGATCTTGCTTGGGAAAGCAGGCTGAAAACTGCCCATCATTATGATAAATGCACAAATAAAAACATAGCCCCCTGTGTAAAGGACAGATGGTTCTCAGCTTCACTCTCTTAAACATTGTTTTGTGTGTAAGGCATGGGGCTCCTAATTACCTGCACTATCATCCTCCTTTAAATACCCTGTTTTGGGATTGTTCTCAGATGAGTGGGAAATAATCACTTTTATCACATTGTATTTAGGGAAGCATCTGGTGCAGACACCTGTATGTGCAGCTGTTTTTTTTCTTTTCTTTTCTTTTTTTTTTTTTTTTTTTAAGATGCAAACATCTCACTGTTCTTCATTCTGTTGGTGGGAAGCATTATTATGGTGTAACATCTTTGCATGTAATTGAACAAAACACTCATTTCTGGGTTAGGTTTCTTATTTCCTTCCATTCAAATCATTCAGCAAATGGTAAATGGTAAAGCAAATGGTAAAGCAAAGGAATGTTAAACTAGCAGTAGAAACCCATAAAGATAAAGAAACACTATTTAGAAGAGACAGTCATGCTCTGGACTAACCACACACTGGAGGGCCTGATGAAATTGTTTTTAATGTGCAAATACAGATCTTGGAAACCTCTTAGGATTCTTCCAGATGACAGTTTTGACATGTTTCACTGAAGATCAGTAGTGAAATATTTCRTTTAAATTTCAGTCTGTTTTTAATATATCTTCCAAGATATACATTTGTATACATTCTACTGTATAATTTTAAAAATACAGTCCAATCACAATTTTGATCGAGTTCCTCAGTGTATCTGCTTCTTCATTTGCTTTTTTATCCATACTGATCATACAGGCTGCAGAAATCAATCTGACCTTTTTTTTCATCTCACAGAAAATTCAGATGCATAGAGTTTTATGTATTTAGTATAGATGTAATTTATCTTCTTGCCTAACCAAATGCTATAAAAACGTTTAAAAGTTTTCCAGTTTGTTATTTTAACACAATTTATTTTATCAGGATTTTTATTTTTGCTACAAGAGTAAGGAGAAACAGGTTTATTTTGCTTCCTTTTATCTTCAATCTACAGGCCACAAATGCCAGCTATCAAAATWTTAAATATTTTTTCTTTGTCATAAAATTATAGCCTTGTTTGTGGATGATGTCAGGAGAAGAGAATGGCTTTAACAAGTCCTTTAATTAGATGTGCTCTGTGGCTTTTAAGCATAGACACCTTGGATCTCTGAGGAATGTTTATAGGCACTGAAATAACCTTGCAGGAAAGAGAGCAATAGATTATATCATCAAGTATTTCAGATATCTCTATCTGTTTCTGCTTCCAATTTGAGTTTATTCTTTATCCTTAGAATAGCCCTGAGGCAGATTAGAACAATTTGATTTAATCTCTGCCTATCTTTCTCAGCATTTTCATATAAATGATATAAATGAATCACTAATGATTTCACTTCTGTCCAACTCTCTGCTTATACCAAATGATCCCAGAAAATTGAGTTTAAGAGGCAGTGTTGCTAAATATCAAATCTGATAACAGGACCCATGCTAAATGGAATTTAAATTATRTATTTTTTCTTCTCCAAGGATGGAGATTCCAAAAGTGGACATTTTTTTTTCCAAAGTTGAACCAGTCTTACAGTAAAAAAGATTTTTCTTATATTTTAAAAGGATAAGAATAGAGACTCCACAATTATTTCTAGGTAGCCTACTCCAGAGTTCAAACAGGCTGACATTAAAAAAGTTTTTTCTTACATTTAAATGGTATCTTCTGTGTTTCAGTTTGTGTCCATTGCTTCTTGTCCTTTCTGAGAAAACTCGTTCCATCTTTATTCACTCTCATAAGCTATTTATACATTGATGAGATCCGTTTGGTTCTATTCTGCAACAAACTTGAAGACTGAGTTGATTAAATCTTTATATATGATAATTCCATTCTATTTACAAAATTTGATCTCATTTTTGCTGCATTGATGCAATTCTATTGAGTTAAATGCATTTCTTCTTGCATAGAAAACTGAAGTGAAAAATTGCTGCCAGGTGTGTTTGATGTTTGAAATTTAATTCTGCATATGTACACTGTGGTTTGCCATTAAATACTTGAGTATAAGTTAACTATTATGTTAGCTGTATAGTCTCTATCAAGTCTCCAGTCTTCTCTGAAAGAAGAAGACTGAAAAGAGAGAGTTTGATATAATTTCAAAATGCTTAAATGAGAGATCTGCTTATAAAACATGGTTTGTTCCTGATACATGAAACCAGGACAAGTAGGTGTTTCGAAAACATTTGCAACATACTCCAAGTTTTGCTAGCCATTGATGCATTTTAGAAAATCTCATTAATATGTAGCCTTAAGCCCATCTAGACTATTAGGAAAAGTCAGGTCATGTGAAATAAAGTATATTCCTTAAAATAATTCTTTTGCACTGATGTAGCTGACCTCAGTGTCATAATAATTTAGCTATTATAACTATAAAGCTTCTCTAAAGGAATATAAGAGCCTATTGGTTTATTTAAAGCTGTTTTAGGAAGAACACAAGTAGACTGAAAAAGAAAAGAGCCATTCTTTGCAGTTATCTTGAACTTCTAGACAAATAGCTACTTATTTTTATGGACAGTCATAGTAAATGTTTATAAACGTCTGAAGGAAAGCTGTTCATCATGCATTTCTGAAAGCGTCAGTGTACCTGTTTGATAATATTAAAACTTCTTTGACATATAGAGAAGCTATAAAAAGTTTCAACTATCAGTCACAGGTCATTTAACTTCTCCCATGTCCTTGTTGGTGTGTATCTATTATTTTTCRCTCCCAATTTTTACATGTCCTAAAAAAGTCTTCAGAACTTAAAAAAACAAAACAAAACCCTCTGTCTTAGAATTGGCCTATGTGCAGAGATATAGGAAGAAGGAAAGGAGGAAGAAAAAGTTCAGTTTCCCATTTTAGAGGTAGATCTAAAGGTCTATGGTATGGTACCTAAAGAAAGAGATCATCTTTAAAAAGAAATACTTTTTCCTAAACAGACCTAGGAAATGGGAACACACGTAGACACATTCTGGTAATGAACAAGATTACACAAGACTTCTGTGCCTTTATTTTTTTTTTTTTCTCTTAGCTCATTTTCTTTTTGAGAAACAGTTTGCAAGAAGCTTTGGCTATCAGAAGAAATTAATCAGGTGGGACATTCTTGCAATAGCATCTGTCTGCAATGACAGCTTTACAAGTTAAATAAACAAACATTTGCTGGCACAGCCAAACTATTCTCTAAAAGGGGAGTAGTGAGATGAGAGGCAAGCACAGACACCACAAGTCTTTGTGGAATGTTTCTAACTGCTATTGCCAAATAGGTTCCCAAAATCATACAACTTTTGCCATGCTATTAACAACAGCTTTTAATTATCACTACTTAAAAAGATTTAGCAAAAAGTTAAACAAAATTTGAACTCAAGAATGCCATTTCTCAGGGGATTGCAAACAGGGGCCAATAAATTACTGCAGACATCCATGTACTCTTACTTGACAGGTTCTGGGATGAGCGCCAGCAAATTTCACTGCACAACACAAGGAATTTAGGCACCGCAAATGCAGAATACCCTGTCATTCATAGCAAATATGGATATCATGAGTAGAAGGAATACCTTCTCCAGTGACTACTAATATAATATCTGCTCTTAAAAAGCACTATACTTCTTCCTYGCATTTTAAGTTGGCAACCAAGTTCCCTTTTGCATGCATATTGAATGCATGCATTTTACAGTCTAATTCAGATCTACCTAACACTCTTTCCCCAATGTGACAAATGAGATTTTTCCTGGTGCTTTATATGATGTTATTGCCAGTCACTCACTGCAGAGAAAGCATTTTTTAAAAATAGTAAAACTTACTGTGTTGCTATTTATCACTAGAATAAGCTGTTTCAATTCCATTGATTATAATGGAACTATGTCTACATATGACAGTGATGGGTTGGCCTATGTTTGCTCCTTGACCCATAGCACAGCTGATAGCTGGTTTGCCAGTCTATAATAAGCCCATATATTGTGGACCTTGTTTCATAAAAACTGTTCTAATCCCCCTGAAATACTGATCTCTCATTCTTCTGAAGTAACAGTTGCAGTATTGAGGAGGTTTATCTTGGTGTTGTGATTCAAAAGTAAATCTTTTGCATTTTTTACAAGCATCTTTTCTCCSGATTCCCTGGAAGAAGAGTTGGATATTTCTCAAAGTTTTCAGCTAAATTTAACAAAGTGCTTATTATAACATCATTAGGCATGTGCAGGGAAGCACTGATTGCTGATGGCCATATGCCTTGAAGACTTAAAGCCACAGGGTTTCATCAGCACTCACTGTGGAGAATAATAATTTAAGCAGTATCAGTGCATTTAGGTGATTTAAACAGTGGAAGATTTGATTGTTTACTGTGCATATGGATCTGAATCTTCCAACTCAAGTTCATTCACCCTGCAACTTGAGTGGGTTACAGCACTGAATTTCCATGCCCTGAATTTCTTAAATAGTTTGGGTGGTGCTCTTGCTCTACCTGAGATGGCTGTGACACACAAGTTTATGCTAGTGGAGCATGAATACAGGGAATCCTTCATAGGTCTGTGAGAAAATTCAGGCTATATAGGAGGATCTTTTTGCAGCTGAGAGTCAAAATCAAAACAGCAGTACAGCCTCTGTAACAAACTGTAAGCCACAGAGAGCAAAGGAAGAGAATCAAACTAGGATTAACCCTGAATGTCTGCATAAAGCACCATATTCCTACCACATTGCAATTTCATCACTTGTTCTTGCATAAATTTTGATCCTTCAATACAGGCTCCATGTGTGTGTGTGTATATATATATATATATATATATATATATATATATCTTTTTAGCTGCCAAAAAGAGCATGAGCGTTAGAGGTTTTAGCAGAAACTGCCCCCAGTGTGCACGTCTTCAGCGGGAGGCCCAAGCGGATATAGGTCATGTTGTTGACATCAAGTAAAGGACAGTCAGTGGCTGAGGAATCTGTATACCATTATATATACCCTGTATGATATGGGTAGGCCCCTTCAATGAGAGTTAGGTATTTTAACATACTTGAGGATTTAGTCCTTAATATGCCTGCATATATATGATACTTTAAGTACGTGTGCCACCTGGATATTATACTGAAGTCAAAATGTTTGTAAACATTATCTGTCTGTATGGCTGGTATTGTCAACGCCCTTTTAGAAAGCACAGCAGGCATCTAGGCACCTTGACAGTTTAGTATCAGTCATAGATTCGGAGAGTACTTTTGGTAACCAGGGTACTCTGTGTATCATCTCATCAAAACGGCTGCTCAGAGCAGGAACAACATCAAAGTTTGATCAGGTTACTTAGGGCTATCTCTAGTTACGCTAGAGTCTTGGTGGATTGAGAACTGGCTGGATGGCAGAGCTCAGAGGGTGGTGATAAATGGGGCAAGTCCAGTTGGAGGCCTGTGGCCAGTGGTGTCCCCCAGGGGTCAGTACTGGCCCCGGTGCTGTTCARTTTGTTCATCAATGACCTGGATGAGGGCACAAAGGATATCCTGAGCAAGTTTGCAGACGATACCAAGCAGGGTGGAGTGGCCGACACTCCACAGAATCACAGAATATTCAAGGTTGGAAGGAACCTCTAGAGATTATCCAGTCCAACCTTCCCGCTCAAGCAGGCACACCTACAGCATGTGGCACAGGGTGGCATCCACGCAGGTTTGGAAGACCTCCAGTCAAGGAGACTCCACAACTTCCCTGGGCAGCCTATTCCAGTGCTCTGTCACCCTCACAGTAAAGAAGTTCCTCTTCACCTGGAGATGGAACTTCCTGTGTTTCAGCTTATGCCCATTACGCTTGTCCTCTCRCTGGCCACTAATGAAAAGAGCTCCAGAGTGCTGTGCTGCCATTCAGAGGGACCTGGACAGGCTGGACAGTTCGGTGAAGAGGAACCTCATGAGGTTCAACAAGGAAAGTGCAGCGTCCTGCACCTGGGGAGGAGTAACACCAGGCACCAGTACAGATTAGGTCTTGACCTCTTGGAGAGCAGCTCCGCAGAGAGGGACCTGGGAGTCCTGGTTGACACCAAGTTAACCATGAGGCAGCAGTGCCCTCATGGCCAAAGAGGCCAATGGGATCCTGGCTGCATCAGGAGAATGTTGCCAGCAAGTGAAGAGTGGGGATCCTGCCCCTCTCCTCAGCTCTGGTGAGGCTGCACCTGGAGTATTGGGTGCAGTTCTGGGCTCCCCAGTATGAGAGGGATGTGAAGCTTCTCGAGAGGGTCCAGTGGAGGGCGACCAAGATGATTAAGGGACTGCAGCATCTATCATATGAGAAAAGACTAAGTGTGCTGGGCCTGTTTAGCCTAGAGACAAGAAGACTTGAGAGATCTAGTCAATATGTATATTGATCCTGAGAGGAGAACGTAGGGAGGATGGGACCGAACTCTTCTCATTGGTGGCCAGTGACAGGACAAGGGGTAATGGATATAAGTTGAAACACAGGAAGTTCCATCTGCATGTGAGTAAGAACTTCTTCCCTGTGAGAGTGGCAGAGCCCTGGAACAGGCTGCGCATGGAGGTTGTGGAGTCTCCTTACCTGGAGATCTTCCAAACCCACCTGGACACCACCCTGTGCCACATGTTCTAGGTGTCCCTGCTGGAGCAGGGTGTTGGACTAGATGATCTCTCAAGATCCCTTCCAACTTCAACCATTCTTTGATTCTGTGATATAAACTCAGATGGTTTGTTGGTGTTTTTTTCTCTTTAGAAGATCTAGTATCTCATGATTTCATACACAAACATCCTTTTTTTCTAAGGTTGGGGGTTAGGCTGCCTGTTATACAGCTCCTTGGATCATCCTTGCCCTACCTGTATATCACTATGGTATACCGTATAGGAATAGTGTGGCARTGTAGCAGCCATCTCTTATTACTCAGCTCATATCTGTGGGTAATGTATTTAAAAAGCATAAAATGCTCAGATATAACAATGTTAGGGGGCATGTATGAATTTGGAAAAGTTTTAAAATACACCCTAACAGACAGTCTGTCTTTTTAAAAATTAGTCAGTGACCAGCAGGACAGCATTTCTGTCCTCTCCAATCCTCTCATAAATAATGTCCCTTCTAACCAAAATGTAGTATCRTCTGCAGTCCCTGATTTCAGTGCTTAAATCTGACTAGGATCAGTGCTTCAAGGTAAGCACATGCCTTAGCACTATCTGAAATAAGAATGGATTAAAGCACAAGCTGTAAGAGGGAGGAAAGGACAAACACTGTACCCCAAGTATCCAGCTTACTGCTCTAGTGCTTCTTTTTATGTCTGCCTTGCCTTTAAATTGAATTTCTGATGCAGGCACTCTGTAATAATACTTTGAAGTTATTTGCATCCAGTCTACAGAACCTTTTAGTTCTAGTTTTAAATTAAGGACTCCAGTGGTTTGAGTCCTTGATAAGTAAAGCAGCAGGATTTCACACCAGTCGCACCAAGGCTCAGTTACGTTTTAGTCACAGCAGTGAAGTGATGCATGAAASCGACTGTACTGTAAAATCTCATTGTTATGTGGATGAGGAAATGGACTCCCTCCAGCCAGTAAAACAATCCTAAGGCAGAGAAAAGAGCCCCTGTCGGAGCTTTTAGCAGGGAGATTTGTTCAGAGGAAAATGTATTCTTTTGTTAGGGGGTCAGAAACCATGTTGTAAAGCTAATTAGGCCATGGGAGTTATTCTTGGTGTCAGTGTGATGCTGTCAGAATATAGTACATGCTAGTCACAGAAGATGTTGTTTGCTCACCTTGTCCCACTGAGGACTGGAATTCCATAAAGAACATGTATTTACCTCCAGATGGGTTTTGTAGAGGATAGCTCGTGTATCTCTTAATCCCTTTACTTAATCTTCCCTGCTCTGTGTGCGGTTATTTCCCGGATTTCAGGATTTCCACTACTGAATTTGTTCATTTAAACATGGACCTTGATATTGGAGATATGCTCAAGGGCTGAGAATTCACAACTTAAATGAAATCTCTGGGATTTAGGGCTCCTGAGAACTGATAATAAATCAGAATGAGAGTGCTGTGAATATAAAATTAAACAGCAAGTCCATGCACTTCCATGGAAAATTTCCCTCTTTTTTTCTTCAAAATAGTTGAGCATTGAAAATATATTAAATAAAATGTATTGTGTCACTGGCTGATTTTAGGATTCCAAAAAATGCATCCATCCAAAGCTTTTAGCATGCACTGAAAATAGCTGATTCCTTCATACTGCATAAAGCAAAAATTACCCTAATTATCTAATTATTCCCTCCTATTCTTTTAGCAAGTCAACAACTCTCCACAGTCCTGACTCAGATGCAGCTTGAGCACAGACCCAGAAAAAGACTTTTGAAAGTCACCATAACTAGGCTTTAGAAGCGCTTTTCCTCCAGGGTCAGCCCTTTACCAGGCTATCCCTGGCATTTAAATTGAGCAGCTTAACTACCAAAGCCAATTTGTGCAACACTACAATGGACATAATACGCTCYCTGTGAACTGTCCTCCCTTGTCACCCCTCTTTAAATGCAGGCACTTTCCTTCTCGTCCAGACTCATTAAGAAGACTTATTTCTGTGCTGACAGCGCTGCAGTGATGACAGGTACCGGGTGCTCATTACAGCAATGAGCAAAACTGTTGGACCTGAGGGGAGATTTCACCCATGATAGAACAAGTTTGGTTTATGCTCTCATCTTCCTTTGGACATAGGTGCCAGTTCATGTGAGCTGGATATTGGCYGTCTTTAATGACCTGTCTGTTGCAGGAAGCCTTGTTTCCATTGCAGAGCAACAGGTATTGTAGYTAAGGGCTGAATTAACCATTTGAGGAATTTATTCTGACCTATCTTGAGATGCACCATGCTCAGCTGCCATTRTATGCCACTCTGTCCCAGTAGGAACCTGCTTATATTGGTATCCTTACCCCTGAATTGCTGTGTTTTGGTGTATGGATATTCTGGACCATCCCCTCCAGAAATCTTATTAATCRAGAACGCAGAATATTTTTCCACCCTTTTCTATTGGTTATTTTTTCCTGCTTGTCAGTTGGTTTAAATGAATACTAGCTGATGGTGAAGGTCCTTATGGGAATGTTTAGAGGAGTGAGAAACACTTCCCTATGAAAAGAATTAGCCTAAGAAGCTGGAATGAGAAGGAGTGGCTTTGGGGAATGACAAAAGAGAACAAAATATCATCTGTTGAAACAAAGAAATCAATATTCACTGGTCTTCTAGGTCCTAACTCTGGCTGTGCTGGGCACATTTTTTCTTTCAGTATGTGAGTATACCAGCAATTCCATTGATTTTGTGCTTATATCAAGAGGATGATATATAACTTTTTTGTAGAGATGTTAGCTCTCAGGGGAGAACCACAGAGATTTCATGGTGAGATGTATCACAATTGCTATAAAATCCCAGTTTACCTGCTATGTTCCCTTTGTCTGAGATAACACCATACCAGAAAAGTGAAGCTATTCTTATTTTCTATTGTACTTACAGCATTTACATGCCCTTACCTGTTGAATATCTACTTTGAACCAGAGAATATCTCAAAGTCACAATGTAAAGCTACATGATCTTGAAAAAAATCACAGCTTTCCTCACAATACCGGTAAATCATTGTCAGTCCACATTTTATTTTTTTCTTATTAATAAGGGCTGAGTCACATAAGGTGTAAAAAGCTGTAGTGCTCCTGACTTTATTGGAGGTTTTCAAGTTTTTATAGTAAAGCATAAATGCAACTCAGGGCTAGAGATGCAGCTGAAATATTAAACAAGTGTGTGGCAATGTGGTATGTTCCCAAACACTCATCTCTGTTCTCATTTGAAGCATTCATGGTTTTTTGTTTTGATTGCTGTTGATATATCTATTAGTAAATCTTGAATGGGGTAGGAGAGGGATTATTATTTATCTCATCTCTCTAGACATTTTCTGTATTTTGCTGTTCAGTTTAAATTATCTTTTGAATTAAAATTACTTTTTTAAAAGATCCATACTACTAATGATTTATCAGAGTAAGACAGTGTTTCYGGTTTCTRTTTTTTCCTTTTTTTTTTTTTAATCCTGAAAATTGAAGATTTGAATCAAAGGAAGACGATTTCTGCAAGTTCTAATCCTCTATGAGCTTAAAATGCATTTTGATTTTCTTTCTAGTTCTGAGTTTCAATTCAGAGGACCTCATTACTTAACAGAGGATCACATTTCCTTGAATTCTGACTAACTTATTAATCATTTGAACAGTTATGCTTCTGACAGCATCCGAAAGAAAAGAATACAGTAGAAAAGAAGAGAAAATAAAATCAGAAAACTTCAAAATAAATATGTTTTTAAATATGTTACTTTTATCTTTATCACAATTGTGGAAAATATTTATTTTATTTTAGCTTTACCAACTAAACTTAGAAACAGTACTTAAATCTCACAGTCAGAAGTCTGTGCATTAGCTTTATACTTGACTTTAGTACTATGATACATCTCACAAAGATACTAGTTTTAAACGTCAATCAACTCCCCACATTCAATGAGGCTCATTAACTTTTTTTTTTTTTTTGACATATATTTGTGTGCCTGCAGTACGCTATAGTAGCCTGTAGTAGCATTCACAGGCCAAAACTAACATTGCTTTACCCATATAAAAGATAGGTGTCTAGACGCAATCTGAAAACAACGTGGACAGGCAATTCAAAAAGGTAAGTTATTCCACTTGTCTTAAACTTATGAAGTAGCCATGAAAGGCATCTCTGCATTGACCACAGGAAGTGTGTTGGTTAAGCTGTTTAMCTCTCTGTATGCCTACAGTTAGCCAAATGTAATTCTTCTCATTATAACAAACAAGAACTTACTATCAAAATAGGCAAGATGTAAGCAAAAAGGGAAGAGAGCAGCATAGGTTGAATACTTCCCCCAAGGATCCACCAGATCAGCCACAGAGCAAATGAAACAAAAACCAGTCTTCAGCACACACAATCTTCAAACCTGCCCTTCAGCTTTATAGTCAGTGGGAGTTCTGCTGTGAGATTCAGTGGGAGCAGGAGAGCCTGGATGGCCACCTATAATAATTTAAAATTGTTGAATTTATCTTTATCTTTCCAGAAATCACTTCTCTATATTTCCCAAAAAGTGCCACATCACTTTGTATTATTGGCTGCCTGGGGAACAGTATAAACCATGGGAATGTCTCTCTTCAACTTCACTAATAAAACCTCTTTTGCATTGCAGTTGACCTGGACAGGTTGAATGATGATGTGAAACGTTATAGCTGCACCCCAAGAAACTACTCTGTCAATTTAAGGGAGGAACTGAAGCTGACAAATGTAGTTTTCTTCCCCCGCTGCCTCCTTGTCCAGCGCTGTGGAGGAAATTGTGGCTGTGGGACTTCGAATTGGAAATCCTGCACATGCATGTCAGGGAAAACAGTGAAAAAATATCACGAGGTATTTTCACTCTTCTTTCTTTTGGTAACTCATTGCTTGCATGAATTCTGAATGCRTTTCTCGAGCTGTGTACTGCCAAATTGATTATCACAGTACATCTGCAATGTAAAGATAGAGAGAAATCACCAAGCACAGTAAAATCTCATAGCAAAGATACTATTGAGAGAGAGAGAKAGATGTTGAACAAAACGTTTAGGGAGATGCCGACTGGGGACACCATTCCCAATTGGGAAGGAGGGTCTGCCTAGGCTTCCRGGCAGGTGCAGGTCACCCGAGTGTAAAGCGTAGAGCTACCCAATGCCATCTCTTTTGAGGACCACACTACAAAGTAGTTTAGTATCTCTGTGATGCAGCATTCTCACCTCCAAGTACAGCAGAGCAGCAGACACACACACATAAGTAGCCTGTGAGAGGGCCTAATTTTATCCAGTTTTAATATTAATGACTTTAAGTACCGCATTAGAAGACACACATAGTGCATAGCTTCAAGATACTGTCTTTTCTGTTTTCACAGAACTTCTATTATTTTCTTGATTGACTTCTGCCTTTGGGATATAGGACATACAGATGAAGGCTCATTGAATTACATTTGGAAGTGAATGAGCAGAGTGAAAGTAGGTTATAAATCTGTTAGAATGAGGTGTGAACAGTTATTTCTGAGTACGTTAGAAGAAATTGTGAGGGAGAGCTKCTGCCACTGCTCCCTGTGGGTGTTTATGGCAGCCTAGTCAACCTTATTGCAAGAATGCAGCTTAAATTGGTTGACTTTCCCAGTGAAGGACTGATGCAACATGAATGTTTATACCAGTGGAAATATTATTTTTAGGAGTGCAGTAACTTGTTCATCTTGAGGTATTTAACTGCTTTTCCCCTTGTTTACGCTATGTCTTTCGAGCTTCTGGCCACACTTGAAAAAAACAATTAAGTCACTCATAAACTCTCTTCCCATCCAGATTTATTATTTGCGGAAAGTTGCTGAATCTTTGCTTTTTTGTATCACTTAGAAATGTTTAAGACGTCAAAATTTGTGCTTAAGTACCTTATGGTATAATATACATTATTTTTTAATCCATTGAAACCACACTAGGGAATAAATCAAGAAGGAAATCATTTTATTTTCTTGCCTCTAAAACAACGTTTTCAGCACCAAACTGTGAAAATATCTAGAAAAGTTACTTGGCATTATCCTTTTTAGTGACTGAAAGTAGATAGCTATATGCCATGCTGACTTTATTTCTGACGCATATCCCTTTTAAGCGTCTGCTTTGCCACTTGACTTAAGTCTCAAGTGAAAATGAACTTTATGGACTTTTAATCTGGAGATGATTTGCACTCATACCATAAAGACTTTAGCTCAAGAGAGGGCCTAAGGGTAGTGAAATAGCAATAGCTGCAAACGGTAGCTTTAAATAGCAGGAGGCAGTTGAAGGTCAGAACTTTGCCTTTCTRTGAGCAGAGTGGCTACTCTTTTCCAAGGTAAGAGATTTTTCTCACAATTAATTGCRGAACACAGCATACTGCACATCAGCTAGCACTGCAGAATAGTTTATATTTTATCTAATTTTAGGGGAGATTCAAAGGATGACCCTGGTAATTACAGAGCAAAAAACCTTATCTCAATGGTAGAAGAGTTAATTAGAAAAAAAATTAATAGAGTTATAAAACACCTACGTGTATATGAACTGATAAAATGAAACCAGAGTGCGTTATATATGAATAGATATTTTTACATCTCCACAACATTGTACAAGAAAACTAAAAGACTTGCTTCTGCTTTCAGGGAGCTAGCAATCTACCAGAGAAGATCAGTTATGGATTAGAAGCTGGTTAAAAGATAAAGAGCAAAGAGGTGGAATAGATGGGCAATTTTCTACAGAGMAAGTGGCTATCTGTTGGTGCCCCAAGCATTCTGATTAAGTGATATTTCATGTATTATCAATCTGGAAGGAGATGAACAGTGAGGTGGCAAAATGACAGATAACACAAGATATAATGTTCTTTAACAGTGGAGAAGGCTGAAGGGATTTCAGAGGGCTGTGTAACTACTTATAAGTGTCATGTAGAAAAAGCCCCCAGTATTATGAGGCACAGTCTCAAAGATTTATTCTTATTAACCTTGTGAGGGGAGAAGGGAGAAAAAGGGGAGAGAAGTTTGACTGAAGGTCTGATAGTGAATCACTGTTAAGAGCTTAAAGAAAACATTTGTTTAGTGTAGTGGTGGTAGAAAAATGCAAGTGACCATATTCAGAAAAAATAGACGTGGATAGAGAATAACACACTATATATTTATCATGACCTTATATAAATATGTGAGAGGGTTATATTTGAATGAAAACATTGGTGCTCAAAATACAGGCAGAAAAAGATATGTAGAAATGGAAAATATACATTAAAGGAGATACTGTGGAAGATATGTAGCAAAACATCTGTAAGGAAAGAAATTCAAAAGTTTAGGACCATTTCATTTAGAAAAACTGTGAATAAGATAGGACACAGTAACAGATACAAAATAGTGAATAGTACCTCAGGGAAAATCAGGTCACCGTCTTTAATTTTTTTCTTTAAGAAAAGAACAAGGGCAACCTGAGAATGAAAAGGAGCTGACATAAAAAGATAAAAAGGARGTTGTTTTATTTTTTGCACAACAAACCAGTATGGAATTTCAACACTTAAATAATTTTAGAACATAATTTTAGAACAGCATAATTTTAGAAGAATCTGTAGACTGAGGTTTCCTGGGTCACGTCTGTGTCAGAATTTAAGCCAAATGTTGACAGTTGCTAGAAAGAAATGCTGTTTATAGACATGGTATCAAGCATTTATTTATTATTTGGGATCTCCCTGGAACAACAGTCCCAAACAAACAGGGTATCGGTCAGAATCAAGATGGCATGACATAGCTCTCCCACCCAATTAGTCACTTAATTCAGAAAATTTAGTATTCTTAGTAACCCATCACTGCTAATTTAGTTCCCTACTTCTTTGTTCTGTGACAACTATCTGAATTAAAGACAGTATTCCAGCTTTAACATTAAAAGGCTTTTGTACATTTAAATTTAAACCCCTAGGGATGAATTAACTGCTCACTGGGCAGAAATTTAGTCAAGCGGCTCCCATTAACATGAGTGGAAGTCGTGCAGATAAATTCACATATGACATAGTAAAGATATGTCCATTAATTTTAGATGAAAATATTTTCTACTTTTAAATTGTTCATTATTATTATTATTATTATTGGCCACACACAGCTAATCATTTTTATTCTTTATGCTCCTTCTGAGCTTAACTATAATTTTATTAAGAAGTGTGTGGCAGTAGAATCACTGGGGAGGGGTTTCTCAACATGCCATATGTAGCTGGTTTACTCTTTTCAGAGACAATTTGAAACGTACTAACTTTAATCCAAAAACTTTTAGTTACATATGGAATTGCACAATTTATGCAGTCTCCAAAGCTGTTAATTTTGTTTAAAATCCCTGTCTTTTTCTTTAAAAGAATGTAGATCAGATTCAATTTACTTGCAAGAGAAACCAGAAGAAGATATAAGATAGTGAAGCAAAGAAAACATTTGTAACAGCTGCAAGTGAATCATACAAAACTCAAAGTCTCTCCAGGTTCACTTTGCCTAGTCACTGTCTAGAGCTGTAGCTACAGAAGTCCTGGACCTCCCATAGCTACTAGTCCTGTACATGGATATATTTATCCTCAACAGTGCAAATCTGACTGGAAATCACATGCAAATTTTTGGGAGGGTTTGGAGCTGTCTTGTGTTCCTAGGTGAGAAATACCAGCAGGTTCCCAAGGCAACACTCTCCCTTTCAGCTTTGTAGCCAGTGTCTCACAGCCCCCTGAGTAGGTGCTCAGGGGACACTAATGTCCTGAGTATTTTTAGGGAGGGTTACATTCCAGAGAGATTTCAAGGTTATCTTTTCCTTATTCTTTTAATGCTTTTTAATTCCCCCGTAGTTCCTATTCAAAGCCTTACATTGTACTCATCCCCAAGGTTGCAGAGCTCTCTCTACTAGTATCATAGGACTAATAGCTATCATATGTAGCCTTTAATTTCCTCAAGCTGTGAGTCCTGCTCCAGTTCCCTGAACAGACTATATCGTTATTTCCTATCATGTCCTATTATATGAAATAGTGCAACAGCAGGGGAAAGGAGAAAATGAGAATGCCACAGCATGGAGGATCTTCTGTATTGCCCTGGGAAATGCTTATATGAGACCTTGGAGTTTTCTTATTAGCTTATTTAACTTAGTAGGTTTAACTACCATAGCTTTATCAAAATACTCAACAGTTTCCATTAATAAATGGGTTAATAACTTGAGTAAACAGCTGGCTTTATGGTGTTTTTCAGCAGAAGTCTTGTGATGCTCTGTGGTTTTTCATAGCTTCTGGGTTTGCTTGGAGCCAGAATCATGGACAGATACTCATGAGTTACCACATAATATCACGAACCCTGCAAGCCCAGCAGTCCAAGTGGTCGCATGATCTCAAAACATCTCTCGGCCACAATGGTCCTGTGAGATACATTACAGGGCTCCATAGAAAGGAAAGGCAGAGCAATTTGTGAATAAGAACACAGTGCACCTTAATCAAACGCTCATGTCTTCTGCTGTCTAACTTCCTAAGAGGGAGCTGAAATGAAAGCATATTTGCCATTTCAGTGCATTTCTGTGGAAATGCCTGGAACTCCTTGTTAAAGAGAGGAGTCCTCAAACTGCTGATAATGCAGCCCAAAGGAGGCACGGGAAAACAATCCAGGACTTAATTCAGCTACATCTGAAGCTGTGTCGTCCACCAGCAGGTTAATACCTCTGAGAAACGAGAAATCAATTTCCCCCTCTTTCTGCTTTAATTCTTTGGATGTGAAATGAGTTTCCATTTAAGGCCTCTTAAAAGTAGCAATCAGAATTTTGCATAGTGTATAAATGTATCACACATTGCAGGCTAAAGAGCAGAGTAGTTGAAGCCAATTGCATCTTTTGCCCCTTACTTGTGTCTCTTGTAAAAACTGATGCATTTGTCACTATGCATGTTAACAGTAGCTTTTATTCTCTCCTTTTCACAGGAGGGAATAACACCATTATTTGAGTTTCATGTTAACTGGAGCTCATCGATTGGCTTCACAAGCCATGTTCTGAACCACGAGGTTTAGGTTACTGTTAGGGATGCTGCTTGGTAAGCTCTTGCTGCACTGAGGGGTAGCAGGCACCTCCAGGTAGCTAAACAGTACTGATTTTTTCCCCAGGGTTATTGGTGCATAGGAACAAACTGAACTGGTTCCACCTTTTTAAATGGAAAACAAGATGGTAAGGATTGTTACTGAGGAAGAAAGGACGAATGAGAAGATAAGGATGTGATATGAGATTTCAGTAAGACAAAGATAGTGTTGTCACGGAGTAAAAAATTGTAACTAACACAATTTGGTGTTGTCTCCTCTTTTTCTTTCCTTTTTTATTAGAAAAAATAGGAAACAAACCCTAAGTAGGCACTTGAGAGAAGAAACAATAATTCTTGTCTGTCTAACACAGGGAAATATAAGATAACTGGATGAAAATGATACAAAGGCTTCTGATGCAATGAATGAAATTAAGGGCTTAAAAAGAGCTAGAATCATCAGATCAATGTGCAAGTCTGAATTTTTGCATGTCTTGGAGTTGACAGTATATGTGACAAGGAGACAGAACGTTTCTTACGGTGATGAAGGCAGAGAAAAAAAGTCTGACATAAGAGTTAATGCATACAAATGTTATAGCAGAATAAATGGTAGGATTTATAAATGTCTTTATATGCCAATAAATGCAAACAGAATGAGTCAAAAGTAGCTGCTAAATTACAGGGTGAGCAAAGAGCAAAAAGATGCAATGTGAGAATAAACGTTCATTTTTGGCTAGATTAAAATGTAAGTTTTAATGATGACATCCACGAGTTAAGCTGAAACAGGACGTGATCACTGGGCAGAGTGATGCAGTTCTGGGAGGGGAGCATCTGCAGCTTTTCAGAAAAAAGAACAGCAACTAGAGCCATAATTCTTTACAAGATCACTGAAAGTGAGGACCTTGCTGTTCTCACATCTAAGAAACACTGTAGTTTTAAGTGACTATTCCAGCCTGAGTTTTAAACTAATATTTTCCCTATTTCATCATCTTTTACAAACAGATATTTCTTATTCATACAAACAGTTTTTATGCATATAAATAAAAAAAAATAGTAGCAATAGTCCCATCTACATTTCGTAACCCCCTGCTTCGAGTGCTTTCCCTAATTAGCAAAAAGATCTTTTTTATTTGTTCCTTTCTATTAAGAAAGAACACAGCTTTGAGTCTGTGGCTTTATTTTAGGCTATGTTCCTATTGGAATAAAGGTCCTTATACTAAATTATGAACCACATTCCCACAATGCTTTATTTCTTATGCTAAGAGCACAGCTGAACTATATCTGAACCTTGGAGTAGATAACTTTCAAAAACTATAGAGTGAGATTTCTCATCCATATCACAACTTGGATCTTGTGTTGAATGTTTTGCACTTTTGATGCTTCCTCTTTCATGAATCTCAGACAAATATAATTTGCTTTGCATGCTAGAATGATGGTATTTTTAGATGAGTGGAGGGAGATTAGATAGTGCTGCATAGCTGTAGGTTAAAATAAGTTCTGCAACGTACAATTTTACCTACTTAAAATTGCAGATTTGCTCTCCATTTTCAATCATTGGAATATACAGCTGAGCAAATAAAGCAAATATTTGGTGAACTGCGCTGATATTATTGATCATGTGTGATCTAAAGCCTATGAGAAAGCAAAATAAGCTGGTTTGAGGCTTCACATTTTTATTTGCTTCTAAAGTCCTCATCTAACAAAGAATATTACTAAAGTTGGCACTAATAAAGTGTAGTAAATAAACATAGTAAAAATGGATATTAGCAACAAAGTACACCTTTTGTTAGAACTGTTAGCCAGGTTCTATGTTATTCCTTGCTTTTCGCCAAAACTAAAATCAGACTCACAGATTTTCATGGCTAAATGTAACTTGACTGTAGCTGACTGTCATAGCCTGACTTCAAAGGAAAAAATACATTGGCAAGGACCTGCAGGGGATGTTGAAGGGAACAGTTCACCTCATCTGGGTCAAACTATCTAAACCTGAAGGTCCAGCCTTTAGGCTGCTTTCTTAGTTAACAGGAAGAGCTAGACACCAACACCGCATACAGAGGTGGATATTTCATCTGAATCATTCTCTGCACATGCCCCTTGTTGCTGCTTCTGCTGCAGAGGTAGAGGTTGGGGTGCATGTGCTGTCTATAGGGGTGTAGGCAGAGACTAGAGGGAACAACTGGGCCATCCATCCATCCATCCATCCATCCTCACCTCCTGTACTTCACAGGCATTAGAGCACTCAGCACCTAAAGCAAGCCCAAAAGTTGTGTGATATACTTTCTGGAAAGGCATCCATTTTTTTCATTTCTCACACTGAGACTTCCACAGTTCTTTGGAATGCTATTCAAGTGATAAGTCAGCCCAGTTTAAACACAAGTGCCTTTTTCCAGAATGAGATGTTTTTGTTTCATCTTCCAGGTCCTGGTTGATATGATTTTGTCCTCTAGTTTAGAGTCCTTCAGAATATGGCATCCAAATTCAATTCATGATCAAAGATCAAGATTACTGACAGAGAAAAATGTCTAAGAATTCTTTTTTTTTCTATTTTATTTAGCACCATCCACAAGGAAAAGTATGTGCTTATAGTCACTTGACCTTGAAACCTCTCTGATATTCATATACAGCTACAAAGAAAAAAAAAGACATATAGCATATTAGTATGGAGTCATCTGCAAAAGGCACCAGCACCCTTTTTCTTTTTGTTATATGTAAGCACTAACTCCAGCTCTGATATTGAGTCTTCTTTTTATTTTCAGTGGTTCTATGACCATAATTAATTCAGCATTTGATGAAGAGGATATGGCTGTAGCTATATATTAGCTATATATTCTTTTTAAGACAATAATCTAAACAGCTGAGCCGCTAGATTTTGATTAGTACATATGGGCATTGATCCTTTAATTTGAAAACTGCAAGACCATTGCTTTATTTCTCTAGAACCAAGCCCAAACCTTTTAAACATTCCAGTTATTTCTTATATCCATATTTTCTTATAGAAGCAATAGTACTGTTCTCATCAAAACAAGGAGCAATAAAGTTGTCCTGAGCACAGTTTCTTTGAACTGTTTTCATTAATTCAGTAGTTCTTTACCTTTAAGGAACTGACCATCTAACGAATAAACAGCATTATTTTCAGAGTAAAAGGGTTTTTTTAACTCCTGTGGTCACCAGAAATGRCCTTACTTCTTGATTCTTTTCAATACTCTTGTACTTAGCTGAAACTAAAACTGTTAGATGGAAGCTAGACTGAAAGCTTTGAACATCAGTTCTGTGATCAGCTATTAAAGCAGTCCAATTTCATCTGTGTTCAAACACTGCTTTCCTGTCTTGTCTGGGGAAGTGCCTGCCAATTCATTTTCTGCTCTTATCAGCAAAGCCCATATACTCTTCTCATGTTTCTTAATATAAAACACAGGGAAAATCTCAATGCTGTCAGGAGGTCTGTTAGTTTAAATACAGCCCACATCTTTGCTCTCATCACATTGCATATACTTTCATTTGTTCTCAACTGAAAAAAGCAGATCTACCTACCCATGATGCAAAGTGCCAATTCTCTGAAATTGTCAAATTTTGATGAAGGGATTCCTTAAATAAAGAATTTTATCATAGCTTCAGCTGCAGCAGCTATAGTTGATTTTAAAATTATGTTTTCTTAAAAAAAATCCTTGAAGATGCAGTCTACTTTGAGCTCTGAAATAATATCAGCAGTCCAGTTGGGTTCAGTTCCTTTGTGTTGTAAATGTCAACATAATCCAGTYAGTTGCCCTGGCTGGCAACTGGTGCCCTGACTGGTGTCCATCAGGATGTCTTTTTTTGTTGTTGTTGTATATTTGTAGCATATACCGAGGCAATCAGTATTTGAAAGCAATTCAAACACATTACAATTTTTTTACCTTTTTTTTTACAAAATTGGTATGTCCCATTATTATCCTATTACTATTATCTCTTCTATTTAACTACTGTAGACATACAAAGAAAACAACTTCTTCTCACAGTTTGCAGAAGAGAACCATCTAATGAACCAAACAAGTGTATTCTTCTCCCTTATTCCGAGCTACCTTGTTGACAGGGATATGAGTTCTTATTCAGAGACTTGGTTGTTTTACACATATCCACAGCATAGACTCATATAATCATTTGGGTTGGAAGGCAGCTCTGGGCATCATCTAATCTAGTCTTTCATTCAAAGCAGAGATAACTCCAAAGTTAGAGGAGCTTCCATATGGGCAGTTAAGTTTTGACTGCATCCAAGGGTGGAGATTCCACGACCTTTCTGGATAACCGGTGTTTAACCATTCTTGTCATGAAGAGTTTTCATCCATGTGCTCAAATTTCCCATGTTGCAATTTGTGTTAGTTGCCTATTGTTCATCTTCTTTATAACCTCTATCTCCCCATCCCTCCTTTTCAAGGGTCTGTAGGTTCTCCGGCCTAGACAGAGTGGGGTTTTTTTGTTTGTTTTTTTGTTCCATAAACCTCTTTTACTATTTCCTAGGATGTCACTGTTAGTTTGTTTCATTTTCCTCCCACAGTAACCTGTCTTAAAAAATGGCTTGAATTAAGGGAAGCCAACAGAAGTTGCATACTGTCATGTCCCAAAGTTTCATTCATCTCCTTCAATCTTCCATGAGTAATTTATTTTTGGAACACTTTTAATGATTTATGCTTTTGAAATTGCAAACTACTTTTAAAATATTCCTTGTTCTTTAAAGCAGAAGCATTGTACAACTGAGGGAAAGGGCTGAGCCATTCAGATTTGCTTGGGGCTGCAAAGACAAACCAAAAAACATGTCTGATAATTAGCATGCAGAGGAGCAGTCCCAAGACAGAGAATGCATGAGATAAAGATACCCAATGTAGGCAATAATCCAATCTGTCAAAGCTTCAGGGAAAGCATTGCAGAAAGGTTTTCACATAATGGAAAAAAATGCTGAAAGTATAACAAAAATGTGTCCAAGTTTACAGCAAATAAAGTCTGGCCTCCAAGATAGCATCAATACATATCAAATAAATAATGCAAAGACAGGTTATCTAAAGACTGTCTTGAGAGTGTACAGGTGTATATGAGCAGCTTTGCACTCTGGCATGACAATGGTAAAGCACTAGTAGTACAAAGGATAGGACTCACTCTCAACTCTGTGAATAGTGTTTTCTGTTGYTTTAGCTAGAAAATTTCTATGAATGTTTCAGGAGTATAAGGACCTTGTTAGAGTTTGGACCCCATTTTTCTGTATATGTATGGACAAGAATAAACAGACTCTGCCCCAATAAGCTGGGCAGCTGAATTCATAGAAATACAGTAAATGGTGTGGGAGGAGTAGGGAAGCATCAAGCGCATCGTCTCAGCAACATGCACTGAGATGCAGTTCCAGTCCGGTCTGTTGGACCAAGAAGGACAGGGGAAAGGGAAATGTTGCCTGGCAATATTTTGTTGCCAAATGTTGCCTGGAGATGGAAAGGGTTATGAATATTTGAACTAGGAAAGGAGGAAAGGAAACTCTGAGAAGCAGTTCAAAGAGTAGGGGCTAATGGGCAGGAGGTGCAAGTGGAGGCCTCTGCTGAGACTAGTCAGGACCATGGCAGCCTGTCAGTAACCCTGACATTGTTATCTTGAAAACATTAACAGAGTTTTTTAAAAGACTTGTTTCCCTTCATCCTCCCAGGTGCTGAAATTCATCCCGGAGCCTGGGCATTCCCGAAGGAAAGGCAGAACCAGGAACAACATGGCCTTAGTAGATATACAGCTGGATCACCATGAGCGTTGTGATTGTATCTGCAGTTCAAGACCACCCCGATAAAAAAAAGAGAATCAACAAGACATGCTAACTGCAGCTTACTGGACATTTACTTTTAAGCAGGATTGCTCTGAGGACCTCCACTCACTAATCATTTGAACTTTGCTACTAGCCTGCCTTTGCAATTAGCAAAAATGGTTGCTGTGTTTCAGCATAGCTGTGCTGGTTAGTGCCATGACAGCTAAACAGATATATTATCGAATTATGTATCAGCATCCACAAATATAGGATTATGTTTAGCTATCGCTAGAGGGTTGAGATTTTCAAAGCTCAGTTTTTGGCCTTACCTCAGAGTGTCTAATGAAGTTAAAAGCTGTGTAGCTAATTGTGGTAGCTGTCAATGAAATAACATCATGTTTCTGCGTATCTTTCATTCTACAGGTCCCTATACTCAAATTCTGCTGTCTTTTTTACCTGCCACTAATTGTCAGTAGAATTTTGTGGATATAAGTGAAGACAGAATTTGATCCCATAATTTCCATAATCCATAATCCCATACATTGCTTAATCCAGCTCCCAGAAGGAACTTTCCAGTGAGGAAAGGAACTTCCAATACAGTGAGATATAATGAGGAAAATGTGGAACTTATATGAAACAGAACATCAGTAAAATTGAAACTCACTGTTTGTGCTCAGACAAATCAAATGTTGAAATCCATCGGTGCTTTGCCTAAGTGAGGGCACTGGTGGTGACAGGGAGGTGCAGGGGACAGTTCTTCTGCATTGATGCTCTGACACCACAGGAACCGCCATCCAGGTTCTTCAAGAATGGTAACAGGAGGGCTCCCAGCAAGACCCCAGATAAACCCACGTGTGCTGGGACTTACTCTGGTCACCTTATTCCTGGACTGGACTTCGACTACTTGCCTGCAGTTGATCACAGTTTCCCGGGATGAACCCCCTCGATACGAAAAGCAAGAGACAGCCCTCACATGTAGTTCCAGGAGTACTATGTTTTCCCAAGCAGGCAATGGAGATAGGGCACTTGGTTGTTGAAAATATTAATTTTGCAGTTGCATTACTGGGAAACTAAATTGTGCTTGAGACTTAATTATCATTATTTGGTTGGGGGGGTTGTTTGTTTATTTTTTTCAAGTAAGAAATATTATAACTTCATCATATATCCATTAATCTTAGTTATCTGAGTTTAGTTGTCTGATTTCAGCTATGTGTTAAACTGTTGACAATGAATTTCTTTTTGATTGCATTTTGCTGAGGCATATTAGCTCATTAAGCCATGTCTTTCTGTCATGGAAAATGTGGATCATTTATTAACTTCTACAAAAAGAATATTATTAAACACCACCTCATAATAAAAAAGCACTTTAAATGCTACAGCATAGCTTCCTATACCTATTAAAATATTATGAAAGTGCTCTAGCTCTAGCTGAAAAAAAAGAAGAAAGGTCCTTCCAAACTAGCTTTAAAGATTTTAAAATACTGCTCCAAAAAGTTGTTTGGTGTAAATTACATTTTTAAGTCTGGAATAGAATTGGACTTTTCATCATAAATATAATAGCAATCACATGTGCAAATGGGGTGGCACATTTAATGGCTGAGGTTTTATTTTTAATGGAAGGCATAGGCTACATCAGTTGATTTTGTGTGTGTTGCCCCTTGTGTTTCCGCCTCTCAGAAAGAGCAAAGTAGTTATAGTGTGTCATAATTAGTGAAACCTGGCATATGCTGTAGTACTGAGAGCCTTTAAGCCATTCTGTCTCAGTAATCTACAATATAGCAATAAAAGTGTCCTAATGTTATAACTTAGTCTCTTTATCAACTCAAGTATTTTATGAGTGCTCTATCTTGTATAATTTTAGCAAAACTTTCCTGAAGCTTCCCTTAGAAATGTTGTATTACTTTATTTCCTGTACGTTAACATTTGAGATTCAAAATGTGTGGGGTTTTTATTATTTATATTAATTTTTCCTCTCTGCCTCCCAGATGTCTATTTAAAAATGCACTTGAATGTTGAGTTGGGAAGTGATTCATCATTTTTCAAAGCAATTCACATTTGAAAGAACAGCCCTGTAACCAAAGATTGCCAGTTTCATTTCTTATTTTGGGGTTGTTTAAAAAGACTTCATTCTTTTCCTGTCTCTAGCTTAATAGCAAGTTTGACCCAGCCTTACCATAACAATTAGCTAATTTTGGGAAGAAGTTTGTATTTGAGACCATGACACTAGATTGTTTTTCAGATAGCTCATTCTCTGTAATGGCTATTCCTGACTGAATGGTGTGTGAATGTGGTCTGCAAAGCTCTCTGGTCTAATATATGTCATCGGTTGTAGAACACATCTGTTTTGTATGACTTTTTGCTTAGGGAGATCCATTGATTCACACCTCTCTGGGGAAAATGTGTACCAGGCATTCACTGTGCTTGGCATCTTCTATGAATTTATGCATGTTCCCCTGGTTTCCAGTGGAATATTTCTGGAGGGTAGTTACTCAGTTTTAGGGATACAGTAGGAGCAGAGTTACCCCCAGGTAATTCGTAGACCCTCAGGGTGATTACCCAGCATGAGAGTTTTTCTCTCTCTGGTAGATACCCAAAGCAGATGGTCTGAATGCCGGCTTGAAAGGCTAGTCAACTGAACTAGCTACAGTACAGGTGATAGTGGATGCCAGCCAATTCAACTGTAAACAGAACCAAAAAAAAGAGAGAGAGAGTTTGGTAGAATAGGGATAGTCCTCATGCTTAATTTGGGGTTAATTTTCTTAAATGTAAGTTAAAATTGTCGGAAATTTTAGTCTTTCCCCTGGGACACATAGCATTGAATAGGAACCACAGAGTATAGGTCGCTGCTTCTCGCTACCATCTCCTGTAAAGACAGTGACTTCTGTGCTCCAGGTTGATGCAGAAAAGGGTTCAAGTATGGGCTTTGTGTTGCAGGGCGGGAGGTACATGTAGAATAAATAAATAAAGCTCTCAGATCTCAGACCCCAGGCTGAAATGTCTCTGATGAAATGAAATGCCAGCAAAACTTTGTATTTTTTCTATTTATTGACAGTAATTGCAGGTATGTTTTTCCACACCTTTATTTTCTCTTTGTAATAATTGCTATGATGTTTATATCTTATTTTAATTTAAGAAAAAATGTTGTTAAAAAAGCTAATATTCCATCTGTATTGGTAGAATTGGCACAGCTCCCCCTAAAAATTAAGCATGATTTTCAAAGTAACTCAAATACATTTCTAATTTCAAGACTTGCTAGCTTTTTATTTAGTATATTGTTCTGGGATAGAGCCTACAAGTGCAATTTATGTATTTTTTTAACTCAGTTAAATGCAGCTTTTCTAGCAGTATTTTTTACTCAATGCCATATGTAATATGTGTCTTATCCTGATGAAAAAATAAATACTGCTTTTGAAAGAAGATACTCTAAGTGATTATTCAGATTTCAGATGAACTAGAATTAAGGTATGAGGACACTATTGTATCACATTGCAACAACATGAGACCATCCGTGCTAGATATCCATGTGTTTTCAGAAGCACTTCCCATGAGTTGCTTTGGAGCTCTCCATACATCAAGGAAGTCCAGCAGTGCTATTTCAGGATGGTCCAGTGTGAACCCTAATCCAGGAGGAGCTGGCAGGTTTCTTTTGAAGAAGCAGTGGTGGTGACAGTGGCACAATGGTCCTGATGCCCCTCTGGCCACCATGACTAGGATGCTCTAAGCAGGTCTAAGCCTCAGCAGTCTTGGAAGCCTCCTGCTACTGCTCAGCATCTCTCATACAGCAGGTCAGCAGCTTCATCTGCCTCCTGAGTGCAGGGTAGCTGAGTCCAGCTGCCTGGGAAACTTAAACTTACCTGGAGTCAGGCATCTTCCCCAGGCTGGGGGACAGCAGAACAGGAACCATTTGGACCATAACTTTCATTTAAAGGTCCTCTTTTCAAGCTAATGCCTGCATTGGGCCTTCATTGGTTTTGGCACTGAATAAGGACATCAAAGTATTTCCAAATTAATTCTGCACTGTCTCRATTATGTCCGATAAGGGGAACTGCAGCCAGGCTGCAGTCTGGGTACCCACCTTGGCAGCCATCCCTCACACCTATATATGCCTTACTCATAAGACTGGTATCACTGATCGGCATGGTGAATGGAGTGTTTTTAATCATTTCAGACTAAAAACACCTCCTTACTCAAAGAAAAAAAATCATTTTAGTGGGGGGCTGGGGAAGGAAAAGATTTGCCTCAAAAAAGAAATGTTTCTCTTGTCCACAGTTATCAGAGACATGTTCATGGATTGAAGGAGACATTTTTTTCCCTTCAGAAATGTGCTGCAGACACTGCAGAGAGCAGCTGAGTGACTGCGGCCAAGCGCCAGGGGTGACATTCAGCTCCTCCGACCCAGCGCTGTTTGGTAGCTACACAACTAAGGCTGGCTAACACTGTCACACTGTCCTTGTGTTGGACGTGAGTGACAGCTTTTGTACAACTGCAACATGAAAAGCAACTCAATGTCCCTTCAGCAGAAAGACTGCATGGTTCCTGTGTTCATTCAGTGAGCCACTTGCATTCTTTAAGATAATATATTTTTTAAATATTCCTTTTGTCATTTTAGAAGACAGGTTTTTTTTTCCAAATGATTTCATGATCTGCAACCATGGTAAAAATACTTTCCTGTGAATTCATTTAAGATTTCCCTTGCTCTTTTTCTGGAGTACATTACCCAGGCATACTGCTCTAATGCTAATTCAACAGATGTCCAATTTGTTCTTATTCTCTCAGGGACTCCAGTACAGCAGTTAATGAAAATTCAAAAATTAGTATTCTGGTCTCTCATTCCAGAAACTATAACTTTGTTTATTGATAATCTTGGACAAATGTGCTGAAATATTTTGCATCCTTAATTTATTTACTTGTGCATTGGCATGCCTTGAACGTCTGCCTTAGGTATTTAAAGTGGAAATTAGATTTTGTATTTTTTTTTCAAACATTTATTCAAAAAAATGAATTCCCAAACCAGAAAATATTCTAGAATAAATAATAGGAAAATTTTATTTTAGGTTCTACACTACCTTATAAAACTGATTTTAGTTAAGATTTTTTTTCTGAAATTAATTTATAAATGCCAAAAATACAATTCAAAAATGTTTGAGTTTTTCAAAACAATTCATTTATACACATTGCTTATAAAAAGCTACTGTAGCACAGACATACTTTAATAAAAATGGAACTAGTTGCATAATAACAATATATTAGATGCTCCATTTTGAGACTGACAAAGATTTTCTGCTTCAATTAAAATAATTTTGGTTTCAGGATCAGTATGAACATAACAGGTTAAAAAGAGCTGGGAACCATGTGCTTCTTTCATATATTTAGGTTTAAAGGCTGGTAACAGCACAAAAAAAAATCATTACACATTTTACATAGCATTTTGCATTAGATAAATAATGAGACCAAACATCTTAACACTTTTACTATGTTTTCAAGTCTGGAGGGTATCATCATCAAGAGGTGATGCACTCAGATGAGCTTTTTTAGTCCAGTTTGAAATCAATTTACCTTCTCTGAGATGCAAGTGGTCCAGAGAATTTGTATCATTACTATCTTGCCAAAGAAAGACTCTACTCACTCACATAGTGATGTACTTTTACCACTTTTCTTCAACAAACAAAACACCCAAATCAGTTTGGTATGGTACTATGATATTTCTACACCAACCTAGTGTGTGAAGGATGAGGTTGCTACCTACAGACACAAAGAGCTGCCATGTACCTCTCAACAGCAGTAGGAAACCCCCTTGGGAGGTGACTGGCTGATAAAACAAGGTTGCAGGCCAAACACAAACCCCTTAGGGAGGCATTTTGTAAAGGAAGGTAATCCAGCTCCTATTCTTTACTCTGCACATGTATTCTGCTTTGTTTTTCTCCTAGCTCTTCATCAAATTCACTGTTGGTGTGAATCTGTGGGCGAGGTGAGACCAGAGGAGGCAAGAGGTAGCTTGGAGGTCTAAGAACAGGTCCATAAGGCAGGTCGAATGCCAGCTTCTAGAGATCCGCGCTGTATATACGTAGGTACATTTTATGCGTATGTGTTTTCACCTTGATCAAGCAGAGAGGAGACAAGGATGAGACCTGAGGTGAGGTTTATGTGAGCGCGGCCTGTGCAGCAGCCCCGTGTGTACATGTGCATGCAGAGTCTGCATACACAGTATATGAATCCAGCTGGATGCTGGTGGGAAGTGAGAACACGGAGGTGCAGCAACTTTGACCGGCCTTGTAGGACCCAGCAGCCCCTCTCACAGTCACAGCCAGGCATCCACAGGGAAGTTCCTTCATATTGTGAAAAGAGTGGCGAACGTAGTGTTTTTCAGCTTCTGAATGGATTTTCTCATCAAAAGCAAGTAATAAGAAAGCAAATTGTCTTCCTTTTCACTACAATACACACACTGGGCTGCAGCGGAACCCCCAAAATATCCTCCACAGCATGGAGAATACCTGATATAAAAGAGAGCTACATTAAACCATTCTGTTTTCCGACAGATGGCATTCATTGCAACCTTTACACTAAAGCACCAGCCCATGGATTCTGTTGCTAATTCACTTCAAAAGGTCATGCAAGGATTTGTGTGCCCTGAAGGAATCGGTTGCTTTATATACAGTAAGGAAGCTACAATCTCAGTATTCAGAACTGCACATAGGCAAAATGCTCCAATTTTCCCAGTTAAGCTATATCTGAACATCAATTACACACCTGATTATTAAATGAAGATAAGCCAGTAGGCTTCCTTGAAAGACTCATATGTTTTCAATTAAATTGAAGACACTTGGGTCCAAATTAAAACTCTGACAAGAAAAGGTAAGCAAATTAGCTTCACTGAGAAAAGTAATTAATGATCACCAGAAATCTTCAGGATTGAACAATGCCAACTGAAAGTCAGCAATTTTTAGTAGCTGAAATGGAAGCATCCTTTAAAAGCTCTTTTGACATCAAGCTAATTCAAGAAGCAAATGAAAACTAGCCCCTATATTTTGATAGCACAACTGACTGCCACTTGGTTCTGGCCAACATCGAGACTTTTTTATGTTATCTGATCATATAAGTATTTGTCTGACTGCACATTAACAAGGTATRCAATTGCAACTTCTACTGAATAGTAAAACTGCTATTCTATGCCTTCACAATGGTGCCTATCAGCACTAAAGCTTACACCCACATAAGGCAGAGTTAACATGGACATGCAAATGTCTTAATTAAAATAAAAATGTTTGAATGGCTTGCATATACACTGCAGGAGTTTGTTTTAAATGTGTTTAAAGACAGCAATTAGTTTCTAGACTTTGAAATACAGTGTTTTCTATTTATATGTGACTGTACTCTGTACTCATCAACAGCTGGCAAGGTGATAAAAGCTGTGGTTGTGAGGTATCTGCAAAAATAGCTGTTATTCCCATTCATCCTTCCCCAGCTTTTCCACTGAAGTATGACCCTTTAAAGTACATAGGTTTTGAGGGCACTGGCTTTCAGGGGCAAACAAGTAGACATTCTATGACTGGCTTGATCAAAGAAGTAATTTGATTTAGTATCTTGTTTAGCTTATCAAAAAAGGCTGACACAAAATACCACTGCTTGTTCATTATTAAAGAAGGACTATGTGGGCACAAGATGCAGTAAGCAAAAGCTGCAACTGAAAAGATGTGGACTGGAAATTTCAGAGATCATACTAAGCCTTTTAACTAGGAAAAAAAATCGTGGAAGATGCATGCTCCTATAACATCGACTATCTGCATGGTCATTGGAAATCACAAAAGACATTACAAACTTTCCCATGATTGTAGAACACCTGGTATGTTACCAAATAACTGAGAAATTTGCAGTTATTGCAGTTATAATAATCATCTATATGATACTGTGTATGATATAGTACACTATATTTTGTTTTTATTTTAGTTTCTTCGTTTGCTTTTCCAGTCTCAGAAAGGTTTGTGAACAATATCTTATCTAGATTTGGTTTCAAGCAGTTTCTCCTTCTCCATTTATCAACAACAATGTAATTTTCTAGTCAAATGAATTTGGCTTTAAAAAGCATAAAAGATGGCAGCCTCATCTCAAGAATTCTTGCTTCATTTTGATATCGTGATTGTGCATTGATTGCGCATGGCTGATGCTAGAAAATGAATTTGCAGTGGGTCTTTGACCTCTAGACCTAACAATATTAAGAGATCAGGTAAGCTGGGGGGATTTCTTGAAGTGCACATCTGTTTGACTCAGCGTACATTCCTTGATTCCTTCATCTGCCTCTCCTGGAGAGAAACAGGCCCGTATTGGCCATAGTTCCTCTCACCCTTAACATAGGTGTCTAAACTAGACCTGGAAAGGCAGACGAGAAGTGCAAGCACTCCACACCACGATGAGGCAGCAGGTCATTTCAGAACAAGTGTCGCAGCTGACATGTCCCAGGCTCCGTTCCTAATGCCTGCAACTATGTCAATGGCATCATGAGGAGCGGGGATTAGAGATACACAGTGAGAGTCACTCATACAAGGGTAGTTTATGTCTTGCTTAGTTTGTGGGCTGAAGACTGACCCCAAAAGCTGAATTTGTAAATGGAAAGCTGCATATCTGGGCTGAGGAACTGCAGAGTCCTCACCTGGGCTGAGGTAACTAAACACATCATTCACTTGGCTTAGGAAAAAGGTCATCTGGACTACTTATTTGCTACTTAATTATGTAAAGATTCCACATCTCTTCCTTCTGTCTGACACAACATTTTAATAAACATGAATATGATGGTAAATATGATTATGTATGCTGTCATGTATAAATATTGTTTATAAGTCCAAGCAAGAACTATTGGCAAGTTTTGTAGCTGATATAGTAAATCTAAGCACAAGCACACTATTTTATTGGAAATAAATCATTTTCCTCAATGAAAAAACGACCAATTTGATGCTTTTTAATCACATCATCTATTCTAAAGATCCAAAACAATAGCTACCTATACTAATTGTGATGATTACATCATCAGTTTCTTCATGCCAGAGCCTTGTGAACCTAAAAATAAATGACCGACTACAAAATCCTCTCCTGTTTTCTATTGGCAAACAATATTTTCCAGTCACTTTCCTGTGATTACTGAATGGCATGATGCAATATAACAAAAAAGTGAGGTAAACTTCCTTTATACTAATTCTAAATTGTTAAGAGTACAAAAAACAGGCAATTCTAAAATGTATTCTAACTAATAAGAGGAAGAGTAAATTCCCTATAAAATAATTATTACAAGAGAATTTAAACGTGGCAGAGAAAATTACCTTGTCTGAATGCTCTTTGGAATTCAACTTAAAAAGTAACATAAGGGTCATCATAAGAATTGCTCTTTCCTCTGGAATGGATGGTAGATGGATTTATCAAACCTGCAGAGCACTCATTCTTTTCCAGCAAGAACTGTCATGTATCCTGCCATTTCAGGAATGGATTGTGACAACCAACACATTGTTTCTAAAGATCGCTCTATGACAAAATCCCAGCTCCCTAGCTTCATGTGGGTTCACGACTCACAGATAGGTTGGTATTCTTAAGTAAACAAAATACAACACAATTGGTGAGCATCCATATTTCAGCTTCCTCAAATCAGGAAATGTTCAGAAACAAGATTTCTTTTCATACTTTTCTTAGTTTTGGTTCCATTGTATTCACAACTGATTATGGTCAGCAAAGAAACAACTATTATTTTCCTTCATTTTGCATTATTTTGTAGTCCTACTGATCATTTCTTCTTGAATGAAAAAAAAAAAAAAAAAAAAAGTGAAGTCTACCAAATAACTGGAAAAGCCTCCCCTCAATTATTTACATTCTGTAGGTAGTTTTCTAAAAGGATGAAGAACAAATCTTAACCATAAACATTCCTCTGGAAAGAAAAAACTAAATTTCTAACAACAAAAAATTTTCTAACAACTTCATTTCTAATTTATGTACAGCAGGTGATTTGCAAGCCCTGATCACACCTCTTGTCCCTGTAGTAACCTTGCTCAGAGGAATGGCATTGGTACTGGCCAGTCCTCAGTCATGTGGAACCAATAAAAAATGCTGGAAAAGGCTAAGCTGAGGAGCACTCAGGGAAAGTATCAGATATTAGAGATGCGGTGTTGTTAAGTGCCATGTGAATGTCATTTACAGGTTTCGTCATTTTTTTTATTTGGAAACTCTCTAGTCTATCTGATTACACAAGTCTCAATCACTTTAATAGGTCTTGGGAGTAAAACTGAGAATCAAAATCACTTTTGAAAATCTAACTTTCTGTAGACTACCGATATGCTAATTTACCCAATGTGGAATGCTTCAAAGACTAAAGAAATAATTGAGCAGGGGAAAAGACAGGGAATGGGGGACATAAATTTGAGAAAGGATTTTATTTTGAGAGAACCTGTGGTGAAGTAAGTCTGATGAAAATTGTGTAAAGTCCAAAAGCTGTGATGATTAACTCCCCATGACATTTAGATATCACAGAGGGTAGGATCCTATTAGTTGAGGAATGGGTCAAGTAGAATGTTATAAATTATCTTTTGCCCTCTCCAAGATCTTCTCTGTGCTTCTTACTGTGTGAAAGAAATCCTATCCTGCAGAGGAACAAATACAAAAGCCCCCCAGGAATTAAAGTATGAGAGAGTTACTGTAGCATCTAAATTTTTAGCAGTACTGGCAGTGTTGTAGAGAACACAGCATTTAATTTAGTGCTCCTCTCAATGTTTTAAGTAACACTGAACTCTTTTTCTTTAGTAAATAGAAATAGTTTCTAGAGTCTAAAATAAAAAAAGATTGTGCTATAGTTCTTCATTTATCAAAACACTTTTTCAATTATGCACATTGAGTACCGTAAGTGACCCTAAAAACATTATCTCAGCAATTTGTTGAGACAGGAAACAACCCAGAAACACCACTTGCAAGAATGCTTCAGCAGTAAGAAGCAGCAATTGCTTCTTTATATACAGAATCTATAAAACATCAAGGTGTTGAGATTTAAAAGGGGGTTGGCTTAAAAGTATAAGTTTAAAGATATAAAGAAGTATTGAAGAAGTAAAAGCGTCTAAAATCTGAAAGCTATAAAGGCTAAAAAGAAGCTAATCAGAAGCTAAAAAGAGATTAACATAGTTGTTAATCTGGTTTGGGTTTAATGAAACATGAGTCCGTCTAGACTCTGGCTAGAGTTGTTCTCTGAATCTCAAAAAGAGTTGTTTATGGCTGAAATTCAGCAAAGCTTGTGTGTGCATGCTTAACTTAATTTCTTGAAGGTAATGAGGTCTGGTAATGTTGTCACTTTGACTTAAGAGAGTCTCAGCTTCATCCAGAAAGCCAAGTTCCAGTATCCTTTTTATCACTAGAGTGGAGATTAATTTCTTCTGCATCACTTGTGTCGGTGTTAACATTTATGTGTTCGTGCAGTGATGTGGACCATAGAAATTTCTTGATGAAAACTAACCAAAAATAACAATAATAAAAAAATCGGAATCAGTTCTCTGAGCTGGCATACTGGATGAATGTCAGTATCAATGTGCCTTACTCACAAATTTGATAATGTCATCATGTAACTGTTTCAGTTAATTAAACTTGATTTTACTGTGCACAGTTCATGGAAAGGAGGAGGGAGAGGAAAGGAGAGAAAGAAGGGAAGGAAGAGAAAGAGGGAGGGAGGGAAGGAAGAAAGAAGGAAAGGGAGGACTAGAAATTCATCATTCTGGACTGAACATTATTTCCATTAGGCTTTGTGATCCAAAAAAATACTACCTGCCATGAGGAAGTAGCCAACAAGGCATTATTTTTATTAGTAAAATGTGACTTTTTTTTTCTTTTTTGAATGTTCACAGCAAAATGTGTTGGCATTTAAACATGTAATTAAATGTTACCTACAACCCCTGCTGGCCATACTGTAAGCTATGCCAATTACTCAACAAATTTTCTTTGAGAAATGTTTTGCTGCAATCAGTAAGTGATTCTTAATGCTCTGCAATCAAAAGAAATATTCTGTGAATTCTACTCAACCTTCGACAGAGGTAGACACTTTAAATATCTAACTATTTACAAAAAGTAGACATTGTCATTTTGGGTTTTAAGGCAGAGGACAGGAAAAGGTTGCCAGAAGAAAAATACCATGTGAATAACCCAGGACAGAACTTCCTGAAGAGCCTACAGAACTTTAATACATGCGGGAGGGGTGTGTTTTACTGCCAATAAAATCATGATTTGATTAAGAATCTTTATCATATGCAACATTACATAAACTATGTTTTTTTCATGGCTCAAATCCCACAGAGATTTGCTGAGCAAATGTCCAATTAGCAGAATACAGATCTGTATAATAAACAAAGTATGTTACAGCAGAAAAGGGTTGTATTTAAAACAAATTATTATTTCTAGTTGGTCTGTCATTGTCTCGAGAATTATCCTGTTTTCGCATTAATGTCCAAAGTCCAAAGTTCGGAGCTATAGCCCAAAATGGCCTCTGAGATGACATACACTCTTACGTATGTCTCAGAGCTCCTCTACTGCAGAATGATCTTTCCTGAGCAGAAAGTAGTTTACTCAGTAGGAGATCCCAACCAAGAGAAGACATAGCTACTCCCTCAGAAAAAAATATCAGATCTAGTTAGTTAACGCTGTAAATGGTATCACATCAAATTATTTTTATACGCTGGCAACTCCATTATTCTTGCATGCACTTTACTAAACGTAATTACTTAACGTAATACCACTCCACATCTATATAAATCTTGTTAAGAGAAGTGATGCAGACTCTCTATTTAATTCAGTAAAATTAAGAGAAATAAAAATAATATGCATATATTCTAATACTAAAATGACATTTATGTAGGTTGTACAGCCTTAACTACTGTCTTATTTAATGGGGGGATAGTCTACCCAAGATAAATATAAGCAAAGTTCATTTAACTTTCTTTAGGGATGCTGTGTTTTTATTGAGTTCTTTCATCCTTCTAAAGGTTTCTCTTGATGCTTTTCATGTCTGATGCTGCCTATCAATTATTTTTTCTTATTATCTGTGTCCTCAAGAACCATTAGCTCTCTATTAAATAGTTTTGACAACATCAGCTGCCAAACTCTTCTCTCATTGTGACTATACAGGGCAAATGATAGCTCTGATCTTAGCAAATGTTGATTCTCCCATCTTTCTTGAGGACACTCTTGATTATCTTTGAAAGAACATTACAATCAGGAAATTCCAGAGGATTGGAATAAAACAAATTCGACTTCTACCTTCAAGAATGGTGTGGTTGGATGGGGGTGGAGGGGCAGGAGCAGATATTTAATAAGAGTTGAATCCCCTTATGTTCCAGCCAATCGACAAAGCTTAGAGGGGCTGGGGGCAGCTGGACTCATCTCTTAATAGGGATACCAAATACTATGGTAACTATAGGCCCTACTCTGGCAGTATCGGGTTCACAAACAGCCTATGGACTGTAGGTCTGATCACCTTCAAAAGAAGTATTCGAGTTCACAAATAGCACAATTTATTCAAATGGAACATTTAGAGAACAGGTTTCAGATGTCAGTACAGGAAATTCTCTACTACAATGTGGAATCTACTAGAGGATGGGGTCCTACACACTGCCTAGCGTACAAATGCACAATTATCACTCACCCCAGAAGATGGGAGAGGGTTCTCAATCACGAGGAGTCTCCTCAGGCTGTATACTGACTGGAGGGGAGGAAACTTCTGATCCAGAGGTTACAACAGAGTCTTCCCTCTCTCCCTCCCTCCCTCCCTCCCTTTTTCCTACTTACCACCTTCCTTAGTTTACCTTTTATGTATTTTCTTTTACATTTAGGTGGAACTTGAGTGACTTTAGTCATAAATACTTTTGTTATTAATTGGTTTAAAAAGTCTCCCAAGTTAACTGAAAATCTAGAGAGCATGCTAGTGGGCATTCCTTGAAAGCAGGTAACTTTTAGGATGGGGTTGTGTATGGGTATTATAATGAGATTAGAATGAGGAGAAGTTTGAATAATATTCATTGGAAGGGAGTGATCTGCCATCATTGTTGGCCCAGCACCAGACATCTTATCATACTGTGTGGCTTATCAGCTGCATGGTAAGACTAGGTTGCCACCTCTGTAGAGAGTACAAAGTTTGGCCATGGTGTCTTCCCTCTGATCCACCCTCCATTAACTCATCAGCTACACGACAGCATCAAATTACCACCTCCACAGGGAATCCAACCAAGTTTGGCCATTCTGCTCCACTCTTAGTTTACTCTCTTTAGAGTATGCTAGGAGGGCAGATTGTGTTCCCAAGGGAACTGTGGAGAAATAGATTCCATACATACCAACCACCCAACCACTCAAGCTAGCCTCTGTAATGCCGTAACTTCTGTTAGGCCCTGTTTTTTCTCCAATTTCCCCTTTCTTGAGCAATTCTCTCAGAAATAGCAAGAATTATGATTCAGGAAACTACAGACCAGTCAGACTCACCTCAGAGTGATGGAATAAATAACCCTGGATATTATTTCCAGAATGTGAAGGACAGGAAGGTGATTGAGAATAGTCAGCACAGATTTGTGACACAGAAATCATGCTTAGACAGTCTGATAGCCTTCTGTAAAGAGATGACTGGCTCAGTGAATGAGGAGAGAACATTGGCTGTTGTTCATTATTTGTTGAAAGCAAGGCTTGCAAGAGGGCAGGAGAGTCTTCCATAACATGAGCATGGAATAGACAAACTAGTAAGGTATGAACTAGATAAAACAGTGAGATTGACCAAAAAGTTTCTGAACTACCAGCTTCAAAGGACTGTGATCAGCAGCAGAAAGTCCACCTTAGGGATTTTTTTCTAACCCAGTAGTAAAATCTAGGGGCCAAAATTGAGGCCAGTATTGTTTAACAACATCATTATAGATGTGAGTAGTAGGACAGTACTCTCAGCAAGTTCATAGGTTGTACAAAACTAGAAGGAGCAGCTGATACCCACTTCAGAGGGACCTTGACAGGCTGGAGAGATGGGCAGAGAAGAACTTCAGGTTCAAGAACGGGAAACACAAAACTCTGTACACCTGGGAAGAATAACCCATGCACTAGTACAGTTTGGGGCTAGCTGTTGGAGAGTATGTTTTCAGAGAATGGGTAGAAGTCAGGTGACTTGTCTGAAGACTGGTGTCCAGAACAATATTTCTCAGATCCTCTGGAACAACCAGGGCTAGAAGATGTTAATAGAAGATCTAAAACACCCAAGCCATACTGTGGAGTCAGCTTGGAGCCTATATTAAGGTAACTGAATAACACTCATTAGTCAAAGGTCCTGACCTGGGGAGGAATAAGGTCCCCCACCAGGCATCAGTACAGATTAGGGGTTGACATACTGGAAAGCAGCTCCACAGAGAGGGATCTGAGAGGCCTAGTTGACACCAAGTTAACCATGAGGCAGCAGTGCCCTCGTGGCCAAGAAGGCCAATGGGATCCTGGCTGCATCAGAAGGATGTTGCCAGCAGGTCAAGGGAGGGGATCCTGCCCCTCTCCTCAGCTCTGGTGAGGCCGCACCTGGAGTACTGGGTGCAGTTGTAGACTACCCAGGACAGGAGGAATGTGGAGCTTCTAGAGAGGATCCAGAAGAGAGCAACAAAGATATTAAGGGACCTGAGCATCTATTGTATGGGAAAGACTAAGTGAGTTGGGCCTGTGTAGCCTGGAAAAGAGAAGGTTGAGAGGGGATATGATTAACATGTATAAATACCTGAGGGGAGAATGTAGGAAGGAAAGGGCCAAACTCTTCTTGGTGGTGGCCAGTGATAGGACAAGGGGCCATGGGTACAAGTGGAAACACAGGAAGTTCTATCTGCATGTGAGGAAGAACCTCTTGAATGTGAGGGTGCCAGAGCCCTGGAAGAGTCTGCCCAGGATGGTTGTGGAGTGTCCTTTTCTGGAGAGCTTCCAAACCTGTCTGGCTACCACCCTGTTCTACATGCTGTAGGTATCTGTGCTGGAGAAAGTGGGGTTGGACTAGATGATATCTAGAGGTCCTTTCCAACCTCCACCATTCTGTTTCTGTGAAAGAATTTATTGTGGATGTAAGAAATTACAGTGCTGGTACACCTAGGATAACATTTCAGTCAAGTTTATTTGTTTAAATGAGTCTGCTGTGGCAAACATTTAATACTAGCAATAATTTGCTATTGCTCTTTAGAACATAAAACTATAATACTTCAATTAAAACCAATTGTGAGGTCTTAGGACTATTCCCTAAAAGATTTATCTTCAAACATAGACTGGAAAGCAGTTATGAATATTCTGGAAAGCATTATTCTGGGATCATTTTAATTATTATTTCCTTTAAATCTGTAAGCTGAGTATTCAACACTGACAACAGTGAATAAAAATAACAGATATCCAAATAAATAATTCTCTAATTCAATAATTTAGGGAAGAAGATACATGTCAGGGTTATAATATGCCAATGAGGAACCAATAGAATTTGAAGAATGAAGAAAACAAGAAAAAAGTAAGTCAAGCATATAACTTTTTTTTTCAAGAAAGTATGCTTACAGTACTCTTCATCACTTTTGAGTGCTGGAAAGCCTGGAGATCCAACAATTAAGACATATTGAAAATAGCTATTAAGAAAAGCTCAAATTCGCTGAGAATTAGATAAATTGTTTTTATTATGTCCACACTCTAGAGGAAAAAGAGATTCAAGATTTGCCCTAGGCTTTGAGGAAATCAGTAATTTAACTAAGACATGGGGATTGCTGAAAGTTTTCATTATTAATTCCATGTTCAAGCACCTGCACTATGTTGTCTCCTCAAATTAGTTTTTCTGAACTGTGGACCATTCATAGACCCACAAAGATGTAAAGATTTAACTTGATCACTTCTAATTATATCCATCATGAAGCATAAATTCAGGCATACAGACACACACATACACTATACAGGTATCGGTTGTGTTTCTTTGTCATTGCATGGTTCCCAAGCAGGTTTAATTCAGAGTGTTATTCAGTTCCATTAAATAAACAGAGATTCTTACTGACTTCAGGTCTTTTGTTAGGTCAGGTCTTTAGAGGATAATTTATTGACTGAAATAACGTGAGCTTCAGTACCACTCACTTCTATTGCCTGGACTCTGGAATGAGAGTCCACAAACCACCCAACCTTATAGGTGACCCCTGAAGGAATTAAAAATTTGGGAAATGTAAAGATGACAGTGCACAAAATGAAGACAACTCCTCAGACAGGGATACCAGAAATAAAATATTGCACTTGAAACAGAAACACAAATATACGAACCTGTGTATGTTCATCAAATCCACGCTTGAATTTTTAAATTTCTCTTCAAAACTCCAGCAGTGAAAAACAGCTGCTAACTTGCAGTGACCTTTAGCAGCAGCACTCCCATCTTTGGGGAATTGAGATTGATTTTCCACAGCTGCCAGTGTGAAGACCTTTAGCCTGAGAACGTACAATGATATCAAGAGTGTAGGATTTGAAGGCAGCGACTTTCACAGGGTTAGACTTCAGCTGTGTGGTGTTTACAGCCACCCATTAATGTTTGCCATTTTACACCCTTTAGTCACATGCAGTTTCAAAACAGATTAAGCAAAGTGGTTCCCCACCCCAGCTCCTGGGGGCAGCTCTCTAAAGCAAGTCTCAGCCTCAAAGGAGTCTGGCAGGAGGCAATACATAAATCAAAGCCAATAATGAATTACTACTGCATGAAGTGCTGGATGTGAAAGTGCTTGCAGGGTACAGCCAAAGGATATTTGGTCCTCCTTACTCTTAATGATGACACTTCTTTGGGGAAGCAGAGAGTCAGGCAAAGGGAAGAATTTGAACTGCCTGATGGATGGGCTTTCGTGAGGATAAATTTGCTTTTCTTAAGAATAACTGGGGGGCCCATTTTAAATTTGTCCCTGGATTCCATATACTCCAAAGCAACTTCTGCTCTTAAGTAGACAGTTTTAAACAGCTCTGACACGTATGTTGGAAGGCATAATCCTTGGTGTCTGGTGCAAGGTAGAGAACATGAATACTGCAATGCATCTCAAAAATGTGCCAGGATATATGAGGGCATAACCGCACAGCTGACTTGTACCTTCCTTCATGACTTAGGTGCTTAACTAAGAGGGCCAAGATAAAATATGTTTAGGCTTTCTCTATTATCAACTGAAAGAAATGCTATTGAAAGAGAACTGGAAAGTAAAAGTAATTTACTACATTCATATTGCCATACAATGTATACCACTGGATGTACAATGGTTATATGACTGAACATAACTGAAAAAAAAAGAATTTACGTATGAAACATGGCTTCTCTAATTTTGTGAAGAGGCTTTAGCTTAATGGCTTTAATACTCTCATGAAGAGGTTGCTCTATATGTTTATATAGTGTGATCACATGCCTAGTGGAAGCCTTTGCAAAAGAGCTAAAGTGACAGTCAAATCCATCTAGGTGTATTTTAAAAAATGTGTTACTGCAGGTTCAAAAAAAAAGATGTAAATGGAGAGGCTGAAAACTGCTAATTATTTGAACCACTTAAATAGTGGGAAGTGCTGGGCTATCTATTTAACAGTTTTGCATTGCACTAATCTCTGCTGGCAGCAAAGTCAATAAAAGCTCTACGGGGAGTCTGAACACAATGTGATTTTCCTAGCCAGATAAATCTTTCGCATCCCCACTATCCTTATTATTCTCCTGACAATGCATCTAACAATTGGAATAAATGTGTAATCGAGATCTATGCTGCTGAGTGAATTTGCTCTGAAAACATTATGCAGGAAACAGCCACAAGTGAAAGCTCAAGATTTGTATAAATTGCATGCAGTTCTGATTGCTCTGGGGGAAAAGAGTCTTTTCTAGAAAAGAGAAGCGTGCATCATTCAGGAAACTGTTTAACTTCCAAATGGGTTTCTGATTCTAATTCAGAAGGTGTAAGTGCTTTCTGAAGAAAAAAGAATCCAATTGCTGACAGCTTTGTGATCATCTCAGGTGTTTATTGCCTGTGTTCTTCCTGATTGAAAACAAGAACAACAAAACTTGATTGCAGGTATCCCTTTGAATGGGAAGAAGTGGAAATGAAATGGCAGAAACAAGAGGTAAGATAGACCAGATGAAAAATAACAAATTTGTCATAATCTTTTCATGCAGGATGCCAAATCGTGCCCCTCAAAACTCTCCCAAACATTACGATTCAGGAATATAAACCAGTGAAGGCCATCCTGGATTCCTCAATCCAGTATCTTGCTATAATATTCGGCTATGTTATAAGTTTATTTCCCTATCTTTAACGAGCTCTGCCTCACTAAAGTTGAGTTAAAGTTGATTTTAAAACAGATGTCTTTCAACAAAAACTGTTGTCTCTCTCTCTCCAGTTGAAGGAGCTTTGGATAGCTATACCAAAGCATCATTCCTAAAATGATTAGAATTTTTAAAAAAGTTGCCAGCTTATTTTTACTCACAGCTGGTTTATACAGATTTGTTTTTCTTCCAGTATTATCTGATTGTTTAAATTACGCTTATCTATCTCGGAGAAGTCCTACTTTCATATTCTTATAAAGAGCCATAATCATGCCTCCTGGCTTGCAACTTTCAACTTTAAATTATTGTTCTATTTAAACTATTAAACTTTTAAACTATTATTGCTTTTTTAAGTATTGGACACAGCAAACTGAAACGACTGATGAAGGGTTCATTATGTCATCCTTTAAAGCTCCAGTCTTCCATATAGGAGTGTCTTCTGGACATGAATTTTTAGCTGAGTTACAAATAAGCCAACTATCACTTTGTCTTACTGAATCTAATAGCCTAGATATGAAAAACTGTATTCAGGGTGCAGACATGCATTGTACTCTTCCTCTACCTGTTCATAATGTTCATCAGCTGGCTGGAACAGGATACAGCAAGAAGAAACACCCTACTCCTTAGGTAAACCTGATACTTTGGATCTGAATACATCAATGTTAACATGTAGGAAATTTGAGCTAGTAGAAGTCCAGGTATTGTGTCTTAGCCATACCTGCTGACATAGCTACATCTCTCTGGCTCTGTGGTCTGCATTTTTATTTTCTGTTAAATTTCAAACCACATCCAAGGGCTCTATTTATGCCCAAGAAACTTAATGGCCTGACCTCATAATATAAATATATATATATTTATATATATATATATTTATATATATATATATATTTATTTATATTATGTGTATATATATATATATCAAAAATATATATATATATATCAAAATATATATATATATATCAAAATATATATATATATATATATCAAAAAATAAAATAGCCTTGTCTAGGTCTTGTGATTAAAAAAAAACAAGATAAAATATTTGTTGATAATTATGTTCTGTTGGTGCAATGAAACTCTATAATCATGTTAAAGCTCACCCATGTGGAAGACAAAACTGTTTTGCAGTTTATCCCAAGGCTTGAAATTCCTTTGACTTTGTCACAATATACATAAATACATAGGATCCTTTATGTTAATAAAAAAATAAGTGTTAAGAATTACAAGGAAAGTAATAAAGCAAGGTTATGCCATTAAATAATATTCTGCTAAGGGGGGAAAGGCTCAGGGGACAGCAGGCACCTTTGGCCATTCAGCAGCTCCTCAGAAGGGGACTCCTTTGCCAGCATTTCTGCCCATAGGTTCGGTTCTTCATCATCCTTGATGATTAGGAACAATGGTCCTTGGTTTTTTTTTTCTTTGGTTTTTTTTTTTTTTTCTTAAAAGGCTCTCTAAGGTTTTAAAATAGCTTCCTGGAACCTCAACAGAAAACGTCCATAAGGAAGCCTTACTGATACTTCTGCCTTGTATACTCTGACTCGAAGCTTCCCTTCCTCCTTATCAGAGAAGATACATATACACCAAGTCATGGTGTCTGTGCTCAGTGGTAACTATGACCAGTTAATTCCCCTCTCCCCTCTCTGTCTTCTCTTTGAAGTCCAGCAGTAAGATCTGCTTTGCTGGAGAGACAGAAGAAGGCCACTTCAGTAGAAGTTTGTGAGTAACAAGGTGAGAAAGAGTTGCTGGGCTTAAAATACATATCAATATAGATATTGATGTACTAAGGTGTCTGCTCATTACCTCTCTTATTCTGAGGGAACATCCAGTTGAAATTTCTACAAATGTATCCCTTTTTCAAAGGAAATTTCTATATTTTTGGTGAAAGTGGAGCATTCATGCTTCTGYGACTGCCTTTGTAAATACCACAAGTGGGAAAGAAAAGGTGCAAGTAAGTATGAGTGAGTGCACAGGAACCAGTTCTGATGGTCAGTGGCGGCAGAGGCTCTTTCCCCCATAAGAAATAGGAAAGCCTTTTCTTTTGAAAGTTTTGTAAACTAGGCTTCTCCACCATAAATAGTTGTTATTAATAGTCACATGTATTTGATTCATTCAGTTGGATTAATTACTATGTAGGGAACAAATTTAAAGAATCAAATTTGGTCTGCATGCCCCGTCCTTCCTCATCCTCTGGCCCCTACAGTATTTCCAAAATTTACACAGGAAAGTCCTGTCAGTGGCACAGATTTGCATCAGGTATCACAAGTTTTTGGTGTACCAACTGTAGCACCGAACTGCAGACTCTTGGTTAAATCATAGTGCAATAAATTGTTATATTAGAGTTTGCACAGGGGTTCTTATGACATTCCTATTAAAATCACATTAGTTCATCATGATTAATACTCTTGCACTGAACACTGAACAAATTGATCTGTGSATATGCTGTTATACCTGTGCCTAGAAATGCTTCCTCCGGAAATAGGGAATGTGCATTCTTTGCATTGAAARACTAGTTTCTGTTTCACACCATAGCAGGCTGAAAGTGAGACATAAAGTCTCTGTGCAGGAAAGAATGCAAGAAATTAGTAATTCACAAGAATGGTCAAACTACTTAAAAGCACCCATGCTTGTCTGAGACTAAAAGAGTAAAAATTATGAGCATCCAAAAATTATTGAGTTTTTTAAACCAATGATGTTATTTATTTTGGACTTTGCTGGAATTCTTACTTCTCTACCCAAGGACAGCAGAGACTAGTCAATACTAACGATGTTAGTAAATCCTTCACTTCTTCAGCACACCATTTTGGTGTGACCATTTGGTATTATCTGTTTAGCTACATTTTGTATAGCGCAGATATTGATAGAGAAGGAGATACAAAAAGATATGAAGGTCTGTGCTGATTTTAATTCCCACAGATGACAAGTGGTCTCATCTGAAAGAAAGGAAAGGAAAGAGGGGTGGCAATACTGCTCTGGTATGAAGAAATCAAAGGACTTCAAATCCCAATTGCAACAACTTGACCATGAGACAGCAGCGTGTCCTTGAGGCAAAGGCTGACTGTGGTGTCCTGGCTGCATCAGGAAGAGCATTGCCAGCAGACTAAGGGAGTTCATCCTTTATTCAGCCCTGGTGAATCTACACATGAAGAGCTGTTGCTAGTGCTGGGACAGTACAAGAGATACTGGAGCTAAACCAGTGCAGCTCATCATGCTCCATTGGGTTAGAGCACAAGGCATAGCAGGAATGGCTGAGAAAGTCTGACTTGCTCAGCCTGGAGAAGAGAGGATGATAGCTGGATTTCCATTATTTTCCCATTTCTACTCAAACTCTAGGTCTTAGAGGGTAAAGGTTCTGTACAATTTATGCTGGACCGAGATGATATTTCAAGCCCAAGGCAGATGTTAGATAGTTAATACCATTGAGACAAAAGTGATCCAGGAACAGCACAAAAGCTTAGCTGGGAACCAGCAAGCACGAAAGCCAGTTATTTTCTGCACACAATGTCTCTCTTGATGCAATTCCTTCCTCCAAGTAACTTTGAAGAAAGATAGCTCAGTCTCTGTACTTTTTGTTACCAACTTGRGTTTAAAAAAAATGTTCAAGGCTGATGGTGGGAAAGAGAAATATCTCGGCATTCTGTAGCATTTATCCTCCAAAATCAAAATCCTGAAGATTAGATGATATAAAAAGTACAAAATATCAAGCTAAAATAAGAACAAGTAGTACAGATTTTTACAGTTCAGCAATGCAGGATATCAACAGAGTTAAATATGAGATAGCTTGTCCAGTTCTGGATTTCTATGTTACCTCAATATATCCTAATATGTATATTTTATTGCAGAATTTTTAATTGGTCAGGCAATTTGGATCTTGAATTTAACCTCTTGAGAATGGAGCTGAAAATATTTTGATTAACATGTTGACATGTTAATGAAATGAAATAACTAGAAATAAGATGCTACAAAATTCTGCCATAAAATGCACATGGTAACAGTAGAAATAGCAATCTAAACCTGTCCTTGATGATACCTTTAGATACTCTGCTTAGCCAGATAACTAGTCAAAAAGTGAGAGCCATTTTACTCATTAACACACTCCTAATACACCACAACCAGCTGCTGGGAAAATCATGTCCTATTTAATCAWGACAGGTATATATAATTTGTGTTGCTTCTTTGTATGATATGAATTTCACCTTCTGGCTGGAAAAGAGGTGGCTTTTAATATAGGTTATAATTGATTCCTCAGTAGAGAAACAAGTGTGATATTGGTTTATAAATAATAACAAGTTAAGGAATAATGAAGAGAACAGCTCATAATCTATAACCTAAAATCTGATTGGAAATAAAACTAGTCAGCTTCAGGGAGCACATTATTAAGAATATTTTGTTCATAGAATTATGAAAGTCAAGTCTAAAATCCAATGCCTTGGAAAATATAGTCTTATATTTTAGGCTATGAACTCATGCAAATGATTATCATATACGCCTATTTTTTTTTCTGTGGTTTACCTTTTACCCTGAAGTTCCTGTCTCTAGCCAAAGGACAATCTGGGGAGGGTTTAAGAAAAATCTCAAGTTTATTAAAGAGTAAAGGAAATCTTGATGTTTGTTTTGTTCTATATTAATATTTTCTTTTATTACACAGCATTTTCAAAGGGATAGAAATTTCTGCACATACTTCTTCAATTGTTTCTTGATCAAGTTTAACAGCCATAAACCAGATAAATTCCCCCTAGTAATAATGTCATGCTGAGTTAGCAGCAAATTCTGAGGCTCATCAGAGCATATATTTTAACTTTTCTGTGTTTAACATCGATGTTTTAATGAAAGTCCTGATTAGATTTCAATAATTATATAATAGTATATGCATTTATTATTGTTACTGCTTCTGATAACAATGCTGTTTTAATAAATGGCATATAGGGTTTACAATTCAATCAGAAGAGAGGCATATAAAGCCAGGTTTACTTTCTCTATCAGAGACCAGCATCGCTTGTGTCAGTGTGATGTAGATCCTTTGAAATGGGCAGCCATTGCATACYTATGCCCATTTTTTTTTTCTTATTTCTTCCTAACTTCTTCATTTAGGGATTGGTATATAAATACCCTTCAATAGGGAGCTTTTCTTCTTTGGTTTGCTGTACTTGTGTGCAGTAAATATGAGTGATTTTGTTATCTAGGTCAAACTACAAGTCCTTGTGAATTTACTAAGCCTTGGTGGCATTTCTCCTGCTAACTGATTCTCCTCCTTTGGATCATGGTGTAGTTTACAATAATTTTTTAAGATGAGTTTCAGAATTTCAGTGCAAATTCTGAAAGACGTTTTGTTTATCCACCATGATAAAAAGTTATCCTATAAAACCCTACCTGATTCATTCCCACTTAAGAATGATATCTTCTATTGATATGTCCTAGGGCATTTTGAAGATTCTCTGCCCATTCACAGGAAATTAACAGATTTCTCCTTCAAGCAGTACCAAGCACATGCTAGCGCACAGATAGACAGTCAAGCAGTGCTCAGCCTTTACTTAACCTTACTAGAAGTACATTCMTAAGCGATCTGGATGCAGTGTATGTGCATTCAGAAAGCTCCATGGAGAAAAAAGGACAGGACAGCTTTTCAAGACCACAGTAAGGATTTTTTTTTTTTAATGAGATTAATTTTTTGACCGGTTATTTTGTGCTCTTAACTTCTATCGGACAGCAATAACATCCCTAAGTGAGGAAAGGCCACACCTGCTTTGAACAGACAAACACTCCTGGGTAAGAAAGTCATGCAAAAAAAAAGGTGCAGATGAAGATGAGCTCACACACTCATCCCAGGGCTCTGTAAACTGATTGCTGTGCATAGCTCTGCACAGGCACCTCAATATCCCTCTGACTTGAATGACCTTTCTTGTTCACTTATTGTGCACTGACCTGCAGGATTTTCTAATGTGGCAGTCCTGGATATCTCAAAAGAGATAAATTAAAAGGGAGTTTCTGGATCATCTTCAAGAAGGCAGGGAAGTGCTATTTGCTTTTCAGTTTTTTATTCAGAAGAATTAGTTTAGCTCTCATCCTCTCCACTACCTTGCTACACTGCTTGCATCCTCTTTTACTGAGGTAAAGCAATGACAGCTATTACAGCAATGACAACTATCCAGTGAAATTACCATTTATTCCAAAGGCACAGTTGACATTTAAGTGTCAGGCTTCTAGTGATATTCAGTGGGGAAACAAATGACCAAGTGCTGTTTTGTGTGACTGAAAATGTCCTCTCAAAATATTATCATCCTAAAATATTGTGAATATATAACTACTGCTTCTGGTTTAAACCAGAATATAGTTTCTGCAACAGGCTTGTCAAATTATTCTCTTCCCCTTGGGATGTGCTGTCAGACAAGCAGTACACTCTAACAAACAGAGACGGTCTTACAAGCATCTCCAAATAGCTACGTGATAATATTTAACAAATAACCAGAATGAAAGAAACGCATTTGACTACTTAATATATTAGCATTCCTGCTAGAAATATGCCTCAGCTCTTAAAAAATCCCCCAATGTATAAATGATTACAAAATAGACATGGTATCAGTCTATTCTCCACAGCATACTGTATTGCCTGACAGTGCTTTGCTGCACTGTTATTAGCTGTCTTGCTGCAATGCAGTATGTTACACAGAGCTACTCTGGTGTATATGACTTTGCCATGCTCAGTCTCTGAATTTGCGAAGTAAATGCTGATTATCTTGAAATGGTAATAATACAATTTTCCAGTATGAGCCATAAACAGCAATCTCACAGTTAAGAAAAGCTGCGACTGCCAGCCAAATTGCATAGCAGGCACAATTATTTGAGCCATTAATTGGAATATAGCATTTCCTTTTGAGATAGCAATGATTAAACTTTACATTGATAGATAACTTTCAGGCAGGACAGAAATAAAGAGTTTAAACACACAGGCAGGTTACACCTCCAAGGAGAATTTGCTAATAAGCCTAACAGTTTATCAGCAGTGTAATAAGGAGAAACTAAAGAAGTGCCTATGTGAACCAGCAGCATACACCTGACTGAGAACCAACCGTGCATTTCTAGCCATATTCTGTAAGAGTTATGCTGTGGTCCATCTACGAATAATCTGAACACCTTTTATATAAAATCAGCAGAGATAATGAGGAGTCATTAGATACTCAGCTGGAATCTCTGTCTCCCCACTTCAGAGAAAAGCTGGTTTTGGTGACCTGTTGATGTATGAGAGAATGATGGCCCAGATCTTCAGAGATGCTTAGATAACTAATGTGTATTGATTTCCATGAGCAGCAGGCACCTGGACACCAAGCTACTAAATCACTGTCAGAGTATAGTTTCTCCATCTGTAAGGGTCATGTAGCATAATCTAATAATTAATCAGATCTTGSGATCTGGGTAACGTCAGTAGCATGAGCTAAGGCTTTGCGGCTCTATAAGTTTCAGCTCTGTTCAGTCACTGACTGGTGAGRAGCAGTCTCTGCCCCTCTGCCAAAGAAAAATAAAAACTGAGAATGTCACAGTGTAYATTTGTGCAGCTTGGCTTGCTTTTAGCCAGCTGTGAGTACAGCTGTGCTGGCAAATTCAGCAACCAAGTCCTTGTCTGAGTGTGTGTTGGGTCTGGGCAGCCAAACTTCAGAGCTACATATAGTGTAGTGGCACCTTGAGGCTCTGACAGGGGTTACAAAACAGGGCTCTCCTAAACTGATATCCTAAGAATATTATGAAAGCTCTCAGAATTAATACTTCCCAAAATCTCCAATTTTGGACCCAAACCGGTAATGCAATTTTTTTCTGAATATAAATAGTCAAGGCCTTTATTTAAGTGCAGGAACACATTTTTAGAGGAGGTGAAGTGGCTGGTGTCAAGAGAAAAGATAGATACCTCCCTACCACTGTAGCTAGAACTTCAAGAACACGCTCCCATGTGTTTTGCAGAAGCTAGGAAGTCAATGCAAACACTGAGAGCAGGACTGCTTGCTGCAGCAAAGTATTCATTGCTGAAGTCTTCATCTTGAAAGCCTGCAGGGTGGTAATTAATCATTCTAACTTGTAAATGCTTGCTTCCATCTTATAAAGTGTGATGGCTACCCAAGGACACTCGGCTCCTGAGCATTCCCTGATCTGCACATAACATTTTGAGCAGTGCATGATTATAAGTCATGACAGGCCTTAATGCCTCCTCTTTTTTTATTTTTTTTATTTTTTATTCTTTTTTTTTTTTTTATTTTTGGCTTGTGCAAGCAGCATATGGTGACTTCCTGGGCTGGAAAGACAGTGTCATTTTTTTTTCTGTGCTGCACAGAAGCCTGAATGCCTCTCACAGACTGCACATTCAAGTTTACAATAAGCTGAGTGCATTACTTACTTGATCCTTGTTGCATTTGTCTTTAGGAGGATCAATCCATCAGCCTCTTCAGCTTGCTTTAGTTCATAGCTTGGATTCAGAAGCAAAGTTTCAAAACACCCGTTTGGATTTTTCCAGGCTTTATAATTAAATAAGGTGAAATACAACAGAATAACCAAACAGTATGCCTGCTTTGAGTTTGAAAAATGATACCTGGGAGAGACACCGAGCAATAATTGGGAATATGGAATGTCAGAGAGATGCTGTGGGGTCAGGAATTTCATTTTATTGTATGTAGAAATTATCATTATTAATCTTTTATTAACAATACTAATCATTTTATAATCTTTTATATAATAATTASTAATCATTAGTATTCCTTGTATGAGAACAGTAAGGCAATAAGAGTAAAATACCCAGAACACTGTGAGACCCAGAGAAACAGGAAACCAATTAACCATTATTTTTAACACCTACTCTCACATGTCTGAATATCCGTGGCGCTTTAGATTCCAATTTCTAAAGTAAGCTAGAATCCATCAGCCAAACCCCACACATAGCTGCTTTATCTGCAAACTGATCTCACTGGAAGAGAGTGTGGTAAGTCCTTGAATAAAAACCAACAACAATAAAGTAAGTATAAAACGTGTGTAAAAAAAAATGACCTTTCTTAGTTTTTGTTTGATTCTTGGCAAAACTTTGTTATGAAATGTATCCTACTTGTCCACCCATTCCTACTGGGAATGATTTACCAATTCCTATAGAGAATGGTTTCCCCATTCCATGTAGATCATTCCTACTCTTTTCGCATGGACCCTATTGCAGAAATATTCCATATCATATCTATGCATCTTGCATTTTGTTGATATTGATACCAATTGGATAGCAAGATATCAGCAGAGATCTGAAATATGCAGTGGAAAKAAAAAAAATCAAATGGAAAATTGGTCAGTGTCTGATATTTTCAGTCTCAAGAGTCATTCTCAATTGTTTAGTAGGGAGGAAGTTGTCATATCTGTACAGCTGGAGTACAGTGGGGAAAAAAAMTGTCTTTGATAAATAGTAAAGCTGTGTAAAGGGCTTGACCCAGGAGTCAGCCCCAGGATTTCAGTTTTGTTTCCCGTAATTACTGTCATTCTCAAGACAATTATTTGTACTTTGTTGTGTGACTCACACAACAAAAGTAGAACACAGATTAGGAAATTACCATGACTGGGGTTTTCAATTTGTATACAAAAGACTAGCTTCAAATGCAATAGCTTTCTCATGATTCAGTGCAAGGAAGCCCATGCAATCTGCCTGCACTGAATGCGGCAGATGCAGCTGCTCTGAAGGATGTTCCTATAGATTTCCTGAAAGCCAGACGATTTTCTTATTTGCCTAAACTCCCTCGCCTCAGGTCTGAACTCAGATCAGAGATCAATTAAAGGTCTCTAAATATGAGATTTCTGCTCTCTCTTAAAATGATTTAAAGATAATTTCTTCATTTTACACCTTGAATTTACATGTGTGACATTTCATATGGCTTTATTATTATAAATAATATGCATGCAATATGCAACATCCAGCAGCAGGGCTGACCATATCCCCTGTGGAGATCCACAGTCAGTGCAGGGGAAGCTCCTCCACCTACCCTTGGTTCTTGGAGCTACTGTGCATGTGCGCGTTCTACCACACACAGCCTGACACTTGTTAAAAAATGTTATTCAGGTTGCATGCTTACAGTGAGTGTGTTCTTTTTTTAAAAAAAAAATTTAGCTGCAAAAATATAAATTGAGAGAACATTCATTTGAAAAAATCCATCAAATCCATTTCCAAAGCACTTGTTTCCAAAAATGTGGAAATGGGTCTATTTCTTGTGATATCCTGAATGGCTCTACCTACAGGTCTTATACAATTCCATAGGGAAATACAAGAATGATCTATGCATGAKGTCTTTTAAAAGGAAAATTTAATATTTGGGAACATGTTGTCAGAGAAAACACTCATTCTGATGCAGCTRAGATACTATGTAAATAGTAATTTTATATGCTTATAAGTTCTTTTTAAATAGAAGTTATTTTTATAATATTAAAATAGAACAAGGAATTGTTAAAAAAAAAAGTAGTCACAAAAAGAACTTTATTACAGTGATCCAAATTGAAGAATGCTTTCTATTGAAACCTGAAATGCCACACTCCAAATATTAAATCCAASTACATAATGCCACCAGAGAGAAATAAAACACATCTTAGCCAAAGAAGACTTATTATGATGTGTGAATTTGTCATATGAATAGTGATAGGTTCCCAATCCTCTGAGTAACTTAAGCTGCTTGCTAAACAGCTAAGCTATTTTTAAAAACTAGGATGCATTTCTCTACGATGTAAAGAATAATTTTGAAAACTTAGTGATCCAAGACCTATCCAAGTCACAGATGAGAAATTACACTTTGATAAGGAAGTATGACATAGAAAATCATTCAGCCCTAGGAGCCTGTTTAGCCAATCAAATGTCAATAGCACAGATTAAAAAATTACTTTCACATACTGCAATCCTTTTTGTGTCTTCACTGGAAGATGTCTCATAATGCTGTAATCCTGGCAGTTCCTATATTTAGGCAAATGTATCAGTTCTTTACCTAAATATTATCTCAAAGTAAAAACTCCACCAAGACCCTCAGTTTTTAAGCACTTCCCTTTCTCTGTTCTGCTCCATGCCTAGAAATGTTTTCTGTCGTTATTATTCTTCTCTTTCATCTTTCTTACCATTTCTACAATTAGCCTATGTACAGGACATCTTCTTACCTTCTATTATCCTCAATATCATTGTATGGACAAAGAGGGCAAAACACCTGAGATGTGAAGCCCATCATTTTTGTGCTAGATAGTGATTGAACAGGTCCATGTTGATGGTCCTGTGATCTCAAGGGTTTATTTTTATTTATTTTATTTGCACTTTATTTTCATTCTTTGTAAGTTGTTGGGGGGTTCTATTCAATTTTTSGTCTCAAAAACTAGATTTACACTGGCAGCAGGATGTTGAGCTCCTGTATAGTGGTCATTCATCAACCTCTGTCAGACCACTGTGGTTTGTCCCAATAGTCTAGGACCTCTGGAGGATTGGACAACCTGGACAATTGACCCTGGGCTCTGCATTCGTCCACAACATATTTTTTTCTACAGCCATAGACACTTCAACCAACAGAGAATAACTCCTTACTATTGCTGTAACTAAAGTAAAACCAAGAGAAATAAACCCAGTAACTACCTTATTAAACAATTGCTACCATTGGATAGGACATGAGTTCCAGCACATCAGATCTATACAAAGGCTATGGCATTTCAGTAGTAATGGCAAAAATCTGATTTACTGGGCTGTGCTTCTCTAAAAGTTGAGAAATTATATGGTGAGGATGGGCTCAGAGAGAGCGAGTGTTGTGGTTTTAGAAAACAGCACTCCAGTTGAATTGCAGAGACTCACTGTATATTAATGAATTTGATATCATCCATAGCTCAAAATAAATGTAGACAAAAAGTGGTAAATAATAATTTTGCAAAGTTTATTAAATAGGGATAGAGAAATTAAAGAAAAACCTACTGATCTTTAGAGCAACCCAGAAGGTTTTTCTCACACCATATTGTCTGGATGACGAATATTTTAGATGCACATGAGTGGGATCCATTTTTTGGTAAACATCCTTAAATTTATCTTTTTTAAAAAAAGGTAGATGAAAGGAATTATGCTTCTTTTCATGCCTTGAAACATCTCTGAAGTTATATTTACTTTCAGGTAAATATACCTTTCTCTACCCTTTATTTTGTGTTCTTCCTCTACTTCACTTTTCTAAATTTAATTAAGGAAAAGTTTTATTCATATTGTTATTAGGCCATTGGATGTACTACTGCTTAAGTAAATTATTAACATGATATTTAACAGTCTGAGCGGAACACTCAGGCAAGACAATATTCCAGGATCAGGAATCTTCTGTGTGCTCTATAATATGCAACAGGCAACCTCACTTCACGCAAGCAAGATAATGAGCTTGGGCCAGGGAATACAGATGCCACTATTTTTAGGTCTATTTGAATTTCAGTATTATTTAAAAATACATATTTTTTAATCTAGATTTGTAGTTGATTTTTAGATCTATAGGGATATATGTTCCTTATTCCTGACTTTGAGGGCCATTGTAGCAGAGCCCTACAACACAGTGCTCACATATGGCTAAGTAAGTGATATCTCTTTAATTACTCAATTAACTTGGCTTGTCACATATTACAATTTTAAATTGGTGTGTGTAGCTGTGGAATTGCCCAAGATAACTTTTACCAGTTAAGTGAGTTCATGGGCAGGCCATTAYCCCTGTTTTAAAATGATTCCTGGAGGTATAATTGAGTATTTTCTTCTGCTATTCCTGAGCTATTTTCCTCTGCACAAAGAGTGCTGTATCTTCATCGGTGGATAAAGTGATATTTGGTAAAGGGTATACAGGGACCTTGGATCCTTAAATGTGAAAGATGCAAATCATGCAGAAATGAAAGCTATTAATAGCACTCTATTCCTGAAGCTCTTAACCAACCTGTCAGTTCTCSTCACAGATGTTCTCATAGCATGAGAAAAATGGTTCTCTATGGCAAAGAAAAAAAAAGAAAGGATATGTAGCCAGAAGAGAATTCAGACCCATCTGGATCCCATGCACCAAGGAAATTTGTACCTAGTGACTGTAAGAGAACAGCACATAATTGAAGAATTCATGGGATTTTTTTCAAAGATAAAATAGGTACTGTGGGACATTTTAACGTGATCTCTTTCCTGGCTTTTTTTGTTTAAAGTATGAGTTATTACCTACCCTTTTCATTTATATTCTGATATATGTTTCAGCTGCTATCCACTACACCAGAGTCTTTTAACAGATGTACATAGGGAATAAAATGAATAACTCGAGAATCTATTATATATATAGTCAGTACGTGGTAGATTCTTGCCTGTGCTGGAAGGTGTCTGGGACGAGGACTGTCTTACTATTCTGTATAGTGTCTGTACAGAAGAAACTTCATTTCAGGCTAATTCAGTATTACATTACTGCCACATATACCACACACTATGCATTAATGTATGTTATCATCAATTCTGCACGTGACAAGGAAACTTCAGAAATTTATGTTACAGAAGTTAGTGGATATTTCTTTCACATCTCTTATTTTGGTAGTAATGTACCCTCATTACATCTTCAGTAAAGCAGGACTCAGAGGAAGTCATAAAACCTCTTCAAATGATATGAAATACCTTTCAGTTCTGAAAAATGTCTCCTTTTAATGCTCCATCACTTAAGCTAGAAATGAAGAGCAYGTGTATGTCACAGGAGAATGAGAATCACTCCCACAACTTTCTGAACTTTTCTGGGTTTGCCTCTGCATATATAGGATCTTTATTATACACTGGTAAATGATTACTATTGTACGGCTGAATTCCACCCACCTTGGATCTCAAGCAGGAATATGTTAGAAGAGATAACACCATGGAGAGAGGCAAACACCTACCCATTTTCTTATCAATATTTTACACTGAGGTGAAGATTTGTCACCACAGTCATGGACCATAGACTGCTTAGACAAGCTGTGGCACAAACACATCACAGAGTAACACATGCTACTGATTACCTACCCAGTTATCCTGCTGAAATAAAGAGGTAAAGGATCGGAGCAGCACTTTGCAGCCACCCTGGTAGAGTCCCTGGAACAATTCTGGCTCAGTCTCAGTCATCTCCCTGGCCAAGACCAGGTATAGTTTGGAGTCAGCAGGCATCAGGAAGTGTTTTTGTAGGAGACGTGGATGAGACACAGTGCTGTGGCAGAAGAGAGTTGAGCTGTGCAGAGGTGAGCAAGTCCATGCCACTTACCTTAGGGCAAGTTCCTMCGGGCACTATGGGAAGTTCCCTGGCCCATATTTTTCAATGGCGTAGATATAGTCATAGACTTTGCTCCCACTTTTAACTAACTAAATAATAATCCCTAAGCACTTAATATAATTTAAAAGCTAGTTTCCATGAACTTGCTCCACAAAGACACATGTTTATTATTGGTAAGTACAGACAAATGTAGACTCACATACACTCCTGCCTTTTTATGCTCCTCTGTATTTTGTCTTTGTTTCATTCATCTCTGATGTGGTAACAGTACTGCAGTTTTGCTCCAGCATTTTCCAGCTTCATGGATTTTGGAGGAGGAATGAGGCAGGAGCAACATATGACTTGGGAAAATAAGCCATGAGAAAGTTGTCATTTGGCAGCAGCCTTCCCCAGTGGGTGCTACACAAGAACGTGGTCTGACTCATCAGGAGCCTAGGAAGCTGAGAAGCTGGATAAATAATCATCTTGCTCATTTTTTGCAAATGACTAATGACTGGGGTTGTGCAGAGAGAAGACCTTGAATTACCTTCCTTTTTCATCATAAAAATGTGTAAATTTGAAGTGATTCTTATAAAGGATGTACATAGAATATATGTCTGTGTGTGGAGGTAATGCATGTAATGACAAATTTATTACATTGTAATTCAGTAGTAAACCACCTTACATATTTATATTTTCTCCTTACATTTTTATCAAAACTATATCCATATTTTACTCTCTCAACAGTCTTCTATCCATGTTTGTGAATTCAATCACTATTGTGCTTATGTGTCTTATGATCATTAACTGACTTTATCCTGACAACATCCCTGTAAAACAGAGAGGCATTGATGTCTATATTTTATAAATGAAGAAATGAAATTTTGTAAGAGACCTAGGTCACCCAGGATGTCCGTGAGGAAAATGTAAAATGAAGTCCCCTGAGTCCTAGCCCAGGGGTCTAGATACTCTCTCCGTCACTGCTACTTCCCTTGTGACAACATTTTAATTTATTTTAGAGTGATAAGCAAAATGAAACTAAAGTCCCTCAACAATTGGGAGTGGAGGGCAAATATAATATAATATATATATATATATATATATTCCATATATATATATATATATAATATAATTCCACAGCATTAAATCCACTCAGATTTCCTTTGATTCTCTACGACTGTTCCTGTCCAAGAGCAAAACATACCAGGAAGACAAAACGTTTAATTCAACTGATTTTTTTTTTCATTTTTTCATTTCCTACTGTGTCTTCAGGTCTCAYTTCTCAGGTTTCGTTTGGAGGCATGAGCCTTCTGATTTGCAGTGTAACTCTCCACAAGTGACAGGACTGTGGCAAATAAATTGGAGAAAGAGAAAGGCTTTGAGGAGTTTCTCATTACAATATTGTACCTATGTAAGCATAAGAAATACACAGACTAAGCTAAAATAATAACCAATCCCTCATATATTTCCACATTTCTTTTTCTTTGGTATCGGAGTTTTTTGGCCCCAAATTCAGCTCTCTGAGGAAGACTTCAGTCCTTTCAATTATGGGAGCAGGTTAAAGCTCTCTGGATGCTCTCACTCTTCTTTTTCCCAGGCTCGCTTTCATTTTGAGCTCTGATTGCTCTGTTGCAATAAAAGCTTTGAATCATATGCTCTGTGAGCCCTAAATGGATTCAGCAAAGCTTTTAAATACTTGCCCAAAGTCACCAGGATAACTCAAAGTGCAAAGTTAGTGTGAGGTGAGTACCCTGAGGAACTGTATGTTTCAGGGCTGCAGTCCAACAGCTACTGAAATCAGCAGCAATCCATTCATTGACCACAATGGGATTTGGTTCAAGTTCATTCTCACTTTAACCTGCAAAAGACATAAAAGATCAGTAGAAATAAGCAAGGGAAATGATTCAACCTTTTTTGCTCAGCCAGTCAGATCAGAAGACCCGTGTTTGCAGCGCAAGGATATTAGYGCATGATGCCATGCCTGCGCTAAGGGAAATATCTGCACTTTCTGAAAAACAGCAAAAACCCATGAATCAAAAGTTAAGCACAAAGACAGCTGTCAGATGAGGAGACAGTAAACGCAGTACAGATCCTGAAGCACTGTGCAAGAAACCTGTGCACTCAATTTGGCTACAAGAAGGCTTAACAGACCTGAAATGATAAAGTGAGCCATCAATTAAGAAGACATATTATATCAATTATAGCAGAGAAGAAGACTTGGCCCAGACGAGGAAAAAAAAAAAAAAAGATTAAGTAAATGAAAGAAAATGCATGCCTTGTTCAAAGGAATATGAATGATAAAATGAAGACAGCTGCCACTTTATATCACTCAGAGTCACACTGATCCATCAGAAATAGCCTCAGGTAACCATATTAAAAATCTGTATCTCTCTCCCTCACACACATACRTTACTTGGCTCATATAAGTGTGAGAGAACTAAAGATAGGTTTAACAAAAATTTAATTTACTTAATTAAAAATAAAGGTCTCCTAAAGTGTAAAGAGACCTTGTTTCAGTTGGTCCTAGCATGCTTTCCCACCCTGCCATCTTGATGCTGAGCAGGTAGAGAAATGGCAGTAGACTGCAAAATTATGTGGTACTGACCCACACCCCAGCAGAGCGACTAGGGGAAACAGCAGAGACGAAGGAAATAGCACAGACAGCTCTGGTTGCACAAAGAGGCAGACAGAGGAAACGCAGTAGGAAAGGCAGACGGAGCAGCACCAGACACAAACAAGCAAACAAAGCTCCATGCTGTGCAGTGCCCAGAGCAAAGGCAAAGCCGTTTGCACTGCAAACAAGAAAGGGAACATTTCTGGACATCAAAAACCRGCTAGGTCCATGGGCATGTTCTCACATCCGCCTCCCTTGTGTTGTTTCCTAAGTGACATTTCTCAGACTTACACCTGAACTGCACTTGGCGGGCGGTTGTGGTCTGCACTGAGGCTTCCATCTGGACCTTGGGAAAATGCATAAAAGTACCAATAAAGTAAAGACAGTAAAAGACATTTTTAAGTGAAAAGACATTTGACTTCTATTTCGACAAGCATGCTGGAATAGCTTGGGGCTCCCACTTTATTTTACAACCCATTCCAGCTCACTTGCTAAACGCAAGAAAGGGGCAAACTTCACAGAAGTCTGGGGATACTGTGGTATTTGGTGATGAGCCATTGGGGTTTGGAAGGCACAAGTAATTTAGTTGAGCAGGCATATGACAAAACTCCAGTCTGGATAGTGAATATATATATATATATATATATATATATATATAAGCAAAGCATCCAGTGTCACCTGAGTTTCAGTGGAAAAGAGGCTGAGATGAAAGGTTATTTTGTCCTTGAGGCTGAAGACATGGATATTTAATGTTTTAAGAATCCATATAAATTCTCATAGAAGACAAACAAACAAAGAATCTAAAACCCTGGTTAAGGGTGAAAAGCACTCAATATCTTGAAGATATTTGTTCTTAGAATTGACTATTTTGCAGATAGCATATATTCTTCAGATATACATATAGCTTGGCAATGCCAGAGATGAAAGAGCAGGCAGAACAGCCACTAGTCCTAATCCCACGCAGAAATTCCCATGTTCAAGGTTGCTGATCGTCTAGGGCCATCTGGACTTTTCTCACTCTCTTTACTCTGCCAGGTATCACTGTAGATATGACAGACATTTTTTGCAGAATTCACCTCAGGTTCAACAATAAGCTTGCAACATATGGTGTCATACAACATTCATACCAATAAAGTTTCTTGCAGGACCTGTTTGACTGTTATGCTTGAGTGCTTTTGTAGAAAATGAGTTTTTATTTTCATTTCCTACGTCAATATAAATCCTCCTTACTCACAAGAAAATGATACATTTTTCTTTCTGTTCTAGAGAAGTTTGTACCATTCCTGGGAGACCAAAGAACTCTTCCATGGGAGACAAGAGTCCTGATCTCTCTACAGACACCTTATACTGCCTAAGCACCACTGCAGTCCTAAAGCTCTCCACCTAGCTACATCCTAACTTCAGATTAGACCACTGCCTTTATTGTCAGTAAGATCCACCAAATTCTCATCTGCAGATGCTGAAATCCACCTGTGGTGCAACACTGCTGAGCTCTTTGGAGTTCACATCTCAGTCGCTGAGGGATTCTAAGGCTTAATGGCTATCTTATATGGTAACAAGACATTGTTAGTGTTTTTTCCATCCCCCAAATCACAGCTGAGGCAAAGTTCTCACATCAGGCCAACTCTGCCATGTTTTGCCCAGTTGCTCGGGGGCTTAGGATAGTAATTACTGGAGCTGCTCACGTGCTTTCCTTCTCTCTGAAAGGAAATGTGAAGGGAACTATGGAGTATTCATGTATTCATGCCTTTGATGTTCTTTCTGGTTAGGGGTCACCCCGCTCAAGTTCCAGCAGCAGCAGAGGATGCCAGATGAACCTTGGTATCCAGTACTTTTAGGTGGTGGAGATTAGTGAAGGGTCTTCTTCTATAAGCCATATCCTGTTTAACTCACTGKTTTCTCTAAAAACTTCCTCCTTGTAAGCTGTACATCCACATACTGCAGTGAAGGTGCAGAGTTCTCCTGGCTAGAGTTAAGAACTGGGCACTGCAGTGCCTGTAGTCCTAGTCAATTCAGACAAAGGTAAGCTACTAGAAGTTATGTGAATTTAACCCAAAGTGGTCAAAAATGAAAAAAAAAATCAACAAAAAACAAACTAAACCTCAAAAGAGAAATGCAAGAGCTTATACTTCAGAGCTAATSGCTGCAAAATTATTTTACCATGACTGGAGGAATAAAATGAAAACAGAAAGGAAAAATAGAGTGAATCTCAGGCTGACTATTTAGGCTGAATTTCCTTKTAGTGAGATCTATCAGACTGTGAAATAGGTTCCCAAGGGAAGCAATGGCAGTTTCATCGATTGGGTAATATAATTGCTGCATTTTGTGTCTTTGGTAAAGCCTGAGAATGTGTCTATGAACTGAGTCCAATGCAGGATATGTATTTCTAGTGAAAGCAGAATGTCTAATAAAGCTTCAAGAGGTTTTTTTTTTTTTTTTTTTTTTTTCCAGATGTAATGCCTTGAAGTTCAATGAACATGCCACATACTTGTATACCAAAGCATCCCTTTTATGTTTGGAAACAGAGCGATTCCCTGGAGTATGGGTAGACTTGTAAAACAATTTCTCCTCCACCCACCCCTTGCCATTCGTTGTTTTCTTCTTCCTCCCTCTAACTCCTCATTTCATTATGTGTTGGAATTCAGAGTAAATTGTAGCTATGTTTGCACTTCCCATGACTGGAATCATGTTAGCGCTTACCACTCAGTTTCTGATTTATGTATTGTAAGGGGGACAAACCAAATAATGAATGTGCTGAATACTGGAAAGCTGCAGTTGCCAAATATGTTCATTCAAATATTTCAGTCAATATCTGGCATCTGACTAGTCACAAGTGAACACAAGGACAATCAAGTCAGAGACATTTAAGAGCAATCCCCAAATATATTTTGGCAAATATGCTGAGGGATTCAATAATAATATGATGATGATTATGCATTTTATCCATACCAGAAGATATCCATATGCATATCAGGTATCAGAAACTATCTAATTCTGAACAGTTTAGTCACCAACTTGTAGGAATGTGGGCTTGTCATGGAATGAGTGGTGGTGGGGTGGGGAGGGAGTGACAAAAATGCATTTCACTGGTATGAAGGAAATAATAATAGAATTTATTAATATGGACAATGATTTCACGAGATTCTATGGCAAGGGCGCTTATTATTTACTGAATGGAGGCTAAAGATAATACACAATTATTTTGGATGCCCTCCCATTGAGTCACGAGGTTCAGATTGGACCTCCTTGCTTTCCAAACTCCTTCTGAGAGGAGTCTGGGTGCAGCTGGATCCAATCCTAGTCCCAARCCTGGTCAACGGTTTATGACTAAGGGTTTCTGTGCACAGTTACAAAGTAAAGCTAAAGAAAGACAGTGCACTATATTTACTTACCACAAATCTGTTGTGGGAAGGCATCTTTCARCCTCAAGGAGTAACCTTGAGAGGCGTCCCTGCTCAAGGGGAGATCCTGATGTGCAGTTCGCTGCCATGCCAGGAGAGCAAAAGAGGCTCTTGGGCTGTCTGCCTATTTATAGGATAAGATGATTGACTTGTAGTCATTCTTTCATTTCAGAGGCCCATTGGCTAGTGTATTAGCCTTATCTCCCCGTTGGGATACAGCCTTCAGGACTATTATGTTGAGTCTGAGTGAGAGAAGAAATCGGAATGGTGGCGCCTACCAGGAGTAGATAAATCGCTGGTGGTTATCAACTGAACAGGGTTGCATGTAATGTACAGGTCAGGTTAAGCTGGGAAAAGAACATATCTGTCACAGGGCTGACTAGCTTCTGGACAGCTGTGGAAACCTTCTTCTGAAGCAGTTGGTCACTTCTGTCATCTCATTCAGGCAAATGAAGAAGGTTATGTCCAGCTTACAAGTGTGAACACTTTCCCCTGGGCTCAGCTAATGCACTTCCCAAGTAAGGTTTCTACACTGAGCTTAATTATTTCATGATAATATAACCACACATTTTCATATCAGACATCTGGCATGTGTTAGCACAATATCAGTATCTCACTCCGAACTCTACCTCAAATTTAGGATTTTTTTCATAATTTTCAATTACTTTCCACATAATCAGTTCAAACTAGTCTTGATTAGTCTTGATGCCACCAAAATGCTGCAAATTATCTTTTGGTTTACCTGTCTGGCTCACCCTGGGGGATGTGCATATGAAGCTGCAGGTGGGATTGTTTCTAGAAATCATGTAGAAAATTTTAAAATGCCTCTTCTGACTGCATTTGTATTTTGCTGACAAATGGTATTAYCTTTTTGACTGGCAAGATTCTGGCACACTTTGTGTTATTAAGGATAGGACCTAGCTAACTTCATGCATCTCATGTAAGCTGTCTAGTCTAAAGATTCATTATCTGAGTATCTTTATAATCAATAGGAAAAAAAATGCATCCAGAGGGTAATTTGTTATCTTTTCGATATGATTCTGTCATGCTCTACATGAGCTCTACATCCAAAGGCAAAAACTTAAACTAAGTAAAGCAAGATGTTTAACCTATAGATACCTAAAGTTGGGGGAGCTGATTTCTACCTATCCAGCTGGAGGAAATTGGAGATATTGTTTGTTTTCAAACAAACCTATTTAGTTTGTACTTAGTGGAATTTAGCATCCTATTTAATATCCCTTTTTTTTTCTTCCTAATAAACAAATTAAAATTGTACCTGCAGGCTACTATTCTGCCATATGAGAACTTCTTCACTGCTCACTCCACTGCATTGTTTGTTTTGTCTGGACACAAAGATTGTAAATGCTCTTTGAGATCTGCAGCAGCTCAGGAAAATCAGTCTAGTCACAGGGGCTGATTCTCAATATTTTATTCAAGCTTTACAGAAGTATTTTTGCATTTCTGACTTATACACAAGCTTTCTAGGACCCCAATTATTTATTTTTTGAGACAGTCCAAAATTCAAGACAGAGTTATGACAAAGACAGTATGTCTGCTGCATTTGCACTATGATGTTGATTTGAAACAATGCAGTTTGTGTGTGCACAGGCTATTCTGTGCACAGACTATTTTGTTCACCTGATTTTTTTTTACTGCTGTGTTACCCTTCAGTCAAACTCAGAATGTTTTCCTCCACGTTTTACATCATTGATATTACATGCCTTTCTGCACACCTATTCTTTTCCCATTTAAATATAATTCTAAGAGCTAAATGTGCCCATTTCAGTGGAAGCAGAATCATTGCTAGTGCATTTGTTTTGATGCACAGCCTTAGTTCCATAAATCATACCAAGTTAATTGCATGTAGTATAAATTCTCTTGTGTTGATTACTTTGAAAAGAAAGGCCTTCAGAATTGGCAGTCCATTTTAATGTAAGAGGATAACTGCATGGCATTTTAAAAAAATCTTCTTTTTCATTCATTTCCAGATACYAGGAACAGACAGACTCTGGAAAAACTGTTTCAGTAGCAAGAATAAAATTCACCTGGGAGGTATATGGAATGATACTGGAGGACGCTTTTAAAAAACAAACAACTAAAGAAAAGAGCACATAGATGATTAAGAAGGAAAAGATGCAGCAGTGTACAGCAGTGGCCCTAGATGTTCATAACAGTCATGTGAGCTGGAGGAACAGCAGGAAAAGATTCATGAAAATTCTAATTAATCTAGTATTCACATTACTAAAGGGACCAGTTTGTCCAAGGTGTGCTCATGTGTTGCGGTTCAGATCAGGATGTCCCCCTAGCCTGAGTTTTTACTGTTATTATTTTTTATAATTATTTTGCTTTCAAATGGTAAGGWCTGTTCTGGAAGAAGGACTGTCTTTTGGCCTGTATTGATTTATGGCAGGTGTCTTTAAAATTACTCCAATAAYAGCAGCAGTAGTAGTACTGAGACTTGCAGACTTGGCTTTCTCRGCATTCACATCTAGGAGGAGTTGGACTGCAGTCTCTTCCACATGGACCCCATTTTACTTGCTTTCCCTTTCCCTTGCGCACTCTTTGTTGAGGCCAGTTTACAGTTGAGGACAACTGTTCACTCTGTCCTCCTATCTATAGCAAAAGCAACAAAAAGTGTTGTAGCTGCATTAGCCTTTGCTAGGTGCAAGTTCTTTTTCCTATACGTGTGGCAAGAGCCACATCATTTACTTCTAGCCATCTAAGTTTGGCCCAWTTTCCAACTACAAGCAGGTGGCTGGGAGGAATGGAAGGGGAGAGATATCTGATAGCTTTTTGTCTTTTCTGTACCTTCATCTGCCCATTAGTCAATYCATTCACCTTATGTCTACAGAGCACCGTGCAAACTCCTAGTACTTAACATGTGACATTTTCAGTACCAATAAGCTCTAAGATTGGGAGTCTGTTTAAGTATAGTAACAGCTAAGCCAATATTCACTTTCAGAACCAGCTGTCTTCCTTTGGCTCTCCATGAAGCAGGCATGCTTGCTGAAAAATTATGTTATAGGGAATCATCATAGTCCTTCATAAACAGCTTTGCCCCTTCCTTCCAACTCCCATTGTGCAGGAAATGAGGTGTCTTCTTCAAGACTATGCCAGTCCCACCTTTTTATTTTTGTTTCAGTCTGGAAGGGTGTAGTGCTGATCTTTAACTCCTGAAGGAAATGGAAATATTTAACCTTTTGGAATCATTTTAGAGTTCCTCTTTATTGTTCAGATATTGTTAACAAATCTGGCAGGACTTAAAGATCTAATTCCCCCAAAACACTTGCTACACAACAGAGGTGAATCACCATTTCCAGGAGTGGAGTAATCTATTGATTTTGATTTTGATAGCCAGTACTGTGCCCTCATGGCCAAGAAGGCCAATGGGATCCTGGCTGCATCAGGAGGAGTGTTGCCAGCAGRTGGAGGGAGGTGATYCTGCCCCTCTACTCAGCTCTGGTGAGGCCGCACCTGGAGTACTGKGTGCAGTTCTGGGCTCCCCAGTACAAGAGGGACGTGGAGCTTCTTGARAGGGTCYAGAGAAAAGCAACCAAGATGATTAAGGGAATGGAACATCTCTYGTATGAGGAGAGACTGAGTGAGTTGGGCCTGTTTAGCCTGGAGAAAAGTGTAGGCTGAGAGGGGTTCTGATTAACATGTMTAAGTACATGAAGGGAGAATGTAAGGAGGAAGGGGCCAAGCTCTTCTCAGTGGTGACCWGTGACAGGACAAAGGGTAATGGATATAAGTTGCAACACAGGAAGTTCCATCTGCATAGGAGGAAGAACTTTTTTACTGTTTGGGTGACAGAGCCCTGGAAGAGGCTGCCGGGGGATGTTGTGGAGTCTCCTTCTCTGGAGGTCTTCAAAACCCACCTGGATGCCACCCTGGGCCATGTGCTCTACGTGTGCCTGTTGGAGCAGGGTGGTTGGACTAGATGATCTCTAGAGGTCTCTTCCAACCTTAACCATTCTGTGATTCTGTGATTTTATGTAGTGCTAACAAAATGTGGATTCTTTTTACTCCTCTCCCCTTAAAACTTTTAAAAAAGTCYTCCGTATATGAAAATCTTTTCTGATTCCTGTAATTTATCTGAGATAGATTCAGCAGGCTTGTTTTCCTGTCTTTAATTACTTTCTCCTCAGCTCACCATATACTCCATAAACATATGAATAGCATGTTTCAAAGCTTTGTCATTTTGCTTTTTCTTCCTGTGAAAATAAAAGCACTGATCTGACTCTACCTCGGTCTGAAAAAGACAGTGCTTTATTTTACTCCTGCAAAGTGACAGCATATGAATATAAAGACTTATCAAATAGTATTCACACATGAACAAGCAAATGCATGTGTTGGCACTATCGAAGGAAGGCTGTCAGTGAAAGATCACATTGTCATAAGCCAAGAGAAACTAAAAAATGTTGAATGTAGATTTTGAACACATTTAGCACACAACCAACAACTAAAAGGATTTTCTATTTAAGAAATCTGAAACACTGTTTTTCATATGCCAAAAAGACATCTCATTGAAAAATTGCATTTATAAATTATTTTAAATAATTAATAGATGTTAGGAACATGCTACAAAATTAAGCCATACATGTGCTAGATGTTTTTAAGTGTATGAGGAAAAGGTAATAAACCATGATAAATCCTAACAAYATATTGAGCAGGTGAAGTCTATTAGCATTTACTGAAATATCTATCAATTATATATTAAACCTTATGCATTAAGCTATAGATAAACATTTAATATAAAGCATGAAAAAATGTCCTTTATTCYTAACCATGTGATAAAGATCCAGAGCATAGTTTGCAATGTTATTATTTTGCAACTTTTACTATGGGGCGGTATAGTACATGCCAGGAGGTGATCTGACAAGAATATGATATTAAGTATTTATCATAGAAAAAAAAACATGTCATAAAATGCTTAAGGTTGGAAGGGACCTCAGAGGTCATCTAGTCCAACCCCCCTGCTCATGCAGGGTCACCTAGAGGGGTGTCACCTTTGTTTTACAGAACTGAGAAAGAAAATACACCTTGTTGTTACTCAGGTTGATTTTTAATTACTAAGAACTACATTGAGATCTGAAAAAAAAAAGTGGAAAAATAAAAGGCTTTTCTTTTTCCTTTAGTGATAAATCTCTCACCTGATAGCAGAAGTAACAAAAGTGCTGGTCTTCTGGTTCTTCCTYCACTCTATGAACTTTAAAGCTAGAAGTGTACATTGAGGGATTATAAAATTTCCAAAAAGGTTCTTTCCCTTATGTATTTTGATACRCTTGATGAATGCAGTTCTGGAGTCACCATAATTTTTTTTGTTTACAAGGCAGATTTGATTTCAGAATCTAAAAGCCCAATGCAAACAAARTTTTCCCTTTCCGAGAAAGCTAGATAATTATATATCAGGATCATTATTTCACAGGTGGTAAGGAAAACAGCACCTTGGTCAATGTCATACACGTGGCTGAGATGGGCAGGCCACCATGTATATTTTCAGCATAATTCAGAACAACACTTCAGTATTGCTTCAATTAGCAAATATGCTTCATGCTCAGCAAGATCTATAAGAACTGCGGCCTCTCACTGAGCATGCTGAGCAAGSTTGGGTCCAGCATCAGGGTTGTGAAGTCTCCTTTGCACCTTGGATGCAACACATGCCAAAAGAATCCTGTTGAATCTCTCAGCTACTATTCCTGATGTGTATTATTTCCCCTAATAATTTGGCAGACACTGTATTACCCAGGAATGCAACTCAAAGACACACAAAAGGAAGAGAAATGTTACATGTCTGCAGATAGTCAGTTATTTAGAGTAATTTACATCTCCTGAAGTAGATATCCGGAATCAGGTGGTTTGTATCACAGAATACCAATTTCCCTTAAGTCATTACTAGCAAACCTGAGAAACTAGCCCAGATTGAGCTGTTAATGGCAGGGAGAGATTAACTAGGTGAGATTAATCCTTCCTGTGCCTCTGATGAATGATGTAGAATAGTCTTGGTAGGACTCCTACAATGAATTGAAGACCTACAAGAGGGAACTCAACTGTCTTAAGATAGAGCTGCCAGTATACCAAAGATRTATTTTTGATATAATTTTATTTATTAACTAATTCTTTTGAGCTTCTTCCTTTTAATAGGTAGCAATGACTTTTCAAGAAAAAGAAGKCAGAGGACTCTCTGGAGAGCAGTACTATCCATGCAAAAAAATATAGTCAAATCAGAGAACAGCACTAGCAGAAATACACATTTTGAGTAGTACTGTAAATTAATCACAGATGCAATTAATAAAGTAACCTACTCTTCCACAATCACATCAGCTCATCTTTGATCACAAACATTGGAGGACAAAAGTGACTAAACACAGGAGCTCCTGTATGAAATTGCCTGAGAAATGTAGGCTAAATGTCTTGCCTGATCCCCTCTAAAGAGTTCCAAAACATCATACAGTTCAAAAACTGTGACTCAGGCTCAAATATTCTGAAGGAATTTTCTGAAGAAGCAGATATATCTCTTGAGTCATTGAGACTATATTTGGTCCTTTGCAATGATATAACCTAAAAAGAAAAAAAAAATAGTTTCATATGAAAAAATATATTCATATGCAGCCACTTGATTCCACCAACTAATACACTCTATGACAACGTAGAATTATTTCAAACTCTCAAGTCTAAATGGCTGACCAACTTTTTCATTTTGGAATCAGGAAGATCAGTAAGTCATAAACACTTGATATGGTTTTGGGTGGCACAGTAGCATAAAGATAACACATTCAACATTTTGAGAGCAGTCTAGTCCGGAAATGTATAAGATTTATTGAGTAAATCCTTTTAGTATATTCATGTAAATGTCATTTTACACTGCCTCAATGTCTCTGCACAATAGGTGATTGATAGATTTTGAAGCTGACAAGAAATTCAGTCAATGCTAATGGCAATATGGCAACATACTGCAGATCCAGAAGAACTCAGAAAACAGCCTCTACTCTGTTCTGACTACAGCAGTATCTTAACATATTTAGCAATATGATGCAAGAAAATGTATTAACAGGCATGTGTAAATAAAACTTTTCTTATATAATAAACTGCTTAGATCTTGCCAAGTTAGGCTAGAGGGAGTGTTTGGGAATATACTACTTATTAACATGCATGAAGGTTGCACAACTAGTTCCCAAACACAAAATCTAGATACAGTCTAAATTGACCTTCCTTGAAAAGTTTCCTGAAATATATAGATTTTCTTACTGGTAGTTACTGAAAAAAATGACCATCAGGAAAAATTTCAAAGTAGTGTGTGTGGTGAGTGTGGTTTACAAACTTGGAATATTTGATGTGGCTTGATGAAATAAGGAAAAATATTTGCAAAATATTGCAAAATATATATATATRTGCAAAAATATTTCAAAAAAACTTGCAGATGCTATGTAACAGCCAATGTGGACTCATAAATAGTTTTAATGAAAGCAAGATACAAATCAAAACAAAACAAAGAATGGCTTCCTCTCAAAGTCAAATTCAGTACCTCTTTTACTTTAGGAAATAATCCATTTATACTTACATGAAGATACGATTTTTTTAATGTTTTCTATTTTAATAGTGTTGTTTATATTAGACTAGAAAAGTCCTTTCCTTTTATATTATCACAGAACTATCTACTTTAAGAATGACCAAAAATTTCTTAGGTGAGAGTCTTACTACAGCACTCTGAAGTCCAGATTGAGTCAAAGCCTTTCATAAAAACAACAAAAAAAAMCAAAACTACACAAGACGCAAACTCCCCTACAGGGTAGCTTGCCAGTGATTTAGTCTAGGATATCTAGTAAAGCCTGTATTTTTCCCTTTAAGCAAACACTGATAAGCTACTGTTGCACCAAACAATCTTTGATACCATCTAGACCAACTGTTTGGTCAGTCCAATAAAACAGCATCCGATAAAGTTTGCTGTTCTTCCTAGCTTTGTAATTCTTGGAAAGAGCTGGTCTGAAGCAGATGCAGTGGCAGTAATCTTCAGACCAGTTCTTTATGATTTCCTGACATGCAATTTTTTCAAGACTAGCCTCAACATTTGCTTTTCAACTGTTAGGCAACATTTGGGATAATGTCTGGAGGCAGCTTTGTGTTGAATCCCACAGTCACTCATCCAACAGTAACGCCTCATGCCAGAGGTTAGTCCAACATMGCTTATTTTACTAAGATGTCATTGACAAGTCCTAGGTGCATTTAAGAGCCTTTTATGGTATTCAGCTGGTAGAAAATACWATCTAATTCAGAGCCAAAGTTGTGCTACTGTTGGCAATGTCCTTTGCTTGAGGTCAACCCATTGCATCCTTTCCCATCAAAATCTAAAAATCTTTTAGTTTTCAGGATACTGCTAATGAGGTCATTGACCTCAGTGTCAGCTTTCCGTTGCAGATTCTTACATAGATGATGTATAAAAGTTTATGATGGGTGCATGGTGGTCTTCTGGGAAAGGGGGAAACGTATACACCAGGCAATTATTTCTGGTTCTCAGTAAGTTGTCCAGTTCAGCGGGAGTTTCAGTATGCATCACAAAGCTGACATCACTTGAATGTCGTTTCTCAGCAGAAGGTTTTTTTCCAGAGACAGCCATATACCATACTACACTGCATCATACTGTGCTCTACATTTTTTGCCTTTTGAGTACATACAGTTAGTCATTCAAAAGTTCTTTTTTTCTATCCTGCTCTCAATTCTATCTTTAGCATTTATTTTAAATTACTTTCCAAGCTTCAAAGCATTGAAGAGAGATAAGGAATGCAATGTTTTATTAAAAGTATAATAGCAAGGAGCCTTAACTTTTCCAGGAAAAAAAGGGAACATATATAAACTGATGATATCTAAAAAGACTTTCTGAATGGTTATGGCTTACTTCAGTCTTCATGAAAGAGAAAATTCATCCATACAGATATGAGAAAAAATGGGCAAGTGTTAGTCCATGAAACAAATGGAGTAAAAGAAAAATAATAAAACACATATTAGTTAAATGTAAAAGATTAGGAACATCACACCAATTTCTATGAGTACCCGCTAACAGAGATAATGTAATTGTAGACAAGTTATAGCAACCACTAATCCAAGGCTGATCAAAAAGTTCCTAATACGGATATAACAAGAGCTCTCAGCTGAACTTAAAACCCTTAAAATCTGAGCATAGAATCAGATCGTATTTGTAGATTAAACAAAATGAAAATGGCAATCTAGCTCAGCTGTAGACATTTTCCCCCCACATAACTGATTTTAAGTCAATATGCCTAATGGTCAAATTACCTCCCTGTGTAGTACCAGCAGAAAGCAATTTACAGATATTTTCAGATAAGAGAACTGTGGGAAAGGAAAGCTAAGTTAATTGTTCCACATTTCTCAAAATTTGTGGAATTAAAATTAGTGAATTAAGAATTAAAAATTTTTAGACAAAAGAATTTCTTTCAGCCTTCTGATTTAAGTACTGTTTACACTTTTATGCTTTCAGGTAAAATGTGAGGAGAATATTTATTGAGAAAAGTACTGAAATTACATTATTATACCAGAGATAATGAATCAGTTTACAGAAGATAGATAGAGATAGAGGGCCATGGTCAACATTGGTTTATATCCTATCAAACCCTATTGACTAAATAAAGGTTTCAGAGGATTCYTGTCAGTATTGAACACGGTACTGAGGTTCCCCTAGCAAATTAAGCTTCCGTTTTTTTGTGAAGGATAAAGCAAGATGAAAGAAAACTCTTATTCTTTTAAAATAAAGTTTTGCCTGTGATGTTTAAGACTTTCTAGACACAGATTCCTTATCAAGACTGTATTAGCCAGTCAAATTTGCACTGATCAGTTGACAGAGTCTATCCTCAGGAGAATAAWTCATTAAATTACATCCCAAAAGATACAGGAACAGCAAGCTCTGTTTAATTTTATGCCATTCTTAATATTTCATCTCTCCTAGATGCTGCAGACTGTGTACCTGGGAATATTCATGCATCATCTAGTAACTAGAACGATTTCAGCTGCGGGAACTTCTTTCTCATTTTCTGTATTCAGCTACTCTGAGAGCTCAAAATGACAGATGATTGCTGCACAGTCAATTCTGCCTATGAATATATAAAGCATGTCTTCCTAATATCAATGGGAGACAATGCTTCACAAAGAAAAAAAAAAAAAAAAAAGAAAAAAAAAAAAAAGACCAAAACCTTTGCACTCATTTCTGATTCCATTTTTCACTATTTTAAATTGAAAGTAACTCCAGGAAAGTTCAACCTCCAAAAGACTTTATCAAACCATATCAAAATTCTTTCACTGTCAGGTTAAACTGACCAAAAAAATGATTCAAATACTGTAGAAAATAATCAGCATGGGTGGGCTATCTTGGCTTTTTGATAATAACAAACATTTCTGAAGTGATACCATGAATGAAACACTGATCATTATGTAAGGCTATTATATCCAAGTCTCTTTTCCCTGAAGGTTCAAAAGAGACTTCTGAAGTCAGCAGAAAGATTTTCCAGGGTATGATCAAGCGTATTCTATTTTATATCTTTAACTCTATTGGTTTGACTCTGCTAAACTCCAAATAGTTCTATGAACTAAAACATATTTGAGATATTGGACCTATATTCATATGTTAATAATATATCAACATAGTCTCACTTCATTCTTTTTTATGTTTAAGAAGAGTTACAAAAGTGAATCATTGCTGATGAAGCTTCAAAGGAGTTAAAGGCTATAGGGATGTTTTATGGATGAGGAAAAGAGGRTGGAGAGAGTGCCTAGAGAACCTAGAATTTTGGTCCTATATTGTACTACTTGCATGCTATGGATTGCATTGTATAATTCAAAGTGAGCAGTTAAGCATCAACTGCATATCCTTCATCAGGAAAAGAGTTCATATGATTTGCTCTGAAAATTCAGCTTACTTTAGCTGAGTCATTGTAGAATTGGAGAGCATTTGCCTGTGATAAACACTATTCAGAAGTTTTGACTCCTATTGCTTAAAAATCAGTAGTATGAACACAATTGTGTAACTCTGTAATTGATGCCCAATTATCCAATTGACCAAGCTGTTCATGTRGAGATGACCAGGTACTTCCAGCTCCATTCTTCCCTGTCAGTAACAAGTTGAGCATTCATCACATATGATCACCAGATCACACTCTACCACATCTAAATCCTCTAAATGAGAGATTCTGAAGAAAATGTTATGAGGGGACAGGCTTTATGAATTGTTCTGGAAGCCTGGATCTGGTATCTTGAACATAAGATACACATTTGTACTATGCAGTTTAATGACAACCACTACAGCTTCATAGGTGCTCTGCACTAAAATGTTTGAAATTACCTGAGAAAATTAGGTATAAGGATGAAATATGTCAGATACCACAGATGCCAAAATGTACTATCTACACTCATGATTTTTGTGATAATTTATGATGATTTTTTTTTTTTTTTTTTTTGTAAACAGACAACACAACAGAGGGAAAATAATGCTAATTATATAAAGCTTTGAAATAACATCCTTTCATGCAAAAATTCTATGGACAAAAGTATTTTTTTTTTAAATAAGAAACTGACGATTAGGAAGGAAGTTTAAAAGCACACATCTAAAGGTATGTCCAACATACTCACTTTCCTTGCTTTGACATCTGCATTTTTGTGAATTCTTGGCTTATAGTAGCTCTCAGTTCCAAAGTTCTTTTTGTACCTTCAAGTTCTGAGCGTACAACAGATTAGCTTTGACAAAGGCATAATAACCTTGGTGTTTTTTTAATAGACTTTGTTTCTCTTTGATAAGTTCCCAGGAAACATATGACTGCAGCTTTTGCCCTTCTTAGCTTTCCTTTCTGTGAATAACTCTGCACAGTCTTAACATGTTTAAGCAGAGCTTCAAAGTGGGTTAGTGGTAGYGGGTAAAACTTAAAGATATATATAGCAGCTAAAGAATATTCAGTTTTTATTAAGAGTTAATTAAGAATTTCTGTATCATCAACAAAAGAATAAATAATTCTGTTCTAGAGTGAGAGGGGAAGGCTACAATAACTGTTTCTGCTCATAGCTCCTTTTACTGCTCAGGAAAGATGATTAAAAATAAGGAGCAGGAAAAAAAAACTGCACGGTCTTCAAGGCACGTGTCAAGGTGAATGTTTAGGTCAGGGCAAAAGGCTTTAATTACTTGAAAAAACAAGTTCTGGGTGAATATCTTATCAAAAATATAAGAAAGTGTGTTAAAATGTTGCTTGGAATGGCTACTTTAGAACAGGTACATTAACTCTTTGGATGCTTTCCAACAAGCAAAATGGAGAAAATTGAAGTTGGTACAACTCCAGCTACTCGAGAGGAATTCTGCCAGTTTCCAGTTTAAATTTATCCCCACATCTTCTAATTACAAGTCTTGTTCAAAAAGTATCATTTTCCATTTCTTTTTGTCCAGCCATCCTGAAAGACTCACTTAAGGGTGAGAATGACAGCATTTCTAGTGCCATCTACTCAGGCTATCAGCCCACAGCCATCAGCCTGAAGTAAAGTCATCACATGAATGAAAGAAAGAAAAAAGAAAGTCACACACTGTCTCTGCGGGTGAGCATTTAATTAGCCTGAGTAATATTTTTTTATTATTTGTGGCCTCAAAGGTAAAATATTTTCTCTATAATTCACTATTCCACTGAAGAGGAAAGACTTAAGCCCTCTTACTGTTTCTGCACAAGTTCACTTTATTTGGGAAGAGAAATAGACTCAGAGCAAGTGCCACAGTGGATTTGATTGCCTTTAAGTTGGACAGCAAAATGAAAATAATATAGATGACTGACCTCAATGGAAAACCCAAAGGTCAGTAAGACCTTTGGAGAGATTACTGCAGAAAAATAATCTGAAAATCTAAATACTCAACAGAAAGCCACACACTAACTGTGAAGAACGGCTTAACATAGGAATGTTCAGGAATAGCTCAGGAATAGCTGAGTTTCCCTATTTTCTCTCAGTTTAGTTTCTGATTCAAACTTACAAACATCTCTGTACACAGTACCCAGGAGTAATCTGCTCCTACCTTAAGCATTTGCAAACTATATCTGCATGATTTTTATAGTTCTTACAGTTCTCACAGTTTTCTAAAAGAGTGTCATGTGTTACTTGTCATGGCTGACTTTATATAATTGTGCAGGAATTAGAAAGTTTGGGAAGTAGGGAAAAAGAAGAAAGCTATCGGGTTTTTTTGTAGTTAATGGACTAGTTTTCTATTTCAACAATAGAGATTCACTCTGATCCCAGGTTACTAGTCTAGATTCTGTTTGCAGACCTAGTCTTCCACCCTTAGAATAAGGAACAGCCAGTATCTGTTATTCAGCCCTATAGAGATTATTTCTTTTGCTGTATTTCAGGGGCTAGCAGACAGTTTCTTTTAGTCCTTGGTGCCAATCATCTGTTTCTGTATACTTTGCTATAATCCCCACTGAATCAGTGAGGATTATATGAGTGGCCGACACTCCAGAGGGCTGTGCTGCCATCCAGAGGGACCTGGACAGGCTGGAGAGTTGGGCAGAGAGGAACCTCATGAGGTTCAGTAAGGACAAGTGCAGGGTCCTGCCTCTGGACAGGAGTAACCCCAGGCACCAGTACAGATTAGGGCTCGACCTGCTAGAAAGCAGCTCCACRGAGAGGGAYCTGGGAGTCCTGGTTGACATCAAGTTAACCATGAGTCAGCAGTGTGCCCTCGTGGCCAAGAAGGCCGATGGGATCTGGCCTCCATCAGGAGGAGYGTTGCCAGCAGGTCAAGGGAGGTGATTCTGCCCCTCTACTCAACTCTGGTGAGGCCGCACCTGGAGTACTGTGTGCAGTTCTGGGCTCCCCAGTATAAGAGGGACATGGAGCTTCTGGAGAGGGTCCAGAGAAGGGCAACCAAGATGATTAAGGGAATGGAACATCTCTCGTATGAAGAGAGGCTGAGTGAGCTCGGCCTGTTTTCTCTGGAGAAGAGAAGACTGAGAGGGGGCATGATTACTATGTATAAGTTCAGGAAGGGAGAATACAGGGAGGAAGGGGACAAGCTGTTTTCATTGGTGGCCAGCGATAGGATGAGGGGTAATGGCCATAAGCTGGAGCACAGGAAGTTTTGTCTCCAGGTGAGGAGGAACTTCTTTACYGTTAGGGTAACAGAGCAGTGGAACAGGCTGCCCAGGGAGGTTGTGGAGTCTCCTWCTCTGGAGGTCTTCAAAACCCGCCTGGATGCCACTCTGGGTCACATGCTCTAGGTGTGCCTGCTTGAGCAGGAAGGTTGGACTAGATGATCTGTAGAGGTCCCTTCCAACCTCGAATATTCTGTGATTCTGTGATCAGCAATATAGTTTTTGTAGTTATTGAAGTTTTGTATCTTTAAAGGGATAGATGATCCAAATGCTTATTTAGGAATGAAATGTCACCCAATTAACCATTAAGAAGGCCTAAGAGCCTTCTTTATGACTAAGCTTCTAAGCCTTCTAATGACTTTGGCAATAATTTGGATCATTACTCGTTTCTTGCATCCCTTTGCTTGTATCCCTTTTTTAAACTTGCCTCCACAACCATTGCTATTTTCTAAACATCACTAGGACAGTACAATACACTCAAGTAGATTTAGAAGTTAAAATGAATCTTGTGCTTCTTGATGGATATTCCTTTCAACTTTCTTGTAGTTTCTCAGATTATAAGGAGTGAAATCAAAAGATTCTCTGCAACTATGCAACTGCAACATGAAATGAGAGGGAATTAGCCAAATCTAGATTTTAGGCCTTTCTTCTCAGTTTCTGCTATATATATAAATATATAATATATATAAATATATACATTTAACCTAGATTTAGTTTTACAGATGCCTTCAGCAGAATGAAAACAAGATACTTGCTGCTCAGAAGCTACAGTCCAAGCTCAAAAAGTCTAAGTAAAAACAAAAGGTCTCTATTCTCAGTATGTGACAATTAGAGCTTCTAAAGCATGAACTACTTGTGGGGGACTCAAAAGCAAAAAAAAAAAAAAAGCTTAGAAGTACAAAACAAGCCCCTATCTGCGAGAAGAATACATTGTCAACTGATATTTGTTCACATATAGAGATATCTCCTGGTATAAAAACATTGTATTACATTCTATTAAATGTATTCTGCAAGCACTCACCTAACCTCATGGCTTTAGAATTGCTTTCCTTGAAAGGAATAAAATAATTCTTATTCTCCATCTAACTTTTATAGGCACAAACCCAGGTCCTTAGAGTGCCTTTTAACTCAAGAAAATCTCCCAGTGAAGTCAAGTTTTGCCTGTGTAAGCAGTTCACACCTGTAAACTTGGCAGTGTTCCTGAGAGACCTTGGAAGGGACCKTGATATAACAAAATTTGCATATAAGTAAATATACAGAATGACAGCTCAGAACAAGCATGAAAAAAATATAGCAGAGGCTCCATAAACTACAACAGAACAGATTGATGATGAAATTTTGCACAGTCTTTGGTTTATTTGCATATTATCCAATTTACAATGACAAAGAAGCACCTGACTGCTAAGTAGGGCATTCATGACTCATAGGTACTTTGTGTAAATATGTAACTCCTAGTAAAATATGCTACTGAATGGAAAAATGACATTGACCAGAAAATCTCATTTAGACCCCATTATCATTAAATAAGCCAGACCASAGTTGTTTACATACCTGGTTTGCAGACCATTTTCTTTTTTCTAACTTACTTTTCTGCACATGACAAACTCTGCTGGAGTTAATTTCAGCATCACTTAGTAAACTGAACCATTATCATGCCAGGCACTGATGTCTGTTAGTTTTGTGCTAATGTGAAATGTTTTTGCATAAAGCCTAGGGAACATTTAGTTTAAACAGGCTTAGATCTTTAAAGAGCAGATGACAGAACTTTTAAGTTTTTTCCTATCAGACTCGATGGACTAGGACTTAAGAGAACAGAGAAACTGGATAAGAGAGGAGTGAAACTTCTTTTATTTATTCTTTTCACAGACGTATGAAAGATAGAAAGAGAGGATTTGAAACTGACTGACATGTTTTTTCAGGCACAAGAAGATGGGAAACAAACCAAGAAGTGATTTTACAGATTCAAGTCTTTTTTTTTTTTTTTTTTTTTTTTTTTAAAGAGATCTTATAAAAGGAGGAAATGCTGATAAAACAAAGGTAGCCTCTGGCTATGTTCCATATTTGAGAACAAAAAAACATTTTGTGACACATAATTTTTTTTGTGAAGTCTTTACCCTACTACACCCATCCATGATGAATTACAGAGTACAAGTAGGAAGATTAACAGAGTAATGCACAGAAAAAGTCTAAATCCTTCTCTTTGATTTGAAGATGGACTTGATGAACTTGAAGATCTTTTCTAACCATAATGATGCTATAAGTCTATGGAAGAGCACCTATGTSAATCTTTCTAGTGTTATGAGGCAAGGTTCACAGATTTACGTACAAAAGTAAGAACTGCAGGAGTTGTGGAAGATAATAGCAATTCTATGGCACCAAATTAGCCTGAAGACCTGAAGTCCACCCCTCCTTCACCAAATTACCAAAACCAACAGTCCAGTAATATTTTTGTTACATCTGTTGGAATAAAATAAAATAAATAAATGAGTTATATTAGGATAGCGTTAAAAGTTAAATTGGGACATAARCTTTCATGCTTCAAGTATAAAATACAATCTATTTGGTGTTAGGAAAAAACATTCCTCTGTGCAAAGGCTACCCAACGATTCTTTATTCCAGGCTTTTGCCTTCCTGTGAGGTATGTTGGCCTAGACCCTAGCAACAAAAGAAGTTWTTCTGTTTTGTCTTCCAACCCAAAGAGCCTCTTCCCAAACATTGTTAGCTCTCACTGACCTACCAAATCACACATAATGCCATCTTCTCTGATGGTAATCTATGCTCATTTCTTTTCATCAAACCCTTGAGTACCTCCTGTGGAAAAGAATGAAGCAGATTCTATAAGTCAAAGGGAAAAAAGAAAGCTTCAGTAGGGAGTGTTCCTTCATGTATTTCTTTATGTTTCTTGCGCATGTCCTGAACAGCCACAGTATCAAAGGAATAATTATCTTATCAACCCTTCCAGAAATATCATGGGACATTTCAGAATATAAGAAAGTGGCAGTATCACTAATATGGCCATAGGTTACCCTCCTTTCCTGGCCATGTTGCAGGTAGGCTGGGCTCAAGAATGAGGCTCTTTTTTTTGAAGTTCAGATTGTAGTTTTCTGTAAAATTAAAGATGGAGACTTTGCTCTTTCTCCCCCAGTTCTATCATGTTGCACTACAAAAAAAAACTGAAAGTGCATCACATCTTTCAGCCACAGCTCTGACGACTCAGAAGTATCTTCTGTAGACCTCAAGTACCAGAACTACAGATATGTCTGCTAGCAGGCCTCTGAAGGCAACTTCAGAGAGTAAAATAAGAACAGAAAGAGTGTTTTTCAGTCTTTCCCACACAGGTGAAATATCCAAAATACTTCCAGCATGAGACTTAGGACATTTCCTATCCTTGTATTTCACAGGGAAGGGTCACGAAATTTATTTAGCAATCATATGCTTTGAGATCCTCTGATACTCAGCACTGTGTAACCAAAAGTTAGAATGATTTCTTCACAAAACATAATCAGTGAAATTCTGTCCTGATCTGATCTCAGCAGGGTTATTCAGGACATTATTATTATTATCATTATTTCATGCTAAATATGGCTTTTCCCACTTGGTTGCACTCTTTCCATAACATTCAGTCATCTGGGAAGAAATGTAATTATGCGGATAACTCTAAAGTAYGTTGTACTTCATTAAGTAAACTTGAGTCTTGCTGGAATTAAATTAATTATCACTTTTTTATTTTATTAAATAGATTTGTCAGAGTCTCTTACGTATATCTTAGTTATGGGGAATATAAATTAATTAATTTAAGAAATGGAATATAGACATTTCAAAGTTTGTTTTTGCACATTATCAGTATTTTACTTGAGCTTTAGTTTAAACACATTAATTGTGAAAGATAAACCCTTATTTGACTAGAAAAAAGCAAGAAAACAGATGCCATCTCACTATTTGCTGTAAAAATGAATATTAAAGACATTCTGAGAGAATAAAAATATACATAAGAACTATAAACATGGTTAAAATGGTCACAGATAAATAAACATGGTCTGAGAATATAGGCAATTATTTTTATCTTCAGGAATACATGGGTTTTTACCCTAGGTAATAACTTTTCTACTTCTCTTTCCCATTGTCTCCTCCTCTCATCTTGTATTTAATTTTGAAATTCCCAGCTTCTATTGCAGATCTGCAAAAGGACTTGCATATCTGAAATTCTACTACGTTCTTCCAGCTATACAAGCTGGTCTAAGAAAAATATAATCTCCATATCTAAATTTTTTTTGGCATTTTTTTACTATCCGTAGGTGCGCAAATGCACATGCAAATTCTAGTAATTCACAAGAACAAATCCATAATTTTGGCAAACAACTGCTTTGCAACTCCATGTGATACTTCACCTTAATAAAGTAATCATAGGAAAAAGGCTCTACCAAGAATCTTAAAGAGAAAATTAAACACCACTTTATATYGATGTAAGGATTTTATCAAGATGTAACTAACTGTAAATCAACAGGAACCTTGGGAATCATTCTGACTTCTTAAAAGAGAGTGAGGTTGCCTTTTCTTTTATTATTTTTGCAATTAATCTTTTGTAAGGAGTCATTTATATAGATTGCTTTTCGTTCAGGTAATCTTAATCATTGTCCAATATTAATGATTAATTGTTGACTTAAGTTAATCAATTCATTGATTTGACTTCAATTATCTTAGTCTGGAGGTTTATGTTAATCAAATTTAGTTCGTTTAAGTAGAGTTAGTGTATTAGAATTTAATCTGATTTTGATAGATTTTGATTTATTATTTAGCTTTAAAACTTATAAACAAGGATAGAGAAGGGGTTTTTTTCCTACTCAAAATTGCAATACATTAACCCAAGGAAAAAACATAAACTTAGGTGATAAATTCTCACACTACATGTATACATAACAGAAATAGAAAGTTATATCCTCAGACAAACAAATCACATCTGACTAATCAAGGGGTTATATTCAATCATTTTGTTTACTACTTGAGTTAAAGAAACATTAAAACATGCAAGTCAGAGAGCATCAATAGTTGGATTCATCACACACAATTTCTCTTGGCTAGAAGTTAAGTTCTATCCTTCTCATCTAATCTAAGTCTCTATTAGCAGAGAGAAATAAGAAGCTTCTGATGTGATGTGATGGAGAAGGGGCAGAAATTTAATAAGAGTTGAATCCCCTTGTGTTCCAGCCAATTGACAAAGCTTATAGGGGCTGGGGGCAGCTGGACYCATCTCTTAATAGGTATACCAAATACTGGGGTAACTATAGGCCCTACTCTGGCAGTATCGGSTTCACAAACAGCCTATGGACTGTAGGTCCGATCGCTTTCAAAAGAAGTATTCGAGTTCACAAATAGCACAATTTATTCAAATGGAACATTTAGAGAACAGGTTTCAGATGTCAGTACAGGAAATTCTCTACTACAATGTGGGGTCTACTAGAGSGTGGAGTCCTACACACTGCCTAGTATACAAACGCACAATTATCACTCASCCCAGAAGATGGGAAATGGCTCTCAATCATGAGGAGTCTCTTAGGAGGTGTCCTGACCAGAGCAGAGGAAAGGGGTTCAGCCTGTCAATTGATCCAGAAATTAGGACTAGACTTACTTACTTCTTTCCCYTTTCCTCCATCGTTGTTTCCTCCTTCTTACCACCCTCCGTAGTTCACCTTTTATGTATTTTCTTTTATATTTAGGTGGAGCTTGAGTGACTCTAGTCATACATACTTACGCTATTGATTGGCTTAAAAAGTCTGCTGAGTTAATTGAAGATCTAGAGAGCATGCTCAGTGAGGAGTGGTTATTCCTTGGAAGCGGTAGCTTCTAGGATGGGGTTGTGTATGGGTATTAAAATAAGATTAGAATGAGGAGAAGTTTGAATAATATCCATTGGAATGCTAAGACCAGGTTGCCACCTCTGCAGGGAGTGCAAGAGGGTTTGTCCAYGGTGTCTTCCCTCTGCTCCACCCTCCATTCACTAATCAGCTGCACAGCACCACTAGGTTACCACCTCCGCAGGGAATCCAACGAAGTTTAGCTGTGGTGTCTCCATTCTGCTCCACTCTTTGTTTACTCTAGTGTGTGCTAGGAGGGCAGATTGTGTTCCCAAGGGAATTGTGGAGACATAGATTCTGTACAAACCAACCACCCTGGAAGTCTCTCACCTCAAGCTAGCCTCTGTAAGGCCATAACTTCTGTTAGGCCCTGATTTTCCTCTAATTTCCTTTATCTCAAACAATTCTTTCATAGCTTCCTAGAACAATTTACCCTATGCTATGAAAGCTGTCTAGTACAGGCAAGAGTATTGAATCTAACATGAACATTTCCTTGTCTTCATTAGTCATGAAGGGAGGATACATTATTAGCTCAGACTAATTATAATTTACCCTTTATAGAAAAGGTGGACAATGTGGAATCGACACCTAATATACATAATTTCCTAGAATTTCTTTGCTTTGTACAGAGTCGCATAATGATTAAGACTGAAAGGAACCTCTGGAGAACATCTAGTTCAACCCCCTACATAAGCACCATCACCTAGAACAGCTTGCACAGRATTGCATCCGGATGGCGTTTGAATATCTCCAGAGAAGCAGACAGCACAACCTCTCTAGATAACCTGTTTCAGTACTCAATAAGCCTCAAATCTATTGCATTCCTAGATGTTGGTTTGGAGACTTGGAAATACTGAAATATTATGAAAAAGCCTGCTTTTCTATTTCCAACTTCGWACTAAAACTTATGTAGATATTGAAATGACCTGTTTCTGCTATTTACCTGWTGAAAATCTACTTCTACTCATACTACAAGATAAATACACAGCACATTAAGCAGCCTGAGAAATCCCAAGATATCATTTCAGTAGGAACTAAGAGCTGACGGAAAATCAATAAAACCTGATCCTTGAGCTGACCTGATTGAGAAGACTGTTAAATGCATATGCTGTAAATATCTCTGGGTTTTCACACAAAAAGCTAGGACAGAAGACAGAAARAAAATACCCTCCTCTCTAGCTGATCCAGGTTACAATAAATGGAAAAACATCTAGAAGAAGTTGGAATAAGTTACTGGAGTTAATCCTTAAATTCTCCTTTCTGTAATGATAGTTACAAGATAGATAGGCTGTAATGACCCATGAAATACAAGTCTTACTACCATCCAGAATGACCAGAAACTGCAAAATAAAAAAAAAGTTAGCAAGATTTTTAAGATTTTTGGATTAGAGCAAAGGTCCAGGTAGTTYATTATTTTTATCTGAACTAGTTTATCTGTGAGCAAATGAAGACTGATTACTAGCCAAACTGCTTTTGATATTCTATAAATAACTGCTGTTCAGTGGCAGTTTGCTTGAAGAAAGTATCTTAAATTATTGCTTTCCTAGTAAGAAGATATCGCATTTAACTAAAATGCTGAACAGACCTTTTGCCATGTGCAAATATTAACATACTTTTACGCTGTTTTTTGAAGGATTAGGGTCAACTATTGAAGTGGGACAGGGAGGACAAAATGCAAATTGGCTTAAATCACTGAGACTTCTTGAATACATTAAGAACAAACAAAGATAAAGTAGTTACAAGTAATATTCACTGTTCATGTACTAGTAGAAATATAGCTAATATGTCAACTTTCAAGCCAGAATACAAATTCATGTCAACTGTGATTACAATCAAGAGCTGCAATAAGAAAGCAGTATTTTGCTACCTGACAGCTTATGCTAATGTATATTTTGCATTTAAATGCTATTGCTTCTTTCCTGTCTGCTCTTTCTTCCTTGTCAGGATGCAGGTAAATCCTCCCAACAAGCAACACACCTGATAGAGGTTATCACCATAATGCCCCATCTTAAGAAGTCTTCTCTCACTCCAGAGTGACACAGTGATATTTTTAACAGCTTGCCACAGTGCCAACAAAACGCATACTAGAGCCTTTGTCAGCTTGGAAACTATCATCATGGACAMGGAATTAAAGTGAATGGAATAGTGTCCACAAGTTTAGAAATCAATGAATATCTCTAGAGGGACTCTAGATGGTACAAGGACTACCAGTAACCACATCTATGTCACTCTCTCCTATCTACTTAATTCCTCATTTCTTTGGTTCTAACTTTTCAGGGCACATWACAGCTTTAGGTAAGGCATAAGGAAGAGTACTCAGAAAGGTCTGATATTCAGTGGGGCTCTAAACAACTACATTTACAGAGGAATATGACCTTTGAAAGTTGATCCTCTCCAGTCTTGTTAGAGATATGTGTGGAAGTAGGCTTTTGTATTGTAGCAGCCATTTGAAGTGATGCACCAATACCTGCAGCTAAAATGTGACTGTCTTTAACCTAAGTCACTGAAGACTGTGACATTCAAATTATCTGTGGATCAGGCACTGAAGAGAGTGCATAGTACACTGACTGTATCAGGTTATATCAAAAGTAGATTAATATTAGGGAAATAACAGTACAAATTTAGACCAAAAAGGAAAGTGATAATTGTCTGTCAGGTATTATTTATATCCTTCACCTTCTTTAGATTTCAGGGGTTGCATCCAGGTTTTTCATTTTCACTGGACATAGAATTTTAAATTGACTGACATGCAATTTCTCTTCATTGTCAGCATCCTCTGTTATCCTAAAGCAAGATGCTTTGAAATCAGCTTCTGACTTGCTTAAAATTCAAATTCCAAACACCTGTTTTCTCATTCCTTTCCTCTGTGAATGCATGAGAAATTTCACCAGTCAGTAATCCACAGAAAAAGAAAGCAATAGCAGAAGGTGCTGACAGAAGAGGTAAAAAGAGTTATTTTTTGGTTGGTTAGGGGACAAGGGTGACCTGGCTCCTGAATTTCACCTTGTTCTAAGCTCAGAAACTTCCCTTTCTCCTCCCTGTCCCTCATACAAAATTTATGTTTCCACTGCTGCCAAATGCCAGTTAGCTGCAATCTGTATGAGAGCTGTAAACTGGGTGCAAGCAGTGAGGTGCAGTCATGGGAACCCTTCATCCACTTGATTTGTGTGAGTTATGAAGCCTACTCTGACCAGAGAGGTTGAATTTTGYAGTGTAAAAAATCTCTCATGCAGCCTGAGAATATTCATGCATAAAAAAGCTAATGAATGCAATGATTCTTACAATAACTTGCAACTACAGGTTCGTTTGTGTTCATGTGAGTAGGATGGCTGCCACACACTTAAATGTCAAGAGGGTCTTTTTAGGGTTGCAAATGGATATGAAGGAAAGTCTTTTAGAAAAAACAACATTGCTACAATTCAAAATAAACTAAAAATAAATACATGCATACCTTCATATAAACAGAATTAATAGAAGGATGTAATAAAGCAAATAGAAAATAAAATATTACACATTATGTTAAGGAATAAGTAAGCACCCTATGAAGCTAATTGCAATATATATTTTCCCTCTGATGGATGGTCTGTCAGGTCTTCAGTGAATGGGATGAGCTTGTGCAATTGAAAATATAATTTGTCCCTTAGGGTAAAAACTGTTGTGTGAAGACAGAATGAGGCAGTGCTCTGATTAGAGACATTTCAAGCTGGCGTTATTTGTGCCCATTAGCAGCTGGAGGAAGAAAAGAGTCTTAATTAGCAAGAGTGTTGGAGGTTTTTAAAAATAAAAGTTGGAAAACTTAGTGGCTGACTGAATAAATTGGAAATTAAAATACTGTTTTGTTTTATTTCTGTTTCCTTGTGAATTACCCATGCCATGGGAAAGATACTAAAACAGGCCCACGGAAGAGGTGGTGTTTCGAGTCTGTTTAAGTATAAACTGGAATTGATGTTATTTTCACTTCCCCCTCTACTCATCACCAGTTCTCATAACACTTGATTCCAAATACTGGGAATACCCAGTCTCAAGCTCCTGTGAGATTTTAGTAGCATTCAAATGAAGATGCTTATTCCTGTTTGGGATTCACCTTATAGACAACATGGTACCAGTGGAACCAGGAGTTTAAAAGTCCAGAGTAATAATTGTGAAATCATTTATAGATTTTTGTGTTCTTTTTCCCACCCAATTTTCTAATTCAGTTTCTATTAAATATATTCTAGAAAAGAGTTGCAAGACTGTGATTTTTTACCATATACATATTTAATTTCTCGATCACTTGTAAGCATCCTGCTCCATGAGATACTCTATTTTTACTGATGAGCTAAGCAGTATGACTTTCCAACTTCGGGCACTGGTTAAAAGAAAATTCACATTTCTCCTGTGTCAGAGTATAAAAATGTATTATGCTTCATGTAGATCAGTTTATTTTAATGCATTTCATAGCAGATAGGACTTCAGATGTTACCGAGAGCAGAGACAGGAAGCTTAGTGAAAGATATAAAATGGATGAAGAATTCACAGAATTCACAGAATATTTAAGGTTGGAAGGGACCTCTASAGATCATCTAGTCCAACCTTCCTGCTCAAGCAGGCACACCTASAGCATGTGGCACAGGGTGGCATCCAGGCGGGTTTTGAAGACCTCCAGAGAAGGAGACTCCACAACCTCCCTGGGCAGCCTGTTCCACTGCTCTGTCACCCTAACAGTRAAGAAGTTGCTCCTCACCTGGAGACGGAACTTCTTTTGTTTCAGCTTGTGGCCATTACCCCTCGTCCTATCACTGGCCACCAGTGAGAACAGCTTGTCCCCTTCCTCCCTGCATTCTCCCTTCCTGAACTTATACACATTAATCATATCCCCTCTGAGCCTTCTCTTCTCCAGAGAAAACAGGCCCAGCTCACTCAGCCTCTCTTCATACGAGAGAAGAAGCCACAGCCATGTAACTGGGTGGCCAGAGTTCAATAGTGTCCTCAATGACAATAAGTTAATTTGAAAGAGTATTGTGAAAGCTCACAATATTTCATAGTAGGATGGAATAACTTTCATTAATTTCATAGAATCATAGAATGCTTAAGGTTGGAAGGGACCTCAGAGGTCATCTAGTCCAACCCCCCTGATCACGCAGGGTCACCTGGAGCACGTGGCACAGGGCTGCATCCAAGCAGGTTTTAAAGATCTCCAAAGAAGGAGACTCCACAACCTCTCTGGGCAGCCTGTTCCAGGGCTCTGTCACCCTCACTGTCAAAAAGGGTTTTCTCAAGTTCCTGTGGAACTTTTGGTGCTTCAGCTTGTGGCYGTTTCCTCTAGTCCTGTCGCTGGCCACCACTGAAAAGAAGCTGGCCCCCTCTTCCTCCCTCCCTCCCTTGAGGTATTTATACACGCTGATCAGGTCCCCCCTCAGCCTCCTCTTCTCCAGGCTGAACAGGCCCAGCTCCCTCAGCCTTTGCTCATAGGGCAGATGTTCCAGGCCCCTGATCATCCTGGTAGCCCTGCACTGGACTCTCTCCAGCAGCTCCACATCCCTCTTGTACTGGGGAGCCCAGAACTGGACGCAGTACTCCAAATGTGGCCTTACCAGGGCTGTGTAGAGGGGGACGATCCCCTCCCTCRACCTGCTGGAGACGCTCTTCTTAACGCACCCCAGGATCCCATTGGCCTTTCTTGGCCACCAGGGCACACTGCTGTGTCATGGCCATCTTGTCATCCACCACGACGCCATGGTCTCTCTCTGTGGGGCTGCTCTCCAGCAGGTCAGCCCCTAATCTGCACTGGTGTCCAGGGTTATTCCTCCAAGTACAGGACCCTGTACTTGCCCTTGTTGAACTTTATGAGATTTCTCACCGCCCAGTCGTCCAGTCTGTCCAGGTCCCTCTGGATGGCAGCACAGCTCTCAGGGCTATCAGCTACTCCTCCCAGTTTGGTATCATCAGCAGACTTGCTGAGGGAGCACTCCAGCCCTTCATCCAGGTTGTTAATGAATAAGTWGAACAGGACCGGACCGAGGACTGACCCCTGGAGGACACCACTAACTACAGGTCTCCAACTAGACTCCGTGCCACTGACTACCACTCTCTGCACCCTGCCAYYGAGCCAATTCYTAATCCACCTTCCTGTCCACTCATCTATCCCACACCTTCAGAGCTTGCCCAGGAGGATGCTGTGAGGGACGGTGTCAAAAGCCTTGCTGAAGTCCAGATAGATGACATCCACCGCTCTGCCCTCTTCTATCCAGCTAGTAAATTCACCAAGAACAGGAGGCGAATAAAGGTCAGCTTTCCCCAAGATCAGGTATGATATATGACAGCAAGGGAAAGCCAATTTAGTTTAAATAGGGACTACCCTTACTRTCCTTAATGTTTCTGAAAAACTGCACTTCCAATATTTTGAAATTCCCTAGTTTCCATACGTGTTTTTGTTGTTGTTGTTTGTTTGTTATATCTTGCTATGACCTAGGAGAAGATACTAAAAATATATTCTGAACTAAGTGAGGATATGATAGCTTCCTTGTGCTATTTCCAAGCCAACCAGGCCAGAGAGGCTTGTCCAGCTCATAAGAAAATCATTTTGAAAAACTCACAGTAAAATGTTTAAATAAGCCAATGTTGTACTAGTTAACATATTGAGCAGCTTCGTATAAAGAATATAAACTTTACTTAAAAGAATTTTGAACTTGTGGAATTGAAGTAGTATTTGCAGTCTTGCTAATCTGAGACTTAGGCACATTTTTTATCTGAATTTCTATTCAAATTTTAAAAAGTGAAAAGCGTAGTTTTTGCGTTCCTTATGTCAGGCAGCACTTGCTTATGTAATTCATGCAGTCAAGCACTATTCAGAAAGCATGTCATGCATTTTGAAATTTCATCTATATATTTAATAACAGAAGTAACATATGGCACTTCAGAAGGAAGGCTTTTTAGCTCAGATAGCACTGCAGAAAAGTTTTGTATCCTTTTTACACATGACACTTTAAGGACCATGTAGTCAAAATGCAGAACAAGTAGATGGAGGAAGACAAAAATAAGAGGTTCAGAAACCTGTGAGGGTGAAGTTCTGCTTTCAGTAAATAGGCGGTATTGAAAGTCCCTCTGTATGTCTTCCAGAAGAACAGCAGCACTACCAGTAATAGAAGCAGATGAAGCAAGATTAACCATCCACAAAGAAATTCGATGTCAGAATATTTCCCTAATATGAATTTACAGCTGTATAAACAGCAGAGCAGACTAAGTAAGTATGATGTAATGTTCCCTTCATTACATTAACAAAATAAAATAAACATCTATTAGGAATTATTTCATGGATTTATCATCCAGAGAATAGTTATCAGACCGTACTATAGGATAAACAGCATATATCTATCGTATCTATCGTATATTTATCATGCCAAGAAATGTCCTGAGGACTTCTTCTATCCTCCTATGACCACAGAAAGCATAGCTGAGATCTGATTTTTTGCAGTCATTAAGATCAGACTATGCAATCAAAGGCATAAATGGGTGCACACATRAAGGAGTGCTGAGGCATAGATCTCAAGGGGTCCCCAGTAACTCCATTTGAGTCTCCAGAGCCCTGAGTCAGCCCTGCCCTGCTCAGTGCAGTCTGGCCTCTCTCTTCACCAATCTCCATTTCCACATATTTTCCTATTTGCTGTGCACGAGGCAAGGGAAGATCAGGAGGTCCAAGGGCTGCTGGGTGGGCTGGGTATCTCAGACCATCTCCTGGAGGGACTTACAGTGCAAGTGTGTTTGGGGCTCATATGTCCGGCTACTATAAGCTAGGGAAACTGGGGACCCAGGGCCTGGCTTCTAAACAGGCTGCCCGTCCTTCCATGTCTATGGCCAGCTACTACACATTGCATACACATATATGTGTATATACACATATACACACATATACACATTATATATATATATATACACACACACAGACATGTGCACATACATAGATCCACAAATATTTCTCACTAGTAGGCTTTCATCCAGATCTGCTAGAGAGGGGAACATAACAACGTAACATGATATTGTAGCATCAACAGTATTGGTGTATTTGAATGCTGTGTTTTCTGTCTTTTTTTTTTTTTTTTTTTTTTTTTTCCCCCACTTCTGCATAGCTGGCAGTGTATAAGCATGTATATACATACTGTGTGTACCTGTTCTTGTGTGCCTGTTGGGAACACAAGGATAGCCTTGCCACTGGCTGGACTTGGGAAAAAGGCACCACAGCAACCTCATCTCTATTGGGATATTGGAGTCAGCAGCTCTTAACTGCACTGGTTTTGCCATTGTAGAGTAACTAACAAGTGATTTCTTGTGCTGCAAATCAAACATTGATATTGCAGTAAGCTGCTTAATAAATCCACTGATAGACATTTCAGAATTCAGCATTAGATCAGCATCACCATTTAAAAAAATGGCTGCAAAGAGCTTGAATTTATAGCTGTGACTTCTCCATGGAATTTGGTAAGCAACTCACTATGTTGATAATCCTCATGATTTTATCTCAAAGGTCCTACAGTTTGAGAATTTATTAGATCCTAGCTCCAGCTAAGGACCTAAGCTAGGAAACCATTTAAATTATGCAATTAATAGCAGAATATCAGCTTTTGGTTAGAAATACATAAAGCAAGCTTCTCCCTTCAAGCTTAAAAATATGAGTGCAGAAGTCACAGTAGTCAGAAAATAAAGAACTAAAGATATTTCTTACTTTCAGGATGCTTATGATTATGATGTCATCCTGGAGCCTGGAGCACTTGGGTGATGCTCTATCTATCTCTTCATTTCAAGTGTCAAACCTCTTCTGAGCATCTGGACATTTTTTTCTTCTCTAAATTGCTAGGCACTTGTTACCACTGTCCTGCTGAGAATTGATTCCTCGGTGAAAATCTCCAGTTCTGAATAATGCAAATAAGACAACAGTGTAATCTGTGGAGCCTTCCAAGCCTTATAAACCTCTTATTTAGGACTGTTATTCTTTGTGATGGATAGTCTATTTACTTAATTAAATAGGCCTGCAGTCTTTAGCTCACTTAACCTTACTCTGACACATTGTAGTGCCAACTTCCATTGCTTCCTCAAGGTAATAACCTTGCTGGTTTTATTATTCAAACAGTCGTTGCTATGTCTTATGTAGGTTTTTGTTTGGGATTCATCCCTGCCTTTAAGGCTTTACAGAAATGGGCTACCAGGGAGTGCTCATTGCAGCTGCATGCCATTCAAGTGGCTGCATATGGGCTGTCCTGAGGAAAGTAGCTCCAGAATAATCAGAATTACTTCCATGTTTCAAATACTACATAGCACAATGTAAGAGAAGATTTTCAAAGGCACTAAATAGCAGCCAGAGGGCTAAAAATTTCCCAGGGGAAAAAAAAAAAAAAAGCCACTGAGAATTAGAGGTCTGACAGACACAGCAGCCTTTGAAAAAATTCTTCAGTATTATTTTAAATTGTCTTCTAATTTTCCATTTTATAAGACTAAAATAAGACCAAAGCCTCTTTTCTCGTGCTCCAAACTTTGGGTTCAACTGAAGCAGCATTTTACTGTTCTCCAGATGGAAATATTTGTCACTTTGTTTTTTTCTAAAAATAGATATACCCATCACACTCTCTCAGAGAACATGTATATACAGTGTATACACAAAAATGGTTAATTACAACAAACTAGCTTGAAAGAGACTGTGTCATATAATGAGCTTCTGCAGAAAAGGAGATACTCACTGCTGCTGATTCTTCAAGGCAAAGGTTGAGTAAATGAATGAGAGAAATACCACAAACTAAAGATTATTCTTCATAACAGAGTGGGAACTGAAATGTCAACAAACTTTTTTTTTTTTTTTAGGAACTTAAGGAAAGATAGATGAATTTTCTTCAGCACCTAAAACACAATCTGAGCCTCAAAATTCCCTAAGAGTTAGAATTAAACCTAAAAATAAATTAAGAGGCCAAATGATGTGGTTCTTATTTTAAGGAATGTCTCCCTTTGTGTGTCCTTGCATCTTGAGAAAACAATAAAGGGTGCCCAGTTTTAAGCAAGTCCATTTACACAGATACATGGTAAATATATAAGTTTATCACACATATCACAAGATACCAGACTCTGGTATGCCCTAAACTCTGAGTGTGATGTAAAATCCATCAGCTCTTCCAAGCTGAATCACAGAATCTTAGGAATTTCCACTGTAACTCACCTGGCGTTTGAAGTCTGGCATGATAGATCTTTTGCATTCATGCTGTTCTCACATGCACAGTGTCTTCCGTGTGTCYAATCTTCATCGCCCAGAGCAGGAACAATATTATTTACGATGACTATCGGTGTCAGAATTAAACTACTGTCTAGAGGAGCCCTGTCTAGAGATATGTGAGAAAGCACAGCACTTGGGGGAAAAAAAGCTGAATCTTGAGCTTAGTCAAAAGCACAAATTAAAAGTAAAGACAGATTGCAAGAGCCACAGCTGTCCCTTCAACAGCTGCTGCTGGAAACCTCTGAATGCTTCAATGATACAAAAAAAAAAAAAAAAAAAAAAAAAAAAAAAAAAAAAACCACTCCATTTTAAAAAGTGATTTAAAATAGATCAAACTTCAGATCTACTTAATGCCTCACTGGTGTGAATGACATGAGGTAAAGCTTCCTGTAAAAATATCAATGAACTTTATTTTTGAGCAAGGTAACCATATCATTCCAGCATGTTGGAGAAAAATGTAGCAGAGGTAGGTTCAGCTACTTTCACAGTGCTTAATATCGCAGAACAGTTGGGCGCCATTATTTTAATTATGTGAGATCTCTGCCTGAGCTATAATTAGACTTAGGATCTCAAATATGATCTGGGTTGCTTGCAGACACAAGCATGAGTGTTTATTTTGCTATTCTTTCACCCAACAGCCCTGCAAGATTCCAAATGATACCTAAGGACATTTATGTTGTGATCTCTGTTCCCCCTGATGCACCATGGAAAGAAGGATCCTATAAATACTGTACTTGTCGTTCACCTGAATACAGATGTACTGAGAGCAGGGACCACAGCATGCAGCACATCACAGCCTGAACTGGTGAGTTTCTCTCCCTGGTGAGAAGAGACCAGGAGGGAGCCCAGCTTGGCTTCCAGGCTCATGTGGGACCTGGAGGGCTCTCGTTCCCCTGGGGCAGGAGCTGGGTAGACACCAGCCATCTCTAGAACATGTCATGTCACTGGTGCYTCAGTGTAGGTAATAAAGTTCAGCCCTTGACATCCCCACTACAAGGGGAGATTAAACATTGGGTCCATACATAGATACTAACATATAAACACCTATATTTAAGCCGAGCTTACTCTGCAGCTGAACTATATCTTACCTCCAGGAGCCTAAGCTGTCATTTCAACATACTTTCCAGGGTAAATCATAAGATTTAATTGTGAAAACGAATTTGGAAAGTTGAATATCTTTCTCTGCTGATATACTGTTCCTGAGCTTCTACAGACTTCAGCATTTCAGGGAAGAGTTGTCCAAAAACATTTCTCTGGGGATATAATTTATTTTAGAAAAGTATCAAACTTATACTAGATACTACATAGAAACTTCTACTTGATACTAGAAAAGTATCAAATTTATTTTAGAAAAGTATCAAACCAAGAACTCTATGATCATGGGCGCTTTACTGGCCTGATCTACTGTACATGTGTGGAGCTCTGCTGTTCCCATGTACTATAAACACAAGTAACTACTCACTCATCAGTTTAAGACAGGATTTAGATTTTAAAATAGTCATGTTGATAATATAGGATCATTGAAAGACAGTTAGACAGTCTGTTCTCCAAACAGATAGCCTAAAGCTTATCCATACCAGCACATGGGCAATTAAGAATCATTCTCACCCTTACCACCATCCAGAAATTCCCATGCTAACATAGCACCTCGTTTACACAGACACTCATCAATTTGTAACCCTAGGTGTCCTGAAAAAGATGCAGACCTCAGCCTGATATTTAAAGTATTTGCTTCTACTCAGTTTGCAGCTCTAAAGGTGTCAATTAAAAAGTCAGCAGGGTATTAAGATGTTGCTTTAGATTGGTTGCAGTGAGAATCTATTATTAGTTATTAAAGCTTTCCAAATGGCTGCTGGAAATGATTCCCCAAGTAAATGCCAGAAGCTTCATGAAATTACCAGATAAGTCACAGAGAACCAGAACTGTGACATTATACACAGAAGAATTTTGTAGCTAAGTCTTTTAGGATTTCCCTTGCATTTAAATGAGGACTTCTTTGTACCCCTGTATATATTTTAATGGTTGTATATATTTTGTGGCAACTTACTCAGACTGATGAACCGTAAGTCAAATATATGAATTTCCTTGGACAATCATATCATGATAGAATATGAAGATAAARAAATAAAACTATTAGTTCCCCTATTCCATTTTCCTGTCTACTACAAAATTGTTCCCTAAAGTGTATTTTCCAATGCTTCATCCAAAATACTTTTATATGACCTAAAGTTTGAACAGCTGACCACTGCTACTCTTGTGATATTTTACCACAGCTTAATGGACTTCAGATTTAAGGAGTATTTTTCCAGATATTCAATCTTGTAGGTTTTCTTTTCCCTTTATAAGGTCTGTTTTTAGCATACATGCCATAACTAATTGAAAAGTTGGTCTAAGTTGTAATGAAATGTGAAAAACATTCTAAACTGGATAAACAGAAGGTTTCTTCATGTCACAACCTTGCCAAATGATGCATTTTCCCTCTTAGTGACTTAAAAAGAAAAGAATCTACTGTTACCAATATTTTGAGCAATTTTTCTGGCTTGAAGGAGAAGGCACAAATTTTTCAGATGTATCTAATGACTATAACAAAATAAAAAAGAAAAAAAACAGACAAAAAACAAAGAAGACCCTGACAACTCTAGTGTCATTTAAGTAGAATACACTCAGAAAAGTCCTAAGCAGAAATCCTGAAAGCTGTTAGCTCTGTTGCTGTGTAAATCTGAAGCCACAATCTTGGGAACCTACCGTGTCTCTAAGAAAGCCTCAACTTCAACCCATCGATTTTTGTTGAGGCCCCAATTTTCTCAGAATTCAAGGGTGTCTGGTTCATATTTCTTTGTAAAGCTACAGAAAAGAAAGGAAAGGAAAGGAAAGGAAAGGAAAGGAAAGGAAAGGAAAGGAAAGGAAAGGAAAGGAAAGGAAAGGAAAGGAAAGGAAAGGAAAGGAAAG
>NW_020455614.1:279103-289135 GCF_003342845.1 Nothoprocta perdicaria
AAAGGAAAGGAAAGGAAAGGAAAGGAAAGGAAAGGAAGAAAAACTGAATACTCTATAGAAGTTTTCAGTAAGGAAGTGTCTGTATTTCTTAAAATCTCAGTTGGAGTTCTCATGTCACTTCAGGACTGCTAAAGACGTGCCATGCTAGTAAGGGTAAGAAATGGCTAGAGCTTTTTTGTGAGTGAGTAGGGAGAATCCTGTCTACTTTGGCAAAAACTACTGCATAATATTATGCTAAAGAGCACCTTTTGTAACAAACATAAAAGTGGGATTAAATTAAATTAAATTAAAATTTTATAAARGAAAGGTACCTGAGTATTGTGTTACAACTGCACCTCATGAAACATTTCAGGATACACATCCCATGACAAATCCCTAGACTCCTCATTGTAGATGGTATTGCCTACCCTGCATATGTTCATCCTGTTTAAATGATTTTCTTAGTCCTAGATCAAGCATCRCAGGTTTAAACCAAGCTTTTACTTTACAATTGTTCTTAGAAAACCAAAACATGTGAGATTGGAAATTTAAAGGCTAAATTCAGCTGAAGCTAATATTAAGGTATCTTAAAAACACAGGCATTATGCAACTGTTCCTCCTTATAAATGAAGGTTATTTTGTTATTTATAGACTACTAGCTTTTCTCTCTGTGTCACTGTGATACTATTGCCTTGCTATTTTTTCACTGCTTTTCCTGATTTGTATCTTTACTTCCCTCCAGTTTGAGCTGACTTGTCTTTAATTAATATTTTAGTGGCACCTTGGATAAAATGGTTCCTAAACCGTGTTTAATCATTGCAGTAATTTATCTTTGGTATAGAAGTTAGAGGGTACTCAGTGACTTCAACTCATTTGTGCTTTTTGGAAGAGGATGTTTGCTTTTAGAGTCTCTGAACAAAATTTCTCAGGGGTGTTTTTCACAGCAGCAMAATTTTTACATCCTTTTTTTTGCACATAGTAGGATATTTCATGTCACAAGATGACATCAGTTTTCTGACCCATCAAGTGCCCAAAAGCCCCAAGTCCTGTGCAATAACTATCAAATATAGCTCTATTAGAATAACTCTGCACTGCAGAAATCACAGCTGGGGAAATGTCTTGGAAGAAGAGTCCATGGACTGTGCAGAATGGAAATATGTGCTGGGCTGGGACACACAACAGCCTGGGTAGGCAAAGGAAACACCAGAGCCCTGGATATGTACAGTGATATCTCCCAGAGCTTGTTCCAAATGGCCAGAATCAAAGATGGAGTTACAGCTTTCAGTTTACACTAGCAGATATGCTTTTTCATCTGTGCTGTGCTGGCAAGATCAGCATCTCCAGCAAGATGATTTCTGTGTAGAGGCACTGGCAGACACTTGGGGAATGCTGCTGTAGTGGAAAACATATTCATCCTCAGGAAAAAAATCTTTTCTAGCTTGGTCTCTCTTGGAGACTAACTAGAATATCCTTACTAACCATTAACCCTGGACAGAAAGAAGAAAAGCTTATACAGTAAACTGCCCATTTTTATTTTATTAGACCACCTCATACATGGAGAAAATGAGGCATCTGTATGCCGTATCAAGGTTTGTGTGCCTGGCARCTTATCTGTACTTGTAGCTGCATCAGGTAGGTCTAATAAAAGCTGTAACCACTCTCTCCAGACCTTGGGCTGTTTACATCCCCAGACCTTCACGCCACAGCACCGCTGTTGCAGCAGCAATGTTGTTATTGCCTTTGCCATATCACAGTTGAGGCAGCTCAAAAAAAATCTCTGCACAGATCTCACAGGCTCTGAGAAAAATATCACCTCCCCTAATCATGTTATACGTGAAGCAACTGGAAAGGGCAAGAAATTGTCCTAATTTCATGGTTTCTGCCACCTTTGATTACTGAAAGTGTCATTAAAAGTGGGTCAGTTGTGTAGGCAGATGGACACAAACCCACAGTGCTAAAAAGTTTGGCTCTTTCCCCGTCTACTGTCAGCCAGAAATGGCTAATGCAAAACAGCGAGAGTGCCTCGGTGGCCRCGTATGGTGTTTCTGAATCCTGCCTGGGTCTCCTGAGGGCTCTACATTCACCTCCTCAGGATTCCATTTATCCATCCCCTCCAGCAAAGGTGTTAAAAGAGCACATGCTAGCATTGCAGATGCTCTGTTCCTGCAAAATATTATTCATTCATCTTTTCAGAAAGGGGAAGTATTGAGAGAAAAAATGAAATAATGGAAACCTTCTCTTTTTTCAGCTCTTCTCAATTCAGCTTAACTCTGTCTCTGAGCCCTCCCAGAAGCTTCATGTCACACTCAGGGCAAGGATGAGGGTCCCTGACCTGCACAGATGATTCAGAGGGAGTTTCCATTAGCCCAAGCCACATCTGTGTCCTCGCTAACAAGTGCTGTCCCATGCTTGCAGTGAAGTCAGGGAGCAGGTAGAGGTGAGCTGCCACCTTGTAGCTCTGCATGCAGGTTCCAGGCAAGGCTGGAAGCTCTGCAAGGGCTGCCTTGTTTGCCACAGTGTCTCTCAGCTCAGGGACTTCTTACTCCATGAGACCATGAGAGTTAGGCCATTTTCTTTCTCAGTTTTCTTACACCCACATAACTCTCCGCCTTTTGAGTAATCAAGAAATGTCACCGCATCATGCTGCTTCCTCTGCTGTCTGCAGAGGAAATGGGAGTCTCCCCCGTGACAAAGCAGCTCTGCTGTAGCCACAGAGAATGTGATTTTATAGCCTCATTTTTTGCCTGAAATGTTCACAGATAGCAAACATTTTTACAAGTCGATCACTTCTACTGTTTGTTAATGTCTGGGAACGAAGCTGTCATGACGAATATCTTGGTACATGAATTAGCCCCTGATTTGTCTTCCTTAAGGGCCCTAGCATTTTGAGAACATACTTCAGCTGAGCACATACTTTTCTACTTAATCAATCTGTACATAATTTCATGGACAAATAACTCATTTTCCCTCTTGTGCTATATGAGGCCTCAGTTCCTACCTCAGTTACACTGTGTCCCATTTCACCTGGATGCTGCCCATGGAGAGCTCACAAATCCCATCAGTTTTCCAACAAATTTTGTAGAATGGTTCTAGTTTGCCAGAAGAAATCCCCTACTTCCTGACAAAATACAGCCTAGAAGTATGAGGGTTTGTCTTYGACTTTCAAAGAGAGATTGGTTAAAATCTGAATATCCTGAACATTTAGTTTTTCAAAATATCTTGTGACATAATCAGGACAGTCTACTCATGGACCACTATTGTTATTCTCTTGTCTTCCTTCTCCAGCATGCTTTTTATGAGCTTTTCAAAGAATGAAGTAAGTACTTGATGCAGATTTCTGTAGCCTTGCAAAGCTATAGCAGCCATATTTAGTTATATTGATTGAGAAACTGACTTTTTAGCTAAAGTAGGATAATTTWAAAAAAATGCATACAATCCAGTATTGCCTAATCAATAATCTAGATTCATTCTTCCTCTGATATTGGATCACTGACACCATGTATTTTACCTGCTTGACAGTTATACCATCCATTTTAATGATGCAGTACAAGAAACACTGCCTCCAGTGCCATTCTTTGTATATTGCAATGAAGTCTTTATAGGCAAAATACAACTAGAAGGCAACATTAAAAATAACTTCTGGATTTTTTCCCTATTAAGTATTCATAAAAATCTTTTTTATTTTTTTGCAAACACAATCTGTTTGCATGGACTTCAACTGATAATAGAACTGTTCCTGCACTCTTCACTGGGTCAAAATCCCCACAGACCAACTCGACTGACTCATTGAAAATAGAGATCTATATGGGGTCATTATGAATTTTCATCATGTAGGCCCTCTATTACTGCCTGGGAAAACTCAGTGGAAAAGAATTCGTTTAAMCAAACTAGAACAGCTCCTGTAAACAAGTGTTTTGTTTTGTTTTGTTTAAATTAAAGCCAGTTGCATTTTTATATACAAGATTGAAAGTGAATCCTAAACCCAACAAATTCCTACTCYTTTGTATTCATATATAAATTGTTTCAAATTAGCCAGTCTGGCTGCTTCTAAGGAAAAAAATGCAGATCAAAAACCCATGCACTATGTTACAGGAGCAATGTGTCTTTATGACTGAAAACGGAGGTTTGTAATGGAAACTGCAACTCATTCTTAACTATGCCAGTGTGAGCGTGCTGTTCAAATATGTATGGTAAAAAAAGTTATAAAATGACAAGACTGCAAAGTTTACTGCAGCAACTGTGCATTAACAGGCAATAAAGCACACATCATTTATAGCAAATTCACTTGGTAATAAATTTCAACACTTACTGCTATTTTATAGCACCTATAATGAACGTGAAGCTGTGATTTGCATTCAGATTACTCACATAAGAAGCAATTCAGGAAGCCATGCAGTGCTTTCATGAGCAAAAAGACTGGTTCTCCATCGCTGGTTGTGTAGAAATTGCACAGAGGGATAAGCCTCAGCTCCTCAAACACTTCCAGCCACGCATAACTCCCCTCTCTGTTAATAGGATGCACTGCACACCTTCACATTCATAACAGTTAAATTGTAGTTACTGCTGGAACAGCTCATCCTTCCTGAAATGAAAGTCAGTGCAACTGAATACAGATCTGCAGAACTGCTAATGAAAGATGGAGCTGTATAAAGATATACAGAAGGTATTAAATAAGAAATAATAAGCACACTAGATTGTTCATCCAAGTCTGTGAGTCTAATTCAACCTAGAATTAGACTTTGCTTCACCTAGTGGATTATGTCAGTCCCTATCTTTATGTTCCCGTTTGGATGCTTCAGTGCCTTGCGGATGAAGGCTTCCCACTGAAGTTCAGCTGTCGATGCAACTGTGCTGGCAATACTCCACCTCTACACCAGGTCTCTCCACAGGATGCTGGTCCACCACCAACCTTATACTGAAGAAAGATTTTTTTTGGACTACATCTGTACCACAAACCCCAGAAATGTTTTTCAGTTCCCAGAACCCAGCACACAATGCAGCTGTCTCCCAACCTTACTGCGCTCAGAGATGTGGGCACAAACCAGCTCCTGCTGCTTCCATCCCGCTCCCSAGCACACACAAACCAGTCTGCATATGCAATGAGCCTAGCAGGTGGCACTGGGCACTGAGCAGGTCTCAGTATAGGTAATTAGTGGAAAATACCATAATGTAGGCACAGCTTCCAAGAGATGAGCTTTGAATCCTTTTATAGGATTTAGATCTCCAGTCCATTCCCTAGCTGAATATGTCTATTTCAAAAAAAAAAAAAAAAAAAAAAAAAAAAGTTAAGTCAAGTCAAAAGATTGTCTGTCTACTATATCCCGCATGTCAACAAAACAGACTCTAATTTGCAAGGCTGTTTTAGACGTACAGCTTGTCATTAATGACTACACATTTTCTGCATATTGCCACAGAGCTGCCAATAGCTCATTAGAAAAAATTTGCAGTACTGTGGACTTATTCTGCTTTAACTCGCATCATCACAAATGATCCACAGAAGTGAAAAGAACATATAAAAGTGGGATGGTCCATTTTTAAAATTATGGCTAATAATTACTGAACACATCAAACTGATATGTTACACCACCCTTGATACCATGCATCTGTGAGTATTTGACACCTGTGTGGAATCTGGTTGACTTGTGACCCTATGTTATTAGGTAACACAGGTGCTGTGAAGAAGTGGCAGAAGAACAGCCAGAGAGAGGTCTTGATGGCAGCTAGTACAGGTAAGTTTGAATAATATGATCTACAAAAATGTTGTTCATAACAAAGGTTATTTGCTCTTACAAATTGCATATATGAAAAGCTGTCCTTATATCTAAGTAAGTGTGTGAGATTTCCCCTAGTTATAATAAATTTTAAAATATGTGGTGGATAGTATAAGGACCAATGATAGTCACTGATACGAACTCCTAACACTTTCTTCTCTATATTTAAGTAGCTTAGCAGAGATCTGGAAACTGTTATAGAAAATGTAAAAGGCTTCAAGAATACAGAAATATTACATGATACTGTATAAGAGGACTTTTCCTCTTCAACAGGAAGAGCTTCTATAAATATATCAGCAGTAAAGAAGAAAACTAGGGAAAATGTTAGTCTGCTGCTGAATGGGGAAGGTGCCTTGGTGACAGCGGATACAGAGAAGYCAGAGTTACTAAAAGGCTTCTTTRCTTCTGCCTTTACTGCTAAGGCTAGTCTCCAAGAACTAAAAAGTCCAGATATAAAAGAGAGAACCAGGAGAGAGGAAAACTTTCCACTGGTCAAGGAGGATTATTTAGGCAAACTGGACATTCATAGATCTATGAGTCTAGATGGGATGCACTCAAGAGTGCAGAGGGAACTGGCAAGAGCTGTTGCTCAGCCATCCTCCCTCATCCTCAGGAGATCATGGAGAGCAGGGGAGGTGCCAATATCACTGCAGTCTTCAAAAAAGTCAAGAAATAAACTACAGGCCATAAACCCTCACCTCCATCTCTGGAAAGGTGATGGAGCAGCTCATCCTAGAAACTCTAGGCATGTCAAGGAAAAGAAGATGATCAAGTCAGCATTGGATTTACCAAGGGGAAGTTATATTTGATCAACATGATAGCCTTCTACGATGGGATGATTGGCTGGCTGGATGATGGGACAGACATGGATATTGTCCACCTTGACTTCAGCAAGGCTTTTGACACTGTCTTYGATAACATCCTCATGGGTACACTCAGGAAATGTGGGCTAGATGACTGGACAGGGAGATGCATTGAGGACTGGTGGAATGGCAGAGCTCAGAGGTGAGGCCTAGTCTAGTTGGAGGCCTGTGGTCAATGGTGTCCTCCAGGGGTCAGTACTGGGCCCAGTGCTGTTCAACTTGTTCATCAATGACTTGGATGAGTGCACGGAATGTGCCCTGAGCAAGTTCGCGGACTCCAGCAAGCTGGATGGAGTGGCCAACTGTCTGGAGGGCTGTGCTGCCATTCAGAGGGAGCTGGACAGGTTGGAGAGTTGGGCAGAGAGGAACCTCCTGAGGTTCTACAAGGACAAGTGCAGGGTCCTGCCTCTGGACAGGAGTAACCACAGGCACCAGTACAGAACAGAGGTTGACCTGCTAGAAAGCAGCTCCACAGAGAGGGACTTGGGARTCCTGGCTGACCCTAAGTTAACCATGAGTCAGCAGTGTGCCCTCGTGGCCAAGAAGGCCAATGAGATCCTGGCTGCATCAGGAGGAGTGTTGCCAGCAGGTCAAGGGAGGTGATTCTGCCCCTCTACWCAGCTCTGATRAGGCCGCACCTGGATGCAKTTCTGGGCTCCCSCAGTATAAGCCCCTAGAGAGGGTCCAGTGTAGAGAGACAAAGATGATTAAGGGACTGGAGCATCTCTCATATGAGGAGAGACTGAGCGAGCTGGGCCTGTTTAGCCTAGAGTAGAGAAGACTAAGAGGGGATCTGATCAATAAGTATAAATACTTGAGAGTTGAATGTAGGTAGGACGAGATCAAACTCTTCTCAGTGGTGGCCAGTGATGGGACAAGGGGCAATGGGTATAAGTTGAAACACAGGAAGTTCCATCTCCATGTGAGGAAGAACTTCTTCCTTGTGGGGGTGCCAGAGCCCTGGAAGAGGCTGCCCAGGRAGGTTGTGGAGTCTCCTTCTYTGGAGATCTTCCAAACCTGGATGTGACCCTGTGCCATATGCTCTAGGTGTCTCTTCTTGAGCAACGGGTTGGACTAGATGATCTCTAGAGGTCCCTTCCAACCTTATYGATTTTGTGATTCTGCGGTTCTTCCTCTCTAAAGTGTTGTTCGTTTGGATAGAAAAYTGGAAAATATAATGGAGGAAAGAACGTAATTTAGAAATAGTGCAGGAAAACAAGGTGCTTGAGCTTGACAGTTTTCTGGCCCACTCAAAAGGGCTGATCTTTGCCACTGCCAAATCTAAGAATCAGTCAGAATTTTTGGACTGACACATTACTCACTGAATGCTCCTTGAAGGCTTAACAGATCACCACCTCCTAGGGGGCTTTCCGTATCTGAGTATGTGCCTGTTGTCCCAGTTACCAGGCAAAATGTGCTTTCATAAACTATGTATAGTGTATATTTATATATGTGTGTGTAAATATATATGTAAGAATGATGTCTGAGATTCTTGTAGAGGATCATTTCAATCATACTTATTTCAGCATTATATTTTAGTCATTTCACCAACTATTCTGCATGTAGATAATGGTATGTGAGTTTATTTTGAAAAATAGTGAGAAATTCAAAGTCTTGTGGAAAGCTGGGTCATCTGAAACTTGTTCCTAACTAGAAGAAAATGGCAGCAATCAACTAGTATTCAAGAAAATGAAATGGGCTTTATATTAAAAATATGATCCTGGATACCTGTGTACCTGTTTCACCAGAAGGTGTATAATCACACTTTTCAAATTAAATAAAACATTTGCATGGAGAGATAAAGCACTTATACAGMATGGACTAATGGAGCAAGATATTGTTGATATTGTCTTATAACCYGATGAATTCAGTGCATTCTGTTTTGTGCTTTCCTCCTCTCCCCACCATTAATAAGGTTCTTTCTGTTTTGTTCTAATAAGAACATCCTAATAAGCATAACAGATTTACTAAACTGGATGGGAAAAACAGTTGCATATAATGAATAGTTGACTGTTATTCTGTACCTTTTAGAAATGAAACAGTTGCATATAATGAAGAGTTGACTGTTATTCTGTACCTTTTAGAAATGTGTAATGGGCAGCTTGGATGACCCATGGCAGTCTTATAAAAAAACACTCCTCTCTTTCCTAGAATTAAAATGATCTCCCAGATGCTTTCTTGCTTTTCCTGTGGAGCGGGRTCACTGAGATATCACACATCATTGTGTGGCTGTGATCTATCATCATTTGCAATTATTTCAACATTTTAAATAAACATTACCAACTATTCAATTTCTTGACTTTACAATTGCAGGCAACTAATCCCTAGCTGTTGATAAATTTAGAGGTTAGTATTGCCAGCACAACCACACATAAGACATAYGTGAGAGAACTCAGGACAGTCTGCTCCAGATCAGGCTGGCCCATATCACTTGACCTTGGAAAATATGATATGAATCACGATGACTTCTCTTTCCTGGCCAACCTCTGGGCTGAGATCAGATGCAAAGAGTGCCTGTAAAAATATCATTTGGGTGGAAATCTCCGTTAGCATCCAAGGATGGTGCGTTATTGCAGTCATTCAGTTGGAAGGACAGAACCTGATTCACCAGCGGGGATTTGTCTTCTCAGCACTTCATGCACAGTGAATACCTGGTTCTTTGCAATAAGTCTACCTCGCTTAGCTTTTATGGCACAGTCTGAAAATAGTTTTTTTCAGGAGCACTCATACTAATTTCAGCTTCCCCAGCTCTTTAAAAGTTTGACTGAACCCCCAAATGTGAATAAAAAAAATATTTTTGTGGTATATTCCAAAATAAATGAGTACTAGGAGCAAATCTTTATCAAGTACTGATTATCAACCATAGGAAAGATTTATCCCAAGGTCTGGATACAAAAACAAAGTACAGCACAGTGCACTGTCCAGGGATGGTGATTTCCAAAGGAAACTAATGATATGCAGTCAGAGAATTATTAGTTGTACATTAAAGGCAAGAAAAGTGCATTATATCCTAAAACATGGATATGGCCACACTAGCTGGGAGAAATGACAAATATGCTTCACAAAGAGAAGTGTGCATATTGCCAGGTAAAAGCACTAATTGGAACTGCTGTTAGTGAGTTAACCTGAATTCTGCTTGAAAGAACATTCAGCTAACAAGACCGAAACCTGACAACAAGAGTGGAGTGGAGACACAGGCACTGGTGTAAGACATGCTAAGGTGGAGATGATGCGAATAGATGATATCTCTTGGTCATGGGCTTTGGTATGTTTTATGGAATTCTGATTTTTCACACTTCAGGAATCTTTTGCTATTTGACACCATGTTAAAAAGGTCATAGGGGTATGACAAATCCAGCTTTTGCATTAGCTGCTGGAATGAGTCATCACAGATGATGACAGAATATTTTCTAAAAAAT
>NW_020455614.1:289240-304553 GCF_003342845.1 Nothoprocta perdicaria
AAAAAAGAACTTTAAGAAATCATATGTAAGATTAAAGGTTTCAAGGCTCTCACTATATCACCATGTTCCTTCAGGCACATGCTGTCTAACTTCACTACGGCACAGTCTCACTTCAGATCATTAAACATTATCCCAAGGTATTCACTATAATAGGATTTAGCAACTTGTTGCTCAGAATAATAAGTCCTATTTTGAAATGTACTTCAATATTTGGATGTTTGTGGAAAACTGTGGAGCACATCAGWCTTTAAGAAGTGTTTTTAAAGAAAACATTCTAGCATTTAACACATACATTTTCATCTCTTATGGAGCTAAAAAAGGCATACACAGAGAGAAATGATTATAATATGCAAGTCAGCTTTGGGTGAGACTTGAGTCTTGTTCTASCTCCTTTGAGAGATCTGTTTTGAGCTAGAGTTGTAGCATTGCTACAGTGAGGTCAGGTTGTATTCCATGCTGAACAACTTCAACCAAAGTTTTTCTCCAGAAATAGTTCACCGGGCGAACTGCACTTTTTTTTGTAAGAAAGAAATTCTTCCTCCATATATAATGTTCAGCCTGTTACTACTGTGCAGTGAAACTGTAATATATTAATGAAATCTGAAAATAGTCTTGAAGTCTCATGTATTTTTCAACATACTGAAATGTGTCCCAGCATATTTTACTAGCATATGGCACTGTCATTTTCCATCAGGTGAAGAGCAAGAAGTGAGGGAAAGAGTCAGGCTTTACTCCCACAAGCATTACAGAAACAACAGCTAAAATTAGAAGAGAGACATTAATTGCATTCAGACCAGCCCCTTATATCACCATTTGATTTGCCATAGAATCATACAGCCCCCAGGGTCCTCAAATCCCACTGTCCATTTTCAAACACATTTTAAATTCTATTCATGTAGGAGGCTCAATCAGAAGTTTAGCTTAAGTGTTATATACTAATAATCGCTCCTGAGCACAAGGATATTTCATGGTTTCTTTTTTCTTCATGCTACTAAAAGCCTTGCATAGAAATTTCTCCCCTCCAAAAAGTGAGGCATCAGACCACATTTAGTATTTATATCTAATTATAAAAAGCTGTTTTCTCACCAGGGAAGAATGAGTCAAGACAATTGAATGAATCCTTAACATATATTTGATACTTTCTGCTGAGTAGAATGATATATTGTCTTCATTTATGTTTACGTGAATGAATGTATTATGTAGCATGCATTTCTTGAGACTTCATTTTCATATTGATATGTTAGAGACTGAAGAATGACATGTTCGATATTCACTGTTTGATAACATTGCTATCTCAAACTATATTAGGTATTGGAAAAATATTATTATTATTATTTATTATTATTATTATTATTATTATTATTATTATTATTATTATTATTATTATTATTTTATGTTTCATTCCTTCTATATAGTTGATATTCTAGTTGATATGATTATGTTAGCTGGATTTAGTTTTCACACAGATTGTCCTCAAATTATAATACATATATATTCCATTAAGCAAAGCTTTTTATTATTTTTACCACATAAATAAATGATTCAGCATTTTCTCTGTGGCATCASATGAGACAAAGCATTACCTATGAAATATAATGTGAAATTTGTATAATGGACAGGGTTGTTTGCTTGGTTTTCTTAAATGCAGATGGAAAGATGTACAGATGAAATTAAGGGTGTACAAGAAAAGTATAATGACAAACTGCCCCTTATTTCAAGAAGTAAGCCAATTTTATTAACAGAATTCATGAGAATATTTCTCCCATAGGCCTATTATTGAGTTATAATATTTCTTTTTCTTTACAGAATTCACAGATTCACAGAATATTTAAGGTTGGAAGGGACCTCTAGAGATCATCTAGTCCAACCTTCCTGCTCAAGCAGGCACACCTAGAGCATGTGGCACAGGGTGGCATCCAGGCGGGTTTTGAAGACCTCCAGAGTAGGAGACTCCACAACCTCCCTGGGCAGCCTGTTCCACTGCTCTGTCACCCTCACAGTAAAGAAGTTCCTCCTCACCTGGAGAAGGAACTTCTTATGCTTCAGCTTGTGGCCATTACCCCTYGTCCTGTCACTGGCCACCAGTGAGAACAGCTTGTCCCCTTCCTCCCTGCATTCTCCCTTCMTGAACTTATACATATTAATCATATCCCCTCTGAGCCGTCTCTTCTCCAGAGAAAACAGGCCCAGCTCRCTCAGCCTCTCYTCATACGAGAGATGYTCCATTCCCTTAATCATCCTGGTTGCCCTTCTCTGGACCCTCTCGAGAAGCTCCACGTCCCTCCTATACTGGGGTGCCCAGAACTGAACACAGTACTCCAGGTGCGGCCTCACGCACCTTTAGACATATTTCTTTTCACATATTTTTCACTACAATACCTCAAGAATTTCTGTTTTGTTATATTGCTTCCTCCTTTTGTTATTCACACTCCAGTAAAAAGGATTTGTAATTTTGTATGTCTGGTGATTAGGATGCCGTTATTTTGATGAAGAGGAAGGTATTCTCATTGATTTCTGCATCTATAAACAAATCAAAAAAATAATAATCCAGATCAAGAAAGCAAGGAGATTTTAGGTAGTTCTGATTCCTGCAAAATCCCTCACAGTAATTCCATCCACTCTCTTCATCGGATATTATATCCTATTATTCTATGCCAGAAAAGATAGCTATTGGCCACAGTCAGCCTCTCTGATCTCTTTTACTCTACCTCCGAGACAGCTCATTAGCTCTACCCAAAGTCAGCAGAGAATAGTCTAGATCCATGGCTTACCAGATCTAAGGTTGACAATATCCTCTTCAAGTGGGAGCCTTGACTAGATGAACTCCAGTGATCCCTTCCCACTCCATTTCTATCCTTATATTTATATTGTACATATGAGGAAAATAAACATCATAGAGGGATRTGCTGAAGTGCACTGTACTGGATCAGAGGAATGGAATGGAATAATTTACTTAGCTAGCTAAAAGTCACAAAAAGATATTTGYAGAGGCTACGAAGAGAGAACTTAATATTAAGAAGAAAATCTAGTGTTTTCCTATACTGCGGACTGTTTGGTCAACAGTAGCCCCTATCTTCAGCTAAAGATTTTTATGCATTTCAGATATACTCTATTTTTTTTTCAGGTTTGGTTCCTATAATTTCTTTTTCATCTATAAGTTGATATTGTCTTGATATTRCAAGCAGGAATAAAACCACATGTGAGGGATAGGCATAAATGAAAATGAACATAGATGAGTGCCAATCCTTATTGATGCCACTGAAATTAATCTTCATTTCATTTGTGCAGAGATCAAACAATGAAAAATATATACTATTATATATACAAATAATTTAATATAAAAAAGGAGAGATAAAAAAATGGGGTTACTGCACAAATCCAGAAAGTATTATGTATATATACCTCAGCAAAGAAAACAAAACATTTTTMTCTTTAATATTTTCTTTCAAGACTATTCACTTTTGTGACAAACATTAAAGGCCTGAGCAGAAGTAGTAATATGAATACAAGTAAAAGTATATACAAGTATATATAGACAAGTGTAAGTTGCTTTGCGAGCCACCAAAAATAAGAAATGATAATTACTTATTCAGATTCATCCCACCATGAAAATTTTTAAACAGTAGCAGAGATAACTGATTTTATTGTGCTTGGTACAACCTTATTTATGAGTAGTTTTATTGTACTGCTCTCTTTGAATTTTGAAATTTTTCAAAAATACRGTCTGTTCTATCTCATTAAATGCAACTGAAGAAAAAATCAATAGTTTTCCTAGATATCATGTCACAGCATGAATCTCTATTTCATTCATTCCTCCCCAGCAAAGGATATTCAGTTATTCCTAAAATGATCTACCAGCCAGTCTCAGAACAACTTTTTCACAAGATTGAATAGCCATTACTGGGACAAGCAACTTTGCTCAGTGAAGTTTCTCAGGTTGTGTAGAAGTGTTGATATTGGATATTTGATGGTCTCTTAAAACAATCCATAAAAGCTTAAGGGTAATTACACTTTGAAGGAATGTTCCCACAGGTCTCATAGAAGCAAGAGAACTAGAACAATACGGATATATTAAAATGCAATTTCCTGACACCCTTTCAAGTAATAGTGCTATATTTACATATATTTAGAGGTTTTTATATTTACATCTTTTTAGAGGTCTGCTTAGGACTCAGAGGAATTCCATTTCTATTGACATTTTGACAAGTATATATTTTATAAAAAATCTACGTGAAAACTCAAAATTTCAGAAATTCATTGAAGGATAGATACAATAATAACGTCAATAGTAATGTCATCATGTGCTGGCTAGCCCTGTGTGAGGTCTCACTTTGGCTACAGCAGTATCATCGTGATAATATTTTCTCAAATAAGAGCACACTATTTTAGACAGTCAACGGCTCTGGCACAGTGTTTAGTGTTGCGCAGTTTCCACTTTAATGGGTACCAAGGCTAAGMACATGGCAGGTCTTAATCAGTATCTCAGAGCTCAAAATTCTACTAGAGAGTCCAGACTGCTGGTATAAAGTACAGCTATGAGAGAGATACAAAGGATGCTAAAGGGGTTATGAAAACGGCAGTGTACTTTGGCCTTTCATAGAAGGCTTAGAAGTTAAGATTATCTTAGAAGCTAAGATTATCAGCCAAACATAGATCCAACCACTTCTCCYTCAAAAGGATGCTAACAGAAGAAGAATCAAAAGAAATGGCCATATATGATAGAAGGGCAAACTTTTTGCCTGCACATCTAGGACAAACCACAAAACAAGATAAAAAACAAGATAGTTTAGAGAACCACTGAAGATAAACATAAAGCTTAAGGATAAATTTAGTTTGCCAAGAAACCAATGACAAGTTTCGGCATTGGCACTATCATATTAGTAACGATTAAGTTTTATGTTAGTGATTAGACCATTAAAGTTCTCATCTGAAATAATAATGAGATACTTTATTTCTTACAGCTTAACATCTGAAGCTTGGAAAAATTAAGCCCTCACAARCAGACCACCCATAAGTGTTTCTTAATATTTAAATCTTACAGAAGTTGTTGAGTTTTCATCTAGGGGACTTCATCTATTATCCTTATGTCAAGAATATCTAACACAACTAGGACCAGAGAAAACTGGCATTATCACTTAAAAGCTTTGATGTAGAAATATGGCATCTTCATTTCACTTTTAATAAAACAGCTTGGGGTTACAAAAAAAATTATTCAGGTTTATTTTGACTAATAAAAGCAGCTCCTACTAGATGGCATTCAACTTCTATATTCCAGTTTCCAAGCCATGCTCTTTCTACTGGGTTGTAGGCTCTTCTGGAGTGGTAGCACTCTCATTCTTGTCTGTTGAAGCTGTCCCACTGTGCACAGAGAAAGGTAAATTAACTTTATGGCCTGGTGCATTTCAAGGTATTCCTCAACATAAGAAATAATCATTTCAATTTTCATCCTCTTCTTCCTCACAGAAGTGGACAGTGGCTGTTATTCCTCACTGCTGCATGACTGTCCAGACACCAAGATTACCACTCAGTGCAGGAAGTGGGGTAATAGAAATATTTCAGTGATTCCCAGAAAGAGTAAGGAAGAGGACAGTCAATCTTCATTCCCAAAGCTACACTGTAAGGCCATACATTTGTGCCATTTTTTTTTCTTTTTGAAAGAAAGGACTAATTCCTGCATTTTTTTTTAAAGAAGGATGTCAAGGTCACCAAAGGGTGATCTCAAATAGAATTAAGTGCTATAATCCAGAGAGAGGAAAGATTTTATTGCTGTATTWATTTCCTAATGGTTAGGTCAAGTTGCTCCTTCCTCATAGCATTGCTGTTTGTGTAAATTACCACTGGGGAACTCAATCTTCATATGGTTTCTGTGTGTTAGTAGCTGTACTCATATTGTCAGATTTTTGCCAGTTTCCTAAGACTCTTTTTTGGGATAGAGAGAAGTATAGCTTACCAACTGGTAGATAGCAGACATTACAAGTATTGTTTTGCTTTTGACAGAACACTGCTAAGGGCCCCGGTTTAACATTAATTTCTGTCTGAAATACTTACTTCTGCAGAGATTGTTCATGCACCACTGAAAATGAACTTATCAATCGGTTTTTAATGCCATGACTGAAGCAGAAATATATTCTTCAAAAAGCAGCTCATTCAAATCTATATAATAGGAACAGTAAAACTTCCCTTATCATCTGCCTATACAATATGCCAGTTCTAGTTCTCGATGTCACAGAGCTGCTCTGTTAAAATCAGTGAGAACCATTCAGCTTAAACATGAGTCAGGCATAGACAATCATCAGAGAAACTGATAAGATTAATTCCTCTTTTAGTGACAGAAGAGTTTCACCTTACAAATGATATTGGACATGGGATGAAATGGAAATGCAGGATGCCCTTGAATGTGTTCATAAAAAAAAAGAATATGGGATTCAGGTCAATTGCTCTAATACAGATAGTCTCCGCTAGCTATTCCAGGAGCTGTGGGGCTCCCACAAGTCCTGTGTCCTGTGCCAGACTTAAGTGGATTTCTCACACTCTTCAACCTGGGGTGTTCTGTTCAAGATTAACAGATTTAAAATTAAGTTTTGTGTTAAGTAGGTAAACCAATGAAAAGCAGCTTTCCATGGACGATTCTTAATATATTTGCCCCAAATATCTGCACTTTGACTTTCAGAAAACATTCACATGAATTTCCTAACCAAAATTTGAGCCTTATAAACCAATAAAAATAATTTTATTGGTACTATTAAGGGGCCACTGGCTTTGTATTAACCTATGTAATTTCCCAGGATTTGTCTGGCACTCTCTTAATTTAACCTGATTTTAGCATGTTTTATCTGTGACATCAGTTGTCTACTGGTCAACTGACTATATCCTAAAGAGTTTTAGCTACAGCATAGCTGTGTGCAACTACATGGCACTATACCTACTCTTAACTAACAGACTGTAATAACATATATTTATCCTGTAAACTGTCTATGATCCTAGAATTAGAATGTATTGTAGGAGAATACAGGCATAGACAGATACTAGAAGTTCCAGGACTGTAAACAGAAATCACAGCGGTCAATTGCTGGATGCTGCAGGAGAACCAAAAAAAAAAAAAAAAAAAAAAAAAAAAAAAAAAAAAAAAACAGGTAAAATATGGAATTGCAAACAACTCAAGCTAAAGCAAGTAAGCATATTGTGTTAGAAAGGGTATAAAAATAATCCAAGCAATCCAGAGGTTGAGGAAAATCAATGTCATATTCTTCACAGCAAAGAACTTGGGACACTGAAGACTCCTTGAATAATCTACCCCCAACTTGCTCCTAGTGGGTAAAGGGAGGCTACTATCACAGTATAGCAGAGGCTAGGTTAACAGCAACTTAAGCAGAGGCTTAACAGCAAGTTACCAACCTTTTAGTTTAATAAATTTGTAATTTTAGTGTCATATGGCCCTGTTTACCAAAAAGCAGGTACTTCCACTTCATGAAGAAAATAATTGTCACTGACACAGGTAATATATTGTTCAGTTAAAATTTATCAAGTGAGAAGATGCATTTCTTAAAAATGTCTTCACTCATCCCATGGAAAGCATAATGACATAGAGACCTCTCGCTATGCCAGAAACTAAGCAACTCTGCTACTGAGCAGCCAAGAGCAAAGGGAATTCTGTTGTGGCTTGGTGCCAGCCCAGTGTTTCCCATATTGTTCTCTGACTGTTAACACCAGAAAGTCAAGGTCAGGTCAGTCAAGTGTCGGACACAGCAAACGTCACTGCAAATATTGGCACCTGTAAAGGAGGATGGAGCAAAGTCAGGCTGTTCAGACTTATTCCACAGACCAGCATAGTAAACAGCTGAACCAGAAATATGAAGTTACAAACGGAGCCTGAAGCCAGATCTGTAATCCTCTGTAAAGTCTTACCGTGGTTCCCAGAGGTGCAGTCAAGAACAGGAACAGTTACACTGTTCTGGTACAGTGTATTTCCTTGCCCAGGATATCAGCTCTTTCTGTTTTACGTAGTCTCCTTTTTTTCTCAGAACTACAAACACAGATTTCCTTGAGAGTTCTGCTCAATAGCTATTATTGTTTGTATTATATTGCACATACACTGGAAAAGGAAGTAAGGGCACTTCCAATGCACTGATAAAAAAAAATAATAAAAAGATACATTCTGTGCAATAAGGAATGACTTCCTACGTCAATGCATAATTGTTAATGGACAAAAGAGTTTCACATGACCAAAAAAAAAAAAAGAAAAAATATCATTTCCTTTATTTCTAAAAAAGGGTTTGTAAACACTAAATGAATGATTCTGATGCCTAAACATTGGTATAAATGCCATTTGAATTGCCCTAACACAATTCAACACCTCCACACCTGTATTTYACCTGCATTATATCAGCCAGTTCACCAAGGATATCCTTGACACCCTAGAGGAATTCAAATGGAGAGACACATCAGTGCATAGGCAGCAGAATCCTTCCCCAATTCTAACACCATCATCTGAGCAAACAGTTTTCTCGATAGTACTGTGATCTTTGAGTCTATAAAAACTCTCTTAAATATACATAAGGTGGTATTCAAGTCTACCATGAGAATTATAATGCTCTATTCATCGTGTCTGCTGCATTTTGTTGCCCAGAAATACTGATCAGACGAGACTTAAGAAAAGCTGACGCTTTTACTGTGTTATTTACTGTTGATGTCTCCATGAGAAATTATCATTATTTGGAGGAAAAGTTATTTGTGGATTGACCTTTGTATGAAACTCATTTGCATAAGAAAACATTAATTCTTTCCGATTTCTTTCTCTGTATAGCTGTATTTTCTCTATGCAGTTTGGGCTATTAAAAAAAAAGGTGGACCTGAATTCTTCCTATGCCAAAAACTTAAAATATGGTGAGCAAAGGCAAATTCCTCCATGAGTMACAGACCACACGGTTTACCAAGGTAAGACGCAGCGGTATCATGTTCTTGGTGTTGACATTTTGGACTAAATTTAACCATGTAACTCCACTGGAAAGGACTGCCAAGCTAGAGATAATTTCTTGCTTGGAGAAAAGTAAGGAATCTTACTTATTATGAGCACACATTACCTTATGTGTTTCTCCTTTTGCAAAGCTGAGTTGCCCTAAATGGCCTTTCCTGATTGTTTGCCTCAGACTTTATTGTTCCATCAATCATTCAAAATGAGATTGTTCAGTTACAAGCAGAGCATGACAGAATTGTGTGGCTGGGCTAGGACTTTTTATAATTCAAGACAGAAAAAAAATTCTCATTTCCATGTAGGTGGTGTGATCAAGCACACAGCTGTGGGGAGTATGAGGAGCCATGTGAGTTACCAGCATCAGCTAAGCCCTGTTTGCAGGTAAGTGGTAGCTATTTTCCGATTTGAGCTCTCATCGCACCCATGACCTCACACAGCAGACTATCGCGAAGGAAAGGAGTTGCCAGAAGATCTGTGCCAGATTAGTTTCCCTGCTAACAACAGGAAAAATAAGGCATTGAGCAAGCTGCCGCTGAGTCATGGCCTGGCTCCTGACCCACTCTGGAGCTGCTTTTCCATGGCCTCATGCTCATGTTCAAGGGAAAGCTCTGTGTCATGAGGCAGACACCTTGGTGACTTCCACAGTGACTCTCAGGCAAGTTTCATGTCACGTCCATGATTGTGAAGATCCATGGATTTTCCATTATTCCTGCAGTTAGCTACTCTTCACCCTCTCAGTGCTGCCCATTCTACGGGTGCTGGGGTCCATGATCTTGAGATAACTCAAGGCCTTCAAAAGCATGGAAGGAATGAATTTAGCCAAATGAAAAATGAGAAAAGTCTTTACCAAAAAATGGGAGTATAGGCAAAACATGTACTCTGAGTAGCAAACTCACAGAGGAGCATAGATCTGGCAAGCCAGGAACGTAGAGGCTACTGCAGGGTAGGAGGATGGAAAGAAAAAGGCCCAAGTCTGGAAACTTTGGACATAGGGGACATGAACATGTAGTACAAAAGTTAAGGGAGGCAAGAATGAAGTGGAAAAGACAGAAAGGGGAAAAACAGACTAACTAGACTGCTTAAAGGAGAAAAAGGTTTTCTCATTATCAAAATCAATGTCTTATTTTATATTTTTAAAGCTAGCATTCATTCTGATATCTCTCAGATACTCAGAGATGCAGATGATGCAGAATGATGTGACCATTTGCTGTTCATAATGAAAGAATTTCCCTCAAAAATAAAGTTGCCTAGCCCTTTACTGACTAGGTAAAACAGCATAGGACTGCAGAAGAGTTAGATTGCTTTAATTCATTAATTAATCTATTTATTTATTTGGTGTACTTTAATCTCTAGTTGAACCAAAATTTCCAGAACAAGTCTCAATATTCAACTCTGACTAAAGTTTTGGAATTAATTGTCCTTCCTTCTAAGAACATTTTGTTTAAAAAACAGGGTAGAAATTTTCCAGACTGAGCTGTATAGGAGAAATTTTTTATTACACAAGGCAGAATGACATATGATTGCAAAAGTTAGCTCACGACTACTAACAGAGAAAAGGATAGGGAAAAGGATAGGATTAATATATATAATTTATATCTCAGTAATTTCAAAAGAATAGTATATGAAACTTGAAATGTGTACACAGGTCCCATGCTTTCCCATCAACCCTTCAGCTGTAACCTTCTTAGGACAAGATTTGTCTCTCTATATATTGTTCCTAACTAATTTGAACTCCTGTAATATAATCAATCATTACACAGTGGAATACACAGAAATGTGGTCAAGAAGAGAGAAGAAAAAAAATGGTCTGGTACTGAGGGTTAAAAAGTGAAGGCAGGTGGAATTAATCTAATTATTAGTATCTTCAGTGGAGAAGTCTCCATCTGAACCAGTCAATCAGTGTTGTCTTTGCAGTGTTTTTCAGGGAGGAAGCRACACCCCCAAGAATGAATCATCTTATTATAACTGAAGTACTGAAAACAGGCACATCCAAAAAATGGTTAATCTGACCTACTTCTCTCTGCTGACTATAAAAGGAACCCCCGCTGGCAACTTCAGATTTAGAGAACTACATGTTAGGCACCCAAAGCCAGTTGATGTAAATCCCAGACACAGAAACACCCCAGCATGGCTGCAGACCACCTTTGTGCCAGTGTTTCTCAGTGAAATCCTCATGCAACAGCCCATTTTGCTCCTCCGCATTCAAAGGAATAAATATTTCATGTCCAGGCAGTTAATAACCACTGAGAATCCAGGCAGTTTTATGGCTAAATTTAAAGTAGTATTTTAGCTAGTCTGCATTCATTTTGCTCAAAGTATTTATATAACACATTAAAAATCCAATGAGATTCTTATCTGATAATTAACATTCATTCATACCTTTTCCTACACAGATTGTTGTCAAATAGCTGTAACCTAAAGACTGTAATTAGCTCATAGGAAATAAAATGCTTGATGAGCTGCTTATAGATGAGCTTGTTTTCATTTGTTTTGTCTTTGTCTAACACTCAAACGGTTCTAGCTCCTGAAGGTGTTTCCAAGGGATCAGTCAAAACCTTAATGAAAAATCATACAGCCAGTGTTACCAGTGAAGAATATCACAAGGAAATGAGGTGATGGACAAAATCCCCAGATCACATGAAAGTACGAGAAGCCAAAATCAGCAGGACAGTTCCCACTTCTTAGAAAAGTACATCTGTTTGCTCCCACTGTGCTACAAAGAAACATTTGACATGCTTGTTACATTAGGACTTTTTCCCCTTCTTGGCATCTCTAGGAAGTGGTCAGACTTAAAAAAAATCCACCCTTNTAGTTTACTATGCACTTGTGTCTCTTGGATGATTGAGATTTTAGCAGAACTAAGTTAGCATTTTGTTTTAGCTTTGCATATGCTCTCAGTTTATTACTTCACAGATTTCTTTTTTTTTTTTTTTTTTTTTTTTTTTTTTTTGGTATGGTGACAGTTTAATAATTATCTCCTTTCAAAACAGGATGCTCTGCTCATTACAGTTTTGTGAGCTTAGTCTGACTAAACTGAGTAGTGGATTTTTGACTTCCTGAGAGGAGCTCTGCAGGACATAACTGTAGTTGCTATTAAGTAGTATTATGGCCTCAGAACAGAGGTTGCCTATTACTAAGGCTAAGGATTTGTTGCCACATTTAAATCAAATTCTTTCTGGAATCATCTCTAAACACACAGCACAGCCAGAATGAAAGCAGCAAAAATGGGAAAAGATACTTTTCCTCTGTGTCCTCAGTTACTTTATTTGGTTGAAATGGAAAGTTCTTTCCAAAATACTAATAACAACCTACCATTATTTATATAAGAGAAGTCAAAATAGCTAAGCAGACAGTTAAGATATTCTTAGATTATATTTAATACATAATCTCTCATCTGGCATCTGAGCTGCCTTTTGTTAGGCATTATATCAATATATACAATTAGGCAGAAGAATTCCAGCCTACAGCCTGGAGTTTGTTTATCTCCTATCTGCCGTATCTTCCTCTAGCTACCATGTCTTGACCAGTGATAAAGCTTTTTGAATTATGTGGCAAGCATCTGGTTTGAGATGTTAGTAATTTTTCAGCTGGAGACAATGAATTAAAAATCACAGGATTTAGGAACCCCAAATCTGTATTGTCCTTGACGACTCTACAGACGATTAATTTAAATTCATCTCAGGGGCAGTTCAGTGCTTGCCTCTGAAGTAAAGATTCGCTCGAGTAAAGACTCCTATGAGTTTATTTCAAATATTCATTAAGCTTAAAATCAAAACAATTTTTATATCATTAAACAAAAGATTGCATTATTGATAACAGAATTGAAAACACAGTTGAGAGAGCATGACCTCAATGTAAAACTTTAAATAAATCCAAATCTAATCTTTACATCTAAGACACAGGGTAGCTGTGCAAGCAGAGGGCTGTGTCCCAGGGGTGCTTTCTTTCAGGGCAGATACACCCTTCCCACTCTGCAGTGTGGCCCTCCCCACCCACCAGCTGCTTTTTCTGGGGAAATCCAAGCTTTTGGTCTTTTTATAGGAAGAGAACGCCTTGTTCTCTCCCTTGGTTTTCCCTCTGACTTCCCTTCTGCTGCTTTCATAACAGGAATCCAGTTTCAGGATTTGTATTGAGTAAGGCTGCAGTGATTCACACTTCCCAAGTCTTTGTTGAGTTCCTTTCTGCTCCCTGGGAGTTCCTCAAATTTACATTCCTATCATTCTTTTTTACAAAGTACTTTCTTCTGGCTTGACTGCCACTTTTTTTTCCCCAAGATTAAAGAATATTCAAAACTGTTACAATTATTTATAGGCAACACATCAGAAGAAATATCAATGTAWTTACTTCTTAGTTTATAATTTCCATTTTGCTGCTTGTTTTTCACAGTGAAAATACACTGCATATTAATATTACAAATGGCAGACTCACCTCTTGAAAAATTTCTATAAATCATGTCTTTTTTTTTTCTCCTTGCTCTTAGACAGGCACTAGGTGAATCCCCATCCATTTCAGAAAGATGTACTCCTGGTCACATTGAAGAAGATGATGGCAGGGTGTACTTCCAGAGTGCCAGAGAGGTGGTATTTCCTATCAAATGTCAATCCTCATCAACAATGTTTTGAATTAGATTCCTCCATCACCGAATAAAAGAAAAAATAAAAGTGAAGTAGAAAAGGAAAAAAAAAACATGCTACCAAAATAGCATGTTTTTGATGGATTTTGAGAACTTCACCCAAATGCAAGTCAACTTCAGTACTGAAGCTCACATTCTAACAACAGAGAGCACAGACAACACATATTGTCCCCCTTTTCAGAAACCTTTCCRTTCAAAAAGCCACTTTCTCAGATAATTATCTTCATAGTTAAAAGCATAGATAAGATATTCGCCTTTCTTGAGATACAGAGGATCACTGCTAATCCTGTATATTTTAAAACACACATTGCCTTATAGATAGGAGAGGGCTGTTTTTAGCCAGATGCAGATGCTGTAGGAACAACCAGTGACTTCCCCTGTTGCTAAGGCCCCATTGCTCCATAGTCTGACACTTCAGAAGCATTAAATAAATCCCAGGTAATTACAAAAGTAGAAATTAATATTAAATTCCTAAGCTACTGAAGCTTTTAAACTGTAGGAGGATACCAGAATGTAATTCGAGTAGCACAAATGTACAGAGTAATGCCATGTTCCTGTGAGACCAGTAGCTATAACAGAAGAGGATGATTTATGATGAAGAGTTAAAGTGAACAGAGATATTTGCGCTCTCTCTCTCTTCTCAAAGTGATATAAGAAGTTAGAAAAAAAATGTGCTGCCTTTTAAACAAGGATGACTGAAAGTAATTTAATTAATGAATTAACATGCCCAGGACATAAGGAAGTTTAACCTAGGTTGCTTTAGGAGCTTTAAGGACATCGAACACAGTGGACATTTATCATAGTTTCAGACCACTAGTAATGCAAAACCACCTGGGACAACTTTCTAAAGGATAGCTATAGACTGGAAACTGGAAGCTCTTATTGGCTTGTTATTACTAGCTGTTATTAGCTTTTTATTAGCTGTGTAAATACATGCAAAATGCTCTTTACATATTTAGAAAATTTTACTTGATTCTACCCATATAAATCAGAGATGGTAAGTGCTGCAAACCTGAACAAGCTCCACACAGATCCACATCAGGCAACTCAATAACTTGCTGGGGCCAAATAATTGTGCCATGTGTTAGCTCTCTGCAGACCAAGAGCAGCGATGGACCCAGACTGCCCTCTGTGCAGAGCAATGTAAAGTACTTGGCCTCTCATTTAAGAAAAGCYGATGTTACACAATATGAATTTAAGGAACCCTTAAATTAGGCACAGTCCGTAAATAAGGAAAACAAAAATATGGCTAATATATCCAAAACTAAAGTGGTGGTTATTACCGACTACTGAGGACCAATAATAGTAGAACAAAATGTTTTGTCCTGAGTTCCCAACCTCCATACTGCACAAATGTCAGGAATGTTTCACCACAAGAGGCCCTAGGCCTGGCCCTGGGCGCTGATGGCCCTGGTGGGTGGAGATCATCTGCTGCGGCTCTGGGGCTCATCACCTCCTCGGGGAACAAATTTCAGTCTCTCCAAGGCCTCTCAATAAGCGAGAACAATCAGGAGGAGCTAAAGCCAGCTTCCATTTTCACTCTTTGTAGGCACCTCCTTGAGGTGTCAGGCAAGCAAAACAACTGTTCAAGCTAAAAGCCAAGGCTGAAAGAAAGAATGAAAGAATGAAACAAACAGAGAGAGAGAGAGAGAGAGAAAGAGAGAGAGAGAAAAAGAGAGAGAGAGAGAAAGGGAGAGAGAAAGAGAGAG